>NC_091476.1:41280235-41613556 GCF_036971445.1 Narcine bancroftii | reverse complement strand
TTCCACCAATGTGGGCAGCATCCTTCAAGAAGATCTTCTTTGATTCTTCTTCCCAAGTCACTCTTCATTAGACCATCACCCCACTCTAAGAATCAGTGCTCTATTTCATTTCCTTTACGGCATATCTGTTCTTATTTAGGAATGAATACTGTGACTTCAGGCAATGCTCTTTATAGTCTTTTCATGGCCCTCCATATTAGTTGGGGGCATCTTCTTTATCTCAAATTCTTCTTTTGAAATAAAGATAAGCATTTCTCTGAGCATGTCAGCCATCTAGTTTACCTGCAAGTTCCTTCCTGAGGGCAAACATCTCTCAGCCTCACTTTGTAAAATATATTTTCTCTCTCTATTGCATTTCCTGCTAACGTAACATTTCTACAAATTGTGCACATATCATATGCATCTTTCCTAAATATTTAACCATTCTGTATCCTTTTTCCAAAAAATGCTGTATCCTCTTTCTGTGTAACCATATATTAACGGCACGGCAAGTAATATTGTATGTGTATCACTCAGTCCTACCAGAGTAGTCATTGATATTGGTAGCAAAAGCTGAACTTTGCTGAATTACACCATTTACTAATTCTGTTAACCACTCATTTGTTTGAAATAAATATACATTTAAATTTAAAAAAAATTTAGACATACAGAAACGTAATGGGCCCTTTCGGCCTACAAGGTCTTGCCGCCTAAATATCCCAATTCACCGAGAACCCCAGTACATTTCGAAGGATGGGAGGAAACTGGAGAACCCAGAGAAAACCCATGTAGATACGAGGAAAACGTACAAACTCCTTAAAGACAGTGGCAAATTTGAACACAGGTCATAAATGCTGTAATAGCATTGTACTAACTATTACACTAACCGTGGCACTGTGAGATTATTCCCCTAATCGTATTAGCCTTCAGTGCAGTGATAGAATCTCAAGTTTTCAACAGAAACAGGTCTTTCAACCCCCCTTGTCCAAGCTAGTACCATTTGCCATGATCTTTGGGGGCGCTCTTTAACAAGTGCTTTGAAAAGGTTTCATATGGTGACAAGGTAGTCTGTTAGAGTGCCAGCAATTAATTCTCTTTTCAATGAAGCTGAGAGATAATAGTCCTATGATTGACAGAGGTTGATTGAATATGCATTATTTAATTGTAACTATCCTGTGTTCACTGTATTTTTTGGAGGAAGAATGAGAGGAGATTTGATAAAGATATACAGTAAATTATGATGGGTATAGAGTAAATGCAAGCAGGCTTTTTCCACAGAGGTTGGGTGTGACAAAAACCAGACAATGGGTTAAAGGTGAAAGGGGAAAAATTTTAAAGGAAACATCAGGGGGAGTCACATAGAGAGGAGTGAGAGTATGGAACAAGCTATCAGCAGAATTGGAAATGCAGGCTCAATTTTGACACTGAAGAAAGATTTGGATAGTTACAAGGTTGGAAAGCATACGAAGGGATATGGCTCGGATGCAGATCAGTGGGATTATGCAGATAAATAGTTTGCCCCAGATTAGAAGGGCCAAAGGGCCTGTTTCTGACCTTATTTTATTGAGATTCTATTCTGAAAGTAAACTTGTATTTATCATTTCTTTTCAATAGCATACATCATGATCACTTTTATGCTGTTATTTAGTGTAACATGTACCTGTTTGGCTGCGGCAAGTAAGAATTTTGGTCTGTCTGCACATTGTACTCATGTATATGATAATAAACCCTCATCTCTTGCTTCAGACACAGTCCTTGGTTTGAGAGGCAAGTTTTGATTTCTGACTCTGTAAAACTATTCCACCTGCAACTCATCGGCCAATGCAGTGTCATCAACAAATTCTCAGGATTTGCAAACCCAACTGCAATGTGTACCTGTTTCTTCCCCCAATCAATGTGCCTGTCCACCCTCACTCAACTGCATTTTACCTGCATTTCCAAAAGGGCTCCCAAAAGACCTTGGTATCAGATGTTTGGAACAGAGAGTTTGTGGTTACCACAGGGACGGACAAAAGGCCTTTTGGCTCCAGGAGCGCAAGAGGTGAATCTACAGGCACTTGATTTCTCTGAAGACACTCTTTTGCTTCTCTTACTGGTGGGGGCACTGGGTGAATGGCACCTCTTTGTGCGACTCCCCAGCATGCAGAAGTTCATGAATTTTGTTGTAATTATACACATGACAATAAAGGAATCTTAAATCCAGCAATTCTCATTAAGTTGAAAGGGAAATAAATGAAGCAATATACTGCCCATTTAAACCCAAATTAACCTACAGCCTCATACATTTAGGAGGGTGGGAGGAAACTGGAGCCCTCAGAGGAAGCCCACACAAACACAATGTACAAATTCCTACAGACAGTGCCAGATTCCAACCCAAATTGCTGGCACAGTAATAGCCTTGCACAACCAGTACACTAACTGTGCCGCCCAGAATTCTGTAGACATATCTTGAACTTATAATTTTATATGTCTGTGGTTGCAGAGCCTGTTCTGGCCTGGATCCCAATCCATTGACTTCAATGGAATTGTGATCTGGGGGTAAATTAGGCATTGTCAAAGGGATACATTGGCATATTTTCTGCTATTGATTGGGTATGTCCAGTTAGTCACTGATATCCTTATATGTTATCATTAAAGAGGTTTATTCCCAATACAACATCAATGCGTACATTTAATTATGTTACATACAATGATAATAATTTTAACCATAACCAGCATTAATGTTTTGACACATACCAGAAGGATTCTCTACACATGCACCCAAGATGGTAGCATCTGCGCTGGGCAGCGTTCCATGAAACGTTTCAAAATCCAGGAGAGGGAACCGGCGGGGGGCACTAGATATGGGGAGAAACTCCCCCATTGAGAAAAAGCATAGGAGATTATTCTAGGGGATAGTGACCATAGCAGCAAACTAGTGAGAGGAAGAGTGGCTGAAGCACCCACAAAGGCTGTGGGCTGCTGGAGACTGGCTCAGGGGAATCATGTATTGGAACTGGGATTCTAGATTCAAGATTCCATTACTGCTTTGTAATAAAAACAGGTGTAATTTTACACAAAATTGACTTTAGTTTGTTAAAAGACAAAGATTCACTATAAGCAGAAATAGCCCAGCGCCTCTTACAGTCAGAGAATGATAAGCAAAAGAGAGTCCCTCAGAGTTTGAGTGACCGTGGATTCGCTTTTAGTGCTCCTGCAATCTCTGCAGCTACACAGATTTCAGTCCAAACTGTCGGCAACCCGGGGTCCAGATCCAAAGCTTCAACACAATCAGTAAGGAAGTCTCCAGTGCTCTCGGCATCCCAGTTCTGACACCTGATACCCTCTCACCCAGTCTCCAGCCTGTTGCGAGTCCTTTGACCTCAGTCGCCAGCAGCCTGCTTGGGTTCCTAGCCTCGAGTCACCAACAGCCCGCTACCTGTGTGTTCTTTAGCCGCAAACTTTCTTACTCGTCCGCTGCCATCGTCACCGCCCTGCCAGGTTAATTCCTCTGCTTCTCCTTCTCAAATGAGCAGGGCAAGGGCGTAGACTCCCCATTTTCTGGTGCCTTGCGTCAGTCCTCTGCTTTCCTGGAATCTGCAAAGCTTCTCATCCGCTGACATACATAGGCGCACCTATCTTGGGTCCAGGATTTTAAAATAAAATATCAGCTCATTTAACAGCCATTTAATGTCTGTACGGAGCCATCGGAAGTGGACTCTTTGAGAATCCTGTGGAGGACCTTTGAGTCTCCTCTCCTCTCTGCCTGCTGGGCAACACCAGCAGTAGCACCTCTTTTTTTCTGAGAGTGTGCTGAGGGCAAGAAGGGCTCCCAAAGGCCCTCAGATGCTGAAAACATCCTGATCCTATCAGAGGTTTGGACCTGAAGCTCGTGCTGCCAGTGTCTGGAGTCTGTGTAGCTGCAGAAGAGCTGGAGGTAAATCCATAGACACTCTGAAGGTTCTCTCTTTTGCTTCTCTTTTCCAATTGTTAGAGCTGCCAGGCAATGCTCATGGTGACTCTTGTTTGCCTTACGGCAGAGAAAAGTTGTAGAATATAGAGTTGTAACATGACTGATTGCACTCAGAGACAAGGGAGGAGTACAAACACACTTTGAATAGCTTACAATCAATGGCCAGTAGGTACAGTAGTCCACACGTGAATCTGAGGTAAGGCAGGAAAAGCAGGGTTTACATTGGGGTAGGTAAGGGTGGACCCAGGGGAGGAGCCAGCCATCTGAAAAATACATAGGCAGTGAATTCCAGTTCACTGCAAGAGTATTGTGTTCAGTTCTGGACACCTCATTATAGGAAGGATTGGAGTGGGTGCAGAGGAGATTTTCCATGATGATACCTGGATTGGGAAACGAGGCAAGGTGAGCAGAGCATGGATTTTTCTTTTTGGAATGATGGAGGATGAGAGGAGACTTGATAGAAATCTCCAAGATTATGAGAGGGATAAATAGTAAAAACAGATAATGCTGGAGAAGCTCAGCAGGTAGAACAGTGCCCTTTATGTGGCAAAGGCAAAGATACAGAACCGACATTTTGGGCTTGAGCCCTTCTTCAAAGTATGAGAAAATACCAGCAAGCATCCAAACAAAAGAGTAGGAGGGGGTGGAAGGTGGGGTGGCAAGGCAGGAGATGATAGTCGGAGAAAGGAGGGAGGGATGGTAAAGGTGTAGATAGTGTAGATAGGGTGGACAGCCAGCACCCGTCTCCTATGGCAGGATCAGCTAACACCAGAGGGCATATGTACAAAGTTAAGGAAGAGCAGTTTAGGGGGGACATCAGGGTTGTTTTTTTAAAATAATGGTGCCCAAAATGATGGTGGAAGCTGAAACACTGGGGCACCTAAGAGACTCATGGATGCAATAAAAATAGAGGGTTATGGGGTAGGGAGGGATTAGTACTTTTTTAAAGGAAGGGATACATGGGTCAACACCACATCAAGGGCTGAAGGGCCTGTACTGTGCTGTAGTGTTCTATCACATTTTTATGTATTATTATGTGACAATCAACAGAACTTTAAAAGGAGCCTTCACGTGTGGAACAAATCAAGAGTAGAATTAAGGCACAATGATAAGGTACAAACACTGACCTGCAGGGGTAAGAGATCCCCAGCTCTGATGGAAGTTAAAGGATTGTTTTGATATCTCAGGGGAAATGAGCCAGTCACTGTTCCCACTTCATTATCTGATACCCTCTGGGCAGTCAGCATCTTATTTTTTCCTGAATTCCTCAGGCAGTTTCTTGAGCTTTGCCTGATTCCCTAGGTGGCTGTTCTCAAAGTATTTATCAGAGAGAATTTATCACAGCTAATGTGGGGGAAGAGCCGCACTGAGCTTCACTGCCACGTGTCTTTGCTTGAGTACTCATTGGTTTTTGTCAACTGTGTTTCACCTGTTTTCCTTTCCTCTGTGAAAGAGACGGTTCTAGATTGAAGTATCACTTCCGGAGAATAGTTGGCTGGCTTTACCACTCTGGGAGTGCAACATGGTTCAAGGAGTAATCTTTCAGAAGACTTTTCCCAGTACACACATGTAACACATGACGACATGCATTTAATGTGGGGTGGGAGAAGGGAGGTGGCAAGTTTAAATGAAATGTGAGGAGCAGAAAATTATAGGTTCCTGGAACAGGTTGTTAAGAGTTTGACAGGTTCAAAGGGAATCAAGGCTAGACATGTGTTATTAACAAACAATGGTCTTTATTTATATGTAGGGGATTAACAAATGATCACACACACAGCAATAGTGCACAAAAACTATATATCATGTGCAAGTAATTAACTGCTAAACAATCTCAACTCTTGATTGAAAAATGTGGGTTTAACTTAGTGTCCACCACTCACAGACATGGTACACTGCATAACTAAATGAGTACAAACAGATGAACCTGATCTCCAAGTGTCGCTGTTGCACGGGGACCAAGAATGAGCCCATTGCAGTTGTCTTGCAGCCTGGAGCTCAGCAATGGTCTGAAGTAACCAATCTGGACTCTAGGGTAGCCGTTGCTCAAGACCCAAGATGGGTGGCGAGTGAGTGGCATTCCCTGACTGGCTCAGAATGCCAAAGCAGTGCTTCTTACTGACAACAGCACTGATACCACCTCTGTCTGCAAGCAGGTAGTCCAAGGCCATCAAATGGCTCTTTATACTGAAGTGCCACAGCTGGACACCATTAGAAGTCAACAGGTTCTACATGATGAAAATGTTCTCAGGTGGATCTATTTCAGTGCAAGTGGTATTGTAAGAAAGGCAGATGAGCTTAGAGCATGGATTGGCATGAGAAATTAGGGTTGTAAAGAGATCTTTTGGCACATTAGCCTTCATAAATCAAAGTATTGAGTATAGGAGTTTGGATGTTATGTCAAATTTGTAGAAGACAAATTGTGATATTGGTCACCTAACTACAGGAAAGACACTGTACCAATAAGATAGAAAGAGTGCAGAGAAGGTTTACTAGGATGTTGCCCAGACTTCAAGAACGGAGTTACACAAAAAGGTTAAACAGGTTACGACTTTATTCCCTGAAGCATAGAAGAATGAGGGGAGATTTGATAGAGGTATTTAAAATTATGAGGGGGATAGATAGATTAAATAGAGATAGGTTTTTTCCACTGAGGGTAGGTGAGATACAAACCAGAGGACATGGTTTAAAGGTGAAAGGGAAATGTTTAGGGAGAACACAAGGGGGAAATTCTTCATACAGAGCATGGTGGGAGTGTGGAACGAGATCCCAGCTGAAGTGGTGAATGAAGATTCCATTTAAGAATTTGGACAGGCACTTGGATGAGAGAGGTATGGAGGTCTATGGACTAGGCAACCACAGACACCTGTTTGAAAATGGAGTGGTGCTGATCACCACAACATACACATGAACCTGATTCCCAGTGCCACTGCTGCTCAGAATTCAGGACAGGCCCATTCCAGTTGGCCCTCTGGAGCTGCCCGTGGCTTGCTGTCCGTAACTGAGCAATGGTCACAGAGCTAGAGTGAGACTCCATATGTTGGGCTTTTTCAATGCAGGACCCATCCACGTAACCTGTAGGGAGCAATTGTGCATCTGGCCATTGATTAGCAACTGGAGGACAAATCACACATCAGCTGCAAGGGGCAATCGCATATCAGCCTCAGGTGGGTAGATCTAACCCTTGAATGGCAGGTGAGGTCACTTTCGATTTCTCCCCACTGGAGAGATCACATTACACAGCAGTAGGGACAGAAACAGTTATAATAGTAGCCCCTACTAGGGAGATCCATGAATATGCAGGAAATAGAGGGATATGTATCATGTGCAAGTGGCAAAGTTTAATTCTTGCATCAGGCTCAGCACAGATATTGTGGGCTGAAGGACCTCTGTGTGCTGTATTGTCTATGTACTAAACCAAGGAACAACTTGCCCCTCTTTGGTGGGCAAACTAAGTAGAGAAGCTATTCTCAGCATCCTGATCAATATTTAATCAAAACCAGGCAATTGACTTTTGAGGAGCTTGAAGTTCATAGACTTGCTGCTCCGTGTCTACATCATAGAAGTAATGTTCCTGCACACTTTTGCACCAGGAGTTTTCAAATGAAGTCAACACTGCAGGGTCCTGACACCAGTTTGGAAATGAAATTTCATCACCACATCCCAATTCATTCTATCAATTCATTTCTTCTAGTTCCTGAATTATAACCATCAAGTCCATACTGCCTCTTCAATTAGAAACTTAGTCAGTTTTTCCTCCTGAACCTGGAAAACCGAGCCTGCAAAATGAAGGGACCTTACCAGCAATTAAAGTTATCCCAACTTCGATGCATCATAAGAATAATCTGTGGCATCATTTTCAATGCAGATACAATCAAGTTAAAGGAAAGTTCATTGGTTGTAATTCCCCCAACTCTTCTATTGGCATTCAGCATATTTCTATTCTAAAATTTAATGATGGGATTTTGTTGCTTTTTAATGCAATATCTGCTCATGTTGAAACCTGTTCATACCAAAGCATATTAAATGCATATTTAATGTAGAAATAAAATCTTCAACTTCTTCACTGGAATTATCAGTTCTAAACTAATCCCAAGCTCAAAGTTCAGTCTAGCTTTCGAAAGTTCAGTTCATGAGGGTCTCCACAGGAAATGGTGTAGGAGTGAGAACAGAAGTAATGGAAGGGGAGAGGGGTCAAATCAGAATAAAGTTCGGTGAGCGTGCCCCCACCTAACAGAGAGAGACATTGGTTGGGTTAAAGCTTGTCTGACAATAGCAGGCCAACTGTTAACACAACTTCACTTAGATTTGAGCACTTCCCAACTCAAACCTCATCAACTACCAAGCAATATACTTTCAAATCTTAGTAATCTCATCTTTTAATTTTCATAGATTGTGGGAGTGAAGAAATATTAATAGATTTTTTGGAAAATTTTCATTATGATAAAATATTTAGCTTTGCACTGTCAGTCACTCTAATGAGTTTTAAAAAAACAAGCGGATTTAGAAACAGTTTTTTTTATTTCAGGCTCAGTTATTTTCAGACTGCTGGCAAAGAGAACAAACAATTTTTCCAGGAAAGGGCTCAGGTTTGCAAGTTATTTATAAACCACTTGGAAATAGATATTTTTTCTCAAGCACAGAAACAACCATGTGGAGCTTTCCCCATTGTGATCCACTATCACGGTGAAATATAAAATGGACAAACGGTTTATATTTGTTGACT
This sequence comes from Narcine bancroftii, assembly GCF_036971445.1. Classification (NCBI taxonomy): domain Eukaryota; kingdom Metazoa; phylum Chordata; class Chondrichthyes; order Torpediniformes; family Narcinidae; genus Narcine; species Narcine bancroftii. Next base: position 41,604,902 of record NC_091476.1, on the reverse strand, counting down.
CCTGCTTCCTGAACCAGCTCACAACCTAAAATGCAGACTACATGATCTGAAGCTTCAAACAAAAAAAAAATGGTTTTAATAATTTTAAATGCTCAGTATTCTATCCTTCTAACCTCACCAATGGCATCACTTGCAACACGAAATATTACTCCCTTTTAGTGAGTTCCTGAACTCTTAGAAATCCATCAATGGAACTCACTTCCTAAGAGTTTCCATTATATGTATAGGTCTGATTAGAGAGACAGTGGGGGTGACAAAAGTGAGTATATTGAGCAGGACTGGCTTCATAAGGAGACGCAAGGCATTTCTCTAAACCTTTCCCTCTGCCTCGGGGCTGTCATGTGGCTCCGGGAGGTGAACTTACCTTTCAATTGTGATTGGTCTGACAGAGATGCTTTAATTAATCATCAACACTGAATATTTTTATCCACAAGAAACCTCCAGCAGGGTACAAAATAAATTAAGACAGATTATTCAATTCTAGCAAGGTTTCAGATGAATTAAATCTGACTCAAAATAATTCCAGAAGATTTTGAACAACTATTTCAAACGATCTCAGATAAAAATGAAAATAAACAGCAAGTGCTGGAAATGAGAAATAACAACAAAATCCTTGTTGTATTTTCCCAGTCAAAGTGCCAAAGGCAGGGTTTATTTTTATTCAGCAGTTTAGTCCACAAAGTCATTGGTTTAAAAAGTTTTAACTGAAATCTCCATCTTTTACTGAGTATCTGATGACATTGTTGGTCAAGTGTGGACTGACCTGGATTTTAGCAATTACAGAACACTTTCCAAGGGCTATTTGGTCAGTGGGTTCTCAATCATTCCCTCAGCCTTACTTCACCCAATTCCTTCAGTCCCATAACCTTTCTGAGGACTCTGGTTACATCCCATCAATCAAAATGTGCCAGGGAATAGGTATATCTAGGGTATGGCAACAAGGCACATTCCCTAGGTGTCATTTTCAGGGGGCACCACTATCCTCACCTTGCCCACCCAATATCCGAGCTCCCCCGCCCAATATCCGAGCTCCCCCGCCCAATATCCGAGCTCCCCCGCCCAATATCCGAGCTCCCCCGCCCAATATCCGAGCTCCCCTGCCCAATATCTGAGCGCCTAGCCAGTCTAGCCCGAAACAGATTCCAGCCCAATTACCCGAGTGCCACTCTGGGCCAGCACTTCATCAGGCTGCTTAGAAGCCATTCCAGCATGCAAGCAGCACCTGGCAGCCATAGGTAAAATGGCCATCTTCCCTACCCATAATCCCCATAACAGCTGGAACGACTGCCAGTGCCAGTGAAGGAAACTCAGAGTGGGGGAATTATGGGTAGGGTAGATGGCCATTATTCCCATTGAGCCCCTGGCGCCAACAAGCGGTCCTGAAGGCTGAGGCAACCCAGTGAGGTGCCGGAGACTGGGCCGCTCCTGACAGTACCCGATCTGCTCCTCACATCATATGTTGGGCGGCACAGTTGGTGTGTAGCTTTTTAAATCAGGGGGTGCTATTTCAGTGCTTGCTCCAGAGCACCACTTTACCCAGATACACCACTGATTGGGGGTGTAGGTAAACTGGGGTATATCTGGTGGCACTGATTTGTGGTTTGTTACGATTCTGAATGTCTAAATAAAAATAAAATAAAGGTTACTTCATCCAACTCCCTGCACATAGAGAATTCAGCCTTCCATTCACTCCCTGGTTAACAGCTTAACCCATGTTCTTTTTAGACTTCTCTTTCATGACTCTGCTTTGCATTTCTACCTTATCCACTTTATTAAAACTGTTGCCTTTATGGCCTTTTATTCTCTAGAAAAGATCTGTTAACTCTTTCCCGATGCACATTAGCCCTCTGCGCTTGTAAACTCCAACTTCCACCCTCTCCTACCATATTCAGAACTGAGCAGTGTCTCATCTGGTTTATCAAAGGTTTTATATAGGTTTTCCAACCATATTCTATTCTCATGCAAATATTGTTCGGGATCTGCTTTCTTTCATCCTGAAGCGTTATGGAATGTAGATTTACACCAAAGCCACACTTTACACTCGGCCGCACAATTCCAACTGCATCCTTCCTCTTTCCACTGGGGGAATCAAACCAGATTTTACATGTAAATGAGGTTGTCAATTTGATTTCTCACTGGGCAGAAGATTAGATTCTCAAGTGGATTCACAGCTGAGGAAAGGAATCAAGCTTTCAGGTGCAAATGAATCATATTCAATTTTGTAAACGCCAATCTGATCTAGAGGCATTTTAAAGTTCATATTTCAACTGGAAAAGAAGGTGGGCTTTAAAACATTTCTGAATCAGAGAATCATTGCATAATACCAGTGCTTTGAAGGAACAATTTAATTATTTGCCCTTTTTGCTCTTAGCTTCCATACTTTCATTTCATTTTTTTTTAAATTTTAATGTTATAGCACAGTACATGGCCTTTCCAGTATATGAGACCCATGCCGCCCAATTAACCTCCCAAGCCCATACATTTTGGAGGATAGCAGGAAACTGGAGGACCAATTTTCCTTTGTCATAAACCAACTCTATTAGAACATTACAAATAGATTTTCCTCCACTGCAGGCAATTCTGTCAATGCATTCCAGATAGCTGTCTAAATATTTTTTGTTCTCTCTATGGTCTAACTGTTGAATCCATCATTTTTCATTCTACGGACCCTGATCCTTGTTCCACTGGTTACAGGGTCTCCCCGTTTACTCATTTATGACCATACATAATTTGGAACTCCTCTATCAAATGCAACTCCACAGTGGCTATACTTTGAGGAGCTTGGGGAGATTTGGTATATTACCAAAGATTCTTGCAAATTCTACAGCTGTACCATGGTGAGCATCCTAACATTGGCTAACTGGTAAACTGGCGGTTCAACAAGCCAGTTCAAAATAACATCGGATCTCTGCTGCCTTTCACATTCACCATCCGGCATCCCAGAGCAAGGGGGTGCCTATCCTCCAACGGTGACGTCCAGCATACCCTATATCCCTTTCACACTGGATGCTGATTCAAAACAAGTTGGCAATGATACACCCTCCCTAGGTGGTTCATCCCCAGGGCAATCAGACACTTGCATGCCAGTTTGTAAGCATTTACACTGGCACATTAACCAGTAGATTGGTGGCAAAGTGCCAGTGTGGAGCAGAGGTGCCAATGCTCAGGTCAAGTAAAATCTACAGAGTTGTGAACTCAGTTAAACACCATCACTGGCACCAACCTCCACTCCATTAATGACATCTACAAGAGGCAGTGCCTCATGAAAGCAGCCTCTCCTCAAGGATCCCCAGTACCCAGGCCATGCCCTCTTCTTGCTACCATCAGGAAAGAGGTACAGGGACCTGAAGCTAAAACCCAATGGTACAGAAACAGCTCCCACCCCTGCCACCAGATTTCTGAATGGATCACAAAACAGACACTACCTTACTTTCTCTTCCATTGGACCAATTTATTTATTTAAAAAAAATAATTTACAGCAATTTTGCACCTGTAATGCTGCTGTAAAACAAATTTCATAAAATGCTTATAACAACAAATTCTAATTATGAAATTCGTCAAGTACAAACATCAAGGGCAGAAAGGCCTGTTGCTGGGTTGGACTGTTCCATATTCCTACTTCCAAATCCATTCATTGAACTTGTGCATTTGTTAAGGCCTCAGGGTAGCAAGCCAGTAACTTGGTGATTATGCCACCACACACCAAGTGGAGTCTTCCCATCCTCTAAGACATGATACTGGAACATTATCAACCAAACCATGACCCTGAGACACACAAAGAGATGCAAGTCCTTTGATCAAAACTTGTTCAGGGATAAAGGTTTTACGAAGCTTCTTACAGCAGGTAGTGAGACTAGTTTAACAAAAAAAGTCCATAGCTTTATAGCCAGGGGCATGGAGCAAACTTCTGGAGGAAGTCAACAGGCAAGCAACACCTTTCTTGAAAAAGTAATGAATAACACCCTTTTCCACCGATAACCACTTCCATAGGTTAGCGCGATGCTATTTCAGTAAACTGGGCTCGTATCCAGTACTGTCTGAAAGGAATTCTGACATGCTTCCTACCACCTGCGTGGGATTCCTCTGGGTGCTTCAGATTCATCCTGTTATGAGAGTAATCATGATTGCAAGGCAATTAGCAATGTCTTACTGTTTGATTAGACTTGGGTGCCACAGAGCAGGAGACACACAGTATGCAGAGCTGTAATGGAGACTTGCACCCTAGCAGCCTACCTCATGGCGCTGTTTACAACAACTAATGTAAAGAACCTTTTCCTCCATCCATGTATGGTCTAAGAACTCACACATATGAATACAAGATGAAACACATGCCACCCTCGAACTTACGGCATTGGTAGCTTAATTGGGTTAAATTTGTCAGTTCGGTTTTCAAAGTCCATTCTCTGTTTCTATTATGTTGTTAAAAATAGTTTTTTAAAAATTAAATCAACACCAAGCGATGGCAACACAAGAGCATTGTTGTGGGATTCATTCAGCAGCCTGATGGCTGTAGGGAAGAAATTATCTTCAAGATTCCTTTATTTTCATGTAATAAAAATGGTGCAATATTGCACAGAATTTGTTTCTGTCTGCTGCAAGGCAGACTGATCTGCCATTGTAAGAGAGGCTTCAAGCAATTCCTGCCAATCAGAGAAAAAAAGCAAAAGTAAATGCCCCCAGAGTCGCTGTGTCTATGGATTTGCCTCCAGTGCTGCCGCAGTGCCCAGGTCCAGTCCAAACCATGAGCAGTCTGAACTCCAAATCTGAACTTCTGACACGATTCAAATCTCTTCAGCGTCCTTGGCACCCTCTTGCTTCCCAGCACCAATACCTAGTACTCATTCCGCCAGTCTCCAGCAATTCACTGCCTGGTGTGAATCCCTCGACTGTAATCACCAGCAGCCCACCACCTGTGCGTTCTTCAGCTGCAGAACCCTTCACTGGTCCAGCATCCTGTGGGTCGTTGTCTCTGCTTCTCCTTCTCAAACAGGAGGGAGTGGAGGGGAATTAGGGTGTTCCCCCATTTTCTGGTGCCCTGTGCCAGTCCTCTGCTTCCCCAGAGTCTGAAACCCCTTGTGGTGCTGCCGATCATAGATACCACCATGTTGGGCACAAAACCTGCTGTCGCACAAGTTTTAAAGAAACCAAATTTGAAATAAAATTTATTATAAATGCCGTCAAGCCTGTTGGTGCACAGTTTCACACTCTTGCACCTTCTCACTGGAGAGTCAATGGCGAAGAGATATTGCAGGACTAAAGAATAAGGATTTTTTTAAAGTGAGAATTTAAATGCAAAATCTGAGGTTTTAATAACCTTGAATTCAAACTAATTCACCAGGCACAGGATTGCTTGGCTTCTTTTTTAAACCATGGATTTAAAACATCTGCATCAATCATTATACCTACTGGTTCATTTGACACCTTTTTCTTTTGTCAAGTTTGTGCACACAACCATGAAAGTTTTGTTTCACTTCAGCTGAACAGAAAGAGCTTCTTGTTACAAGATCACAGGATAATTGTCGCCAGCAGTTTACCTGCAGAAAGCAAAATGATGGGAAAAATTTGAGAACTGATGAAGCACCTCTAAACTGAAACATTAACTGCTTTTCTTCGCACAGATGCCCAACTTGCTAAGTGCTTCCAGTATTTTCTGGTTTGTTTTTAATTTCAGATTTCCAGAATGTTCTGGTCCTTGAAAATGTGATTATAAAGCATTCACTTCACCATGAAACAAAAACTACAGATGTTGGAATCTCTAGAAAAACACAGAAAGTTAACAGGTTGCATGGAATCCATGTAAATTATAAGGCAGTGGACATTCTAGGCCTGACCCCTTCTCCGAAATGCTAACTACCTTTTGATACCTATGGATGCTTTGGGATCTGCTGAGTTCCTCCAGCACCTGTGTACTTCACAGGAAGCCAGTAAAACACCAAGATACTAGAGGAACTCAGTCAGGCAACATCCATGGCCTGAAGTGGTCAGTCAAGCCAAAGCATTCATCACTTCGGCCCTCAGATGCTGGCTGATCTGCAGAGTCTAATTCCTCTGTAAAATGAGCAGTCAATGAATTTATTGTGTAACAATATTAATATTTGGGGAGAATTTATAAGATTTAGAGAAGGTCACATATATTCACACATTTTAAAACAGATCTTATTTGAAAGACTGAAGAACTCACATTGCAGGATCTCTTGGAGAATGGAAGAACCTTTCACAAGTAGGTGTTAATTGAACTGATGTCATAAAATGCGTGACCATTGTCTTGCTGGAGTCAGGCTGTCTATCAGGTCCCTTTCTGCAAAGTGCTCACAGAAAGGTCACATCTGGATTGTTTACTTTAGATCACAACAGATGGAGCAGAAGAAAGAACTGTTGTTTGCTGAAGAAGGTGGGGGTTTTGCAAGTCACAAGTCACATGCTCTCTTTGGAGTTGCAGTTGGAAAAGAGAGAGAGTTGAGTTAACAGGTCAGTCAGCCAGTCAGTTAGTTTGTGGGACACTGACAAGTAACTGAAAGGTACAATCCAGGGAAAATTGTTTGAAGCTGATGAAAGCAAGTTCCAGAGCACTAGATGGCTGCTATCTTTCTGATACTTCTCTTGAAATAGAGGAAGGAATGGAATTCTGTGGTAGCTTTATACATGTTAAATTCTGTGCACAGTATGGTGATTGCCTGCAACCAGAGAACTTGGAAGAAGGAGAAGTAAGATTGAAATGTGAAACAAAGAACTTTTCTTGACATTACATTACATTCACATGCGCTTAGAACTAGAAGGGGGTAATTTGGGTTAATATAGAGTATAGTATAAGAATAGAGTTAAGTTAAAGTTTGATTCTATTTTCATGTTTGAAGTTGATTAAAAATAACTTTTGTTTTGAAAGCCACTTGTCTGGGTGAAGGTCTATTGCTGCTGGGTTTTGGGGTCTTTTGGGCTTGTAACAATTGCTATGAACATGTCACGATATTTGTTGCTTTGGGGAAGCAAAACAGGTGCAAATATTGCTATAAATTACATTAATTAGTGCAAAAAAAAGAGAAAATGAGGTAGTGTTCATGGTTTATTGTCCATTCAGAAATCTCATGGCCAAGGGTGAAGAAGCAGTTTTTTTGTGCTGCTAAGATGTTCGTCTTCAGACTCCTGTACCTCCTTCCTGATGTCTTTGCTTTAGTTCTTTCCGAAGTTGGATTCTCAGCACTGCATTCAATGTTTGACAGCTGGTTGGGAAAATTTTCACCAAGTGCTCAATCACCAACTTAACAGCAGAAAATAGTGAGGTATCCCCAACAGTCACCTACAGTTCACAGGGCTCTGTACTCGAGAGATGGTTATATTTTAAAGGCCTAAACATCAGCAATAGTTGCGCATGGTGGAAATTCCAATGAGGCCCCAGACTATTAGCCTTTGCAAATGGCTTGACCTCAGAGATTTACTGAGAAAGTGAGCACCAAGTTTACCAGCCATTCTCAACTGTTTAATTAGCTATGGCCCCCTTAGGGCTCTGCTCAAAGTTTACGGGCCCTCTTCTCTGCGAAGCAGTCAATTTTTGCTTTCTTCCATATTTATCTCCTGCCAACTGCACAAAACAAAACTTTGTTAAATTAGATTCAAAACAGACCAAGGATTTTACTTGAATTTGCTGGACCCAGGGTTGGGGGGTAGGGGAGGTGGGGAAACCAGAGCCTCCCATTAAGAATGGCTGAATTACACAACTGATGCACAAGTGCTTTACAACTGTGAAAAAAAGTAACCTCCCCCTCTCCATATTAGTGAATTAATGGACAAAAAAATATGAAATTAATACCGTTTAATTGCTGCCATGTGATATCTGCCAGTCCCACTTTCCTTCAGCAAGGAGTGTCAGAAACTGAGACCCCAGATTAGAAACCACAGGTTGAAACATAGACCAGTGCAGGCCCTTTGGCCCATAACGTCAAGTTTATTGTCATTTGATTGTACAAGTACAACCTGACAAAACAGCATTTTCCGGTCCTCCGTGCAAAACATGTAGGCACACACCAGATAAAACATACATACAGGCAAATAATACATATGCAGGACAAGTATTATATCTATAAAAATAAATAAATCTTGCTTTGCACAAACAATAGTCTCAGAATGTGGTTCTAACCTACATAAATCAACTCCTTTGTTTGGATTGGAACTTTGACCTCATGTCACGCCCACTATTCTGACCATTAGGTCAGAAGGGCATTTATAGTTGTCAGGATCACATAAGAGAGTCGCTGCCATAATGAACCTCTACATGTTACCAGAAGGCTTGGACTATTCTGTAGCCTCTCCACTGCTGGGGTAAGTAGGTACCTTACAAGTTTTGGTCCATACAGGACAGTCCTGTTGCATGACTCACCTTGTTACTGACTTGACTGAATACTTGCAATGAGACAACAGTAGAGAAACAAGAAAATCTGCAGATGCTGGGGTCTAGTGCAGTAGTGCAGTACTTGAGTGCTGGAGAAACTCAGCAACCACAGGAAGTAAAAAGCAATCACTCTTTTAGGCCTGTGTCCTCCCTCAGGAATGCAAGACTTAGTACCTCTGAAAGACAGCTTCGAGGTGTTATGAAACTCAGTGATACACTGAGGTACCTTGTTCATTTAGGTCCTGATATGGATGTGCTAAACAAAGACAAAGATTCCAGAATGCAGTAAGAATGGGAAGGATACACCTTCCAATTCTGATGAAGGATCAATGACCTGAAACATCAATGTTTCTCCTTTACATTGATATTGCCAGACGTGTTGTACATTTTCAGCACATCCTGTTTTTTAAAATTCTTATTTAAATTCAAACAGGTCCTTTCGGCCCACAAGCCCATGCCACCCAATTACACCCAATTGTCCAACAGCACTCTGTATGTTTTGAATGAAAGGAGGAAACAAGAGTAAAATCACACAGACATGAGGAGAACATACAAACACCATACAGACAGCGCGGAATTCAAAGCCCAGTCCTGGTCACCGGAGTAACAGTTGAAACATTTTGGTTAATAAACCCATAGCCCTCACCACCAAATTAGACCATCCTTCATGGGAGTTTACTATGCACATATTGTCAGCTCCTATATCTGGAATCCTGTAACCTTGTGTCTCTTTATAGAGACATGTAGTGTGGAATACATTTACAAGTACTGCATATACACATGTAATATCAAATTTTGTGGATCAATGTTTACAGTAAAATTTAAGGGGTCGACTATTACACACATTATTTTCGACCATGGTAAGTAGCCGAGTTGTTCAGGGCATTGGGAGCTTGGATTGGCAGATGGGCAGCCAGGACCAGGTTCTTTGTCTGTGATCAGGATGTCGGGAGCTCAGGTGTGATGTGAAGCCTCCATTATAAAATCCTAAACATGCAAAGATGAGGCTTCAAATTTCTTACCTGATGGAGCTAGAGTATTTGCTGGTATTCCAAAAGTAACTACAAGAAAGAACATCAGACACAAAACAAAAAAGCTCGTGACTGCACTAAATGCAATGTCAAAATTAAATTACATCTCTGTCGCTTGCACATGATATATATCTTTGGCTTGGCTTCGCGGACGAAGATTTATGGAGGGGGTAAAAAGTCCACGTCAGCTGCAGGCTCGTTTGTGGCTGACCAGTCCGATGCGGGACAGGCAGACACGATTGCAGCGGTTGCAAGGGAAAATTGGTTGGTTGGGGTTGGGTGTTGGGTTTTTCCTCCTTTGCCTTTTGTCAGTGAGGTGGGCTCTGCGGTCTTCTTCAAAGGAGGCTGCTGCCCGCCAAACTGTGAGGCGCCAAGATGCACGGTTTGAGGCGTTATCAGCCCACTGGCGGTGGTCAATGTGGCAGGCACCAAGAGATTTCTTTAGGCAGTCCTTGTACCTTTTCTTTGGTGCACCTCTGTCACGGTGGCCAGTGGAGAGCTCGCCATATAATACGATCTTGGGAAGGCGATGGTCCTCCATTCTGGAGACGTGACCCATCCAGCGCAGCTGGATCTTCAGCAGCGTGGACTCGATGCTGTCGACCTCTGCCATCTCGAGTACCTCGACGTTAGGGGTGTGAGCGCTCCAATGGATGTTGAGGATGGAGCGGAGTCAACGCTGGTGGAAGCGTTCTAGGAGCCGTAGGTGGTGCCGGTAGAGGACCCATGATTCGGAGCCGAACAGGAGTGTGGGTATGACAACGGCTCTGTATACGCTTATCTTTGTGAGGTTTTTCAGTTGGTTGTTTTTCCAGACTCTTTTGTGTAGTCTTCCAAAGGCGCTATTTGCCTTGGCGAGTCTGTTGTCTATCTCATTGTCGATCCTTGCATCTGATGAAATGGTGCAGCCGAGATAGGTAAACTGGTTGACCGTTTTGAGTTTTGTGTGCCCGATGGAGATGTGGGGGGGCTGGTAGTCATGGTGGGGAGCTGGCTGATGGAGGACCTCAGTTTTCTTCAGGCTGACTTCCAGGCCAAACATTTTGGCAGTTTCCGCAAAGCAGGACGTCAAGCGCTGAAGAGCTGGCTCTGAATGGGCAACTAAAGCGGCATCATCTGCAAAGAGTAGTTCACGGACAAGTTTCTCTTGTGTCTTGGTGTGAGCTTGCAGGCGCCTCAGATTGAAGAGACTGCCATCCGTGCGGTACCGGATGTAAACAGCGTCTTCATTGTTGGGGTCTTTCATGGCTTGGTTCAGCATCATGCTGAAGAAGATTGAAAAGAGGGTTGGTGCGAGAACACAGCCTTGCTTCACGCCATTGTTAATGGAGAAGGGTTCAGAGAGCTGGCCAGGAATCCTGGGCAAGCATGGCGTCGGCAAGTGCAACGACAATGGGCGCCTCCTGTTGGAGCTCTGCGCAGAACAGCGGCTTGTCATTACAAACACCCTTTTTCAGCAGAGGGACAGCCTTAAGACCACCTGGATGCATCCCCGATCCAAACACTGGCACCTCCTGGACTACATCCTGGTGCGAGAAAGTGACAAACAAGATGTGCTCCACACCAGGGTCATGCCTAGCGCGGAATGCCACACTGACCACCGGCTGGTTCGCTGCAAGCTCAACCTTCACTTCAAGCCAAAGCCCAGGAACAATAAAGCCCCCAGAAAGAGGTTCAATGTTGGAAAACTGCAGTCAGACGAAGCGAGAGGAAACTTCCAGGCAAACCTCAAAGCAAAGCTCGACGTTGCAACCCGCCTCCCGGACCCGTCCCCTGAAACCCTCTGGGATCAGTTGAAGACTACCATACTGCAATCCACTGAAGAGGTACTGGGCTTCTCCTCCAGGAAAAACAAGGACTGGTTTGACGAAAACAGCCAGGAAATCCAGGAGCTGCTGGCAAAGAAGCGAGCTGCCCACCAGGCTCACCTTACAAAGCCGTCCTGTCCAGAGAAAAAACAAGCCTTCCGTCGCGCATGCAGCCATCTTCAGCGCAAACTCCGGGAGATCCAAAATGAGTGGTGGACTAGCCTCGCCAAACGAACACAGCTCAGCGCGGACATTGGCGACTTCAGGGGTTTCTACGAGGCTCTAAAGGCTGTGTACGGCCCCTCACCCCAAGTCCAAAGCCCGCTGCGCAGCTCAGACGGCAAAGTCCTCCTCAGCGACAAGATCTCCATCCTCAACCGATGGTCAGAACACTTCCAATCTCTTTTCAGTACCAACCGCTCAGTCCAAGATTCCGCCCTGCTCCAGCTCCCTCAACAGCCCCTAAGGCTAGAGCTGGATGAGGTTCCCACCCTGGATGAGACATATAAGGCAATCGAACAACTGAAAAGTGGCAAAGCAGCAGGTATGGATGGAATCCCCCCAGAAGTCTGGAAGGCTGGCGGCAAAACTCTGCATGCCAAACTGCATGAGTTTTTCAAGCTTTGTTGGGACCAAGGTAAACTGCCTCAGGATCTTCGTGATGCCACCATCATCACCCTGTACAAAAACAAAGGCGAGAAATCAGACTGCTCAAACTACAGGGGAATCACGTTGCTCTCCATTGCAGGCAAAATCTTCGCTAGGATTCTACTTAATAGAATAATACCTAGTGTCGCCGAGAATATTCTCCCAGAATCACAGTGCGGCTTTCGCGCAAACAGAGGAACCACTGACATGGTCTTTGCCCTCAGACAGCTCCAACAAAAGTGCAGAGAACAAAACAAAGGACTCTACATCACCTTTGTTGACCTCACCAAAGCCTTCGACACCGTGAGCAGGAAAGGGCTTTGGCAAATACTAGAGCGCATCGGATGTCCCCCAAAGTTCCTCAACATGATTATCCAACTGCACGAAAACCAACAAGGTCGGGTCAGATACAGCAACATGATATATATAACATAACATATATAACATAACATAACAATTACAGCACGGAAACAGGCCATTAGACCCTTCTAGTCCGCACCGAACCAAGCACCCCTTTCTAGTCCCACCTCCCTGCACAATGCCCATAACCCTCCATCTTCTTCTCATCCATATACCTGTCCAACCTTTTCTTAAATAATACAATTGACTCCGCCGCCACTATTTCTCCCGGAAGCTCATTCCACACGGCTACCACTCTCCGAGTAAAGAAGTTCCCCCTCATGTTACCTCTAAACCTCTGCCCCTTAATTCTTAACTCATGTCCTCTTGTTTTAATCTTTCCTATCCCTCTATTCCCCACATATTCATGTATACCTCTCAAAGCCTCTAAAATCTCCTTGCACTTTTACAGCTCAATCCAAGCATCTACCTTATTATGTTTAAAAAAATCCCTCTAACACCTACCTTAAAACTTTCTACCCTCACCTTAAACATATGTCCTCTGGTTTGTGACATTAAACCCTGGGGAAAAAAGATACCCATTGTCCAGTCTATCAATGGCTCTCTTAATTTTATACAAACTTTCATCAGGTCTCCCCTCAGACTCCTGATTACCAGAGAAAACAAAGAAAGATTGCCCAACCTCTCCCACCAGTTAATACTCTCTAATCCAGACAATATCCTGGAAAATCTCTTCTGTACCTTTTCAAAAATGTCCACATTTTTCTGTAATAGGACAGCAAGATTTGCACACAATTTGATTGATTAATTATTTTAACAGATCTTCTGCCTAGTGCTGAACGCAGCAGTCACTGTGCTAACTGATTGACGAGTCTGACTAAAAACAAAAAAAAGTGACTGTTTATGGTAAGAAGAGTTTTCAGTTTATTTACTCATCTCCCCCAAGGACAAGGTTTTATGGGGGTTTAAGCAGGAAAGTCTGCAGATGCTGTGTTTGCGGTGGAAAAGGGTTGTTCTGAACTGGAGTGATTCGGAACTCGGTAACTTTGGGCAAAAACAACAAATCAAATTCTCCTCTGCCTGAGAATGAAATTACACAGGAGAAACAATGGGCAACCACTTCCCATCCTGCCAACACTGACAGAGACCATCTTTCAAATAAACTCCATCAAAATGGCTTTGGTATCTTGTAAGGTTAGTCTAGTTACAACTCAAACCCATCCAAAAGTAAGTGCTTAGCACATGCACGCAAAACTTCAGACAGTATAAACTCAATCACCCCTCCACTGCAAAGGGTGAAAATGAGGAAAAAACAAAAAAAAACTAACAGAAGACAACTGAGTGACTTATCATGAGGATTACATATTTTGTAGTTTTTGGTTCCTACCGCAAATCAAAAAACCAAAGGTGAGACTATATCTCATCTGGAAGAGTAAATGCATCCAATCACATTAGAAACATTTGCATCATATGAAAATAAGACATAAAAAATCACCATGTATCTTCAAATTTTACCAGTGAATCAAATACATGATTTTTTTTCTAAACTTAAACAAGCCATAATGAGAAAACTGTACTGTTGGAGGTCCAGAGTCTTACCATTTGAATAGGATGGCTCATCTAGCCAACAATACAGAGAAAACTACAACCCATTGAACAGGTGCAAAAAAAAACTCCCATGTCTGCATCAATAACCCCAAAAAGAGCAGTTATTGGATTGGGTTGTAGCTCCACATGGAGTATAGTTGGAGAGATGTTAAAAATTGGTATCCTCTTACCCATTAGCCTGTGCTTCTCCCTGTTCCACCTGCCCCCTCACTCCTTTTTATTCGGACATCTGTTTTGGTTTTGGTTTTCTTGACGAAAGGCTCAGGCCTGAAACGTTAAATGTCTCTTACTTCCTATAGACGCTGCATGATGTATTGGGCTTCTCCAGCACTTGCATAGGCCCCACCATCTGCATATTTTCATGTTTAACAGAAAAATTGGGGCGCGGGGATGTTTTTAATTCAAAAACTTTTTTTAACATCTCAAAATGTTCCTCTCATGATATCAACTCTGGAGCTATGGCAAGACATTGGATTAAATACTGCATAAACCGTAGCTGTTCTGGCAGGTGTGAAGTATGGACTGTGCTCACTGCTCTCTTGAGAGGACAGACACTTCATCCTGTGCAGATTGGCTGAGTCAAAAGAATGTCACTTTATTTCACAAGATTAAATTAACTGCCATTTATCAGGTTGAAGCAAGCTATGCACAAGGTTTACTGTTGCAAAATGAGGCAGCTTTGAAATTTCTCGCAGGTTCATTATTTTAACCAAACTGATCACTTTGATGGGTCATGTCTATATTCAATGATGCATGAAGTCAATAAGGCAGCATATCGAAGTGACAATTCTGGGATATTTTCACACATCTTCATTACATAGGAGGCCGTTTGGCCCATTAAGTCGAGACTGAATCTCATATAATTTCAATTTCCTCTTATTTTACTCTAACTTATTCATTTATCTTTATTGTTTGTTCTTGTTAGAAATTAAAGTACCTTTAAAGAAATTGCTCGAGACAAAAATTGAGAACAAAGAACATTTATTACTACAACAATGCAAAGTTGGGTGCTTCCCCTTACCCTGGGAATACACACATACACTGGGGCTCACCCAACTTTTATACAGTTGATTTCAGTGTAGGAATACCCTCCCCCTTACATTCTTCTGCCTCCTGCTGGAGAGGTTTAGCATTAGGCAATCCTGCCTGCCTACGTGCAATTTCAGTATACTTGGAGAACCAGGGGGGGGTATCCTGTCGGTGTCCCTTCATGTCATTGTCCTTATTCACACCTTCCTGATTCTCGGGGCTACAGTCTCTTGATATGCAGAGTTGACTCATTCTATCTAGGGTTGGCTAATTTCATATGTATAAATCTGTGTATGGTTAGCTAATTAGAAATGTATGACTTGGTACTTCTGTCCAGGGCTAGGAGACCCTTATCTGATCCAGACTACCTCAACTTCCTACATTCTATTGTACCTTACCATTCCTTATCTTAGTCTTATAGTCTTGTCACAAAGACTAGAAGATTCTTATGTTAATCGTGCTGACTCTGCTTTCCTGCATCCTAAGCCCCAAGCTTATCCTGTTTGAACTGGTTACAGCCATTTTACTGATGAACTTTAGTTTCTTCCATGTTCATAATTTTAGATCAATTTTCCCATCTCTCACATTCTACATTCAGGTAAAAATTTAAGACATGCTCCAAGGATTTTAAGTTGCGGTACAACAATAACCTCAGAAGGAAACACTTTCCTTTCATGTCATCTCTTCGATTGACAGGCAATGGCAACATCCCTGCCATTTAAAGCTTTCTTCAATGAAGAACACAAATCTTCATTAAAAGTAGTGTTGACTGTATGTAGTACAACAACAGACGTCAGCCAACTGAGATAATTCTGACTGTAAGAAACACCAATGCATTTACACTGCACAAATCTCCTAATTAAGGTTTTTGTCCCCCCCCTTCTCCCAGGCTTGCAGGAAATGGCATATGATTGGGATCAATGGTCGTAATTTCATTCAATGGATGTGGGGGTCACAGGCAGAGCCAGCATTTAATTGCCCTCAAGGTGTTGACCTGCCTTCTTAACCACATAACCATTTACGGAGTGGAAACAGGCCATGTTGGCCTTTCGAGTCCGCACCGGTTCACTGATTTTGTGCGCCCTCTTCAGGCATTGGTCCCGGTAGATCTTCATACAATAAATAACTGTCCTCAGTACCACTGCAGTCCTTGATGTGTGGGAGATTGAGTAAATTGGCCAAGACTGGGGCAACCGCCACTTCTATATTTTGAGAATGAAAGGTGGTGATTAAATATAAACATCTAGTGCTGTGATTATTGGGTTCTCTGCAGGAGAGTATCCTGCCAGGGAGTAGTGAGAGTTTCAATAATTTATCAGGGAGGTACACACCATGTAGAGATATGGACTAAGCAGCATAGCTCAGAGTATCAGGTGGATGAAGAATTAGACAGGTGAATAATAATACTGTGCAAATCTATGGGAAGCCGACAAATTTGTCTCTATTACAGTGGGCTTATCAAATACCCTGAGGGTAACAGAACAAAATGGGTGTTAAATCGCGAGAGCAGGTTATATGAACTTGGCTTATGGGCTCTTGAGTTTAAGAGATTAAGAAACAATATGTTTAAAATTAGAGAACAATTTTATAGAGTAGCTATTTTATAGAGCATCTCTTTCCTCTGGCAAGAGAATGCAGAAAAAAATATATAACAGACTTAAGTAGACCCAGAAATTAGAGCATTAGATTCCAACAAAGTACAATAGAAACCCTGAGGTCTAAAATGTTGGCAGAGTTAGCTGCAGTTTTGATGACCAAGATCATAATTAAGTCAAGGATCATAGGGAGTTTGGAGGACAATGAACATGTTTTTTTTTTAAATTTTGGGATTGAGGAGGTGGTCCATTCTTCTACCACCCAACTCATATCAGTGGTGCAAGTTTGAAGTCATCTAGCTAACTCCCCTTGAAGGTCAGTTGCTGACCACATGAGATGTCTCTTGGACCCTTTCTAATGTAAAGAACTAATTTCTCGTATGGTCCATTTAAGGACTGCTGGTTAAGCTTTCCTTGACGTGGCATAATTGAAATGGAACTTACAAGACTCAATCATAGCTGCTCCCTTTTCTTTGTACGTACAATTGAAGGAATTTCTTATCGGGAGTTAGAGACAACTTGTAATTTGCAATGATTTTTTTTCCTATAAAATGTTGATGGACGGATGTACTCAAGAGAAAATTAATGCCAAGGAAGAATCAGTCATTATCAACTGCCAAGTGTTCAGCTCTGTGACAATTTCTGTCGAACTTGCTTCATGGATGAAGGCATGGCACAGCACAAGACTAACAGTAATGGTGGCACTTAAGCTGGACCAATGGTCAAAGTTAAACTTAGCCTTCTAACTTTCTAAAGTGATAAAATGCAGTAAGATTGACAAACTTTTAAAGGCCCAAACATAATGTTCATGAGGACCTTTCAGTGAGCAGGCAGAGATGAAGCTGTCATTTGGCTGCCCCAGAAGGTCAGAGGATCAGTCTCCTCTCTGTGACTTGAACTGGACGTTACCAGGAGGGTGCTGTCGATGTCCTTCGTGTTAGATGATGAACTCAGGTCTTGTCTAACATACTCAGTGAAACCAGAAGGTGAAAGGTCCCATAGGTCTATTTGAGGAATCTTTTATCTCCACCCCCCCCCCAACCACCCAGTGCAAAAACAGTGTTCACATTCCTATGCAGAACATGCCCAAGCTACACTAAATATTTGCTGCTTGCACAAGACAAATCCTTCTAGTAAACAGGAAGCTGCAGTTGATGGAAAACTGGAAATAAAACATGGTTGAGGAAACCAGCTGAACAGGCAGCATCCGTGGAGCGCAATATCAAAGTTTTGGACTAAAGCCTCCATATTTCTGTATCTATCTTGAACAGCTACTCTCAATGCCCTGGGGCCACAGCACATACAAGTAAAAGCCTTGTTTTCTTTTCACCTCACATAATACAATTTTTTTTAATGTAGTTAATAGCAGAAGTATTAACTTCCTTGCTTCACAAGGAAGGGGGCCTATAAACTTTGAGCAGAGTTCTAAGGAGGGCATTGCCAAAAAAGGGTTGTGAATAGCTGATCTGATCTTGCTATTGCATCTGACACTACCACTACTTCTGGCACCCTGTTCAGACACCCACCATTCTCTGTATAAATAAACTTGCCTCGCACATTTCCTTTACATTTTGCCACCCCCTCACCTAAACCACCTGTCCTCTGGAATATGACATACAACTTTTTGTGATTGGTCTTTTCATTGCAGAAGTTTGAAAGACAGCCAGCTTGGTTTACTAATTGGCTCTCATCAACCACTGAGTGGAGGGAAGATATGCCAGAGATCAACCAAGTGAATTTGAGGTCAGGGCGAAAGTTAGCACCCACGTGGATAAACACTCTTCATCCAAAGGTGACCACCAAGGACTATGAGAAAGTATCTTTATCTGCAGTGAACTATGACACACAGACCAGAAGTTAGCATCTGAGGCAAACTACAAGGAACACAATGAAGATTGCTGCTTTCCAGGGCATCAGCTAATCATCCTCCATTCTATTGCAGATCAGCATCATCCAAAGGTGGGCACTCACCAAGGCTTTGAGCTGCATTAATCATACCTTCCAGGCTGTCTGATCAGTTCATTTTAATTTCCCAATGAAACTACAGATCTGTACACTTCAATGACCTATTACAAGTAGTTTACCTTAGCATCAAATCTCTTGACGATGTCTACATTAATGTATTCCTCAAGGCTTCATCCTCTGTAACCTGATGAAAATAAAATATTATTGTCTGTTACTTTCCATGGATGGGACCATTCATTTTATTCCATGGATGCAGTCTGTTCTGCTGAGTTCCTTTCTGCATTGTTTAGAAAAAAGTTGTCAGTCAGCAAATACTATTCCAATTTTCAAACCAATTGAAGTTGTGTTCTGACAGTTCCTGTTGTATCACTGCACTCACCGTGACAACATTAACATTGTCTTGACAAATTCACGTTTCCAACCTCCAAATAATGTGAAGTTCAATCATATAAGTTTGGATGTGCCTGTTAAATCTTAAATCAAGCACTCCTGCAGTTCAAGATCACTTTTTCAGCATTCTTCACCGGAAATCAATCAAGGCAGAAAGAAAGATCGTGGAATTCTCTGCACTTTGCAATGAGCGCCAATCTAATTTCTATTATATTTGAAAAGCTTTGAAACAATTACCTTACCTGGTTTCTGCTGCTGGCAGCCCTTTGCAGAGGCATTTTAAATTTTAGGCAATGTTAATCAAGTTTCTTAAAGAAAGTAAATAAGGTGTTCTGTTTGCATGTGGCTCCTGTATGATCCATGCACCTTGCAATGTACTGTTTTTCCCCACTTTTATAGACTGTGTCCATCTCTCCAGTAAATACAGATGCACACAATTCCATTTACGATCTCCCCCATCTTTAAGCTTCATGACTACTCTGGTATTCAACAGGACCAATTTTGTCCACTGCTATCCTTTTTGTCTTAATATATTTGTAGAAGCCCTTAGGATTTTCATTTACTTTTGTCTGCTAGAACAATATTATGCCTTGATTTAGCCCTTTGGATTTTCAGTTTGTGTTTTCTTGCATTCATCATGTGTCTCATTTGGTCCTCTCTGCATATACCTACTGTGCAGCTCCTTCTTAACCTGGGCCTCAATATCTCTTAAAACCAAGGTTCCCTGTTAGCCTTGCCTTTCATTCTGACAGGTACACAATCTACGTACTTTCAGAGTTTTATGTTCAAAGACCTCCACTTGCCATGTGCACCTTTGCCAGAAAACAATCTGTCCAAATCTGATCCTTTCTGATACAAAATTGACCTTTCTCTAATTTAGAATCTCAACCCAAGGATCAGACCTATCCTTTTCCATAATTATCTCAAAATTAATGGCATTATGATCTCGATACCCAAAGTGTTCCCTTCCACACATTTCTATCACCTGCCCAATCTCATTGTCTAATAGAAGATGCTGTACCGATATATAGAGACCTCTATATATCGATCAGGAAACTTTCCTTAAAACATTTGATAAACTAATCCATTCATCCCTTTTATGGTTTGGGATCCTATTCAACATGTGGAAAGTTAAAAATCACCTACTATTACAACTTTGTTTCCTGCAGCTCTCTATCATCTCTCAACAAATTTGCTTCTTTAATTCCTGCTGACTATTGGATGGTCTACAACACCATCCATAAAGTTCCTGAGCCCAAACATTTCCCTTTCTTTTCCATTCCACAATTCCACCAATATCACCTTAGTAGGCCAGCACTTTGTCCTGTCTGAGCCCTGCTGTGATAGTTTCCCTGTCTATTCTCTCTCTTTCATCCCTCCTTCTTGATCACATCTGAAACAACAGAATCCAAGAACAAGGAGCTGCTAGACCTGCCTTTCCTGCAACCATGTCTCATTAATGGCCACAATATCACAAGTCCGCATTGAAATAGGTGTGATTCAAAATATTATTCCCACTATGCACAACCTTTCCATTTTCCATCTTTGTCTGAAAACTTTAAATTTTTTGCAGCCACCACAATTATCTCCCCCTTCCGCCTCCTCCCCCCTCCAACTAGCAAACATACCTTTAAGGATGTTTGTCCCCCTCAAGTTTAAAACAAGCTGGAATAATGGTACACATCCTACTTTTCTTGGCAGAGAGCTTAATAATCCAGAAATATGAAGTTTTCCTTCCTGCATCATCTACTTAGCTACATCTTAAGCTGCATTATCACCTGCTTCTAGCGTCACGAGCATATGGCATGGGGAGAAATCCTGAGATCACAACCCTGGAAGACCTTTACTTTAAAATGGCACCTAACTCCCTCAACTCATGTTGCATGATCTCACCCTTCCTACCCATGTTATTGGTCCCAACATTGACCATGACCTCTGGCTGCTCACCCGATTGAGAATGCTGTGGACTCAAGACAAGACATCACAGGCCCTGGCATCCAAGAGGCTACATTCCAACTGGGAGCCTCTACCTCATCCAGAGAACCTCCCATCTGTTAAACAAGAAAGTCTCCAGATGCTGGATCAAGTGTAATACACAAACACACTGTAGAAACTTAGCAGGTAATATAGCATTCATAGGAAGTAAAGAATAATCAATATTTCAGGCCTGGTCCCTTTGTCAGGTTCAAGCAAATACAGACAGACTTATGTTTGTTTTAACAAAGGCCTTAAGTTCAATATGTTAGGCTCCCATTTACTTCCAATGGAAGCTATGTGACCTGCTGAGTTTCTCCAGCAGCTTTGAGAATGGCAACTCATATCTTTTTCCCTAGTTGCTGAATGCCCCATCACTGGAGGGCATCTCTTCTATCCACTTCCCTTCTGAGCCACAAGGTCAAACCCCATGGCATATATCTGATGACTGTGGCTCAACCCTAGTAATGTAATTTTCCCTCGATAGTAAACATTATGGAGAAGAATAAGCACAAAGGTACCCTATACTGACTATTCAATCCCTTTCTCTCTCCTGACTAACACCCAGCTCTCTGCCTCTTGCCTCTGGGGGGGTCACCCCTGTAACTCCTGTCCATCATCCCCTCTGCTTCCCAAAGGATCCAGAATTCATCCAGCTCTAGTTTTCTAACTCAGCCTGTGCAGAGCTGCAGTTGGATGTATTTCTTGCAGGTGAAGTAATCAGGGACACCAGTGAATTCCCTGATTTCCCACACCACACCCTACAAGGGAAACATACCACTGCCATGGCTACCATTCCCACTGCTCACTCTATGTAACAATAAAATATAGCCCTTACCAATTCTTAACTATACTTTATGACTAAAATCTCTCCCCCTTCTAGGGCTGTTAGCATTACACTGCCACTGAAGCCAAAGGATTTATGCCCCACTCTTACATTGGAGCACTCACACAGTGGAAAAACCACTTAAGCTTCCCTTTCTTTTATTGACTCCACTTAATTAGTTAATTACAGTCACCTTTAACCAGTGTAATGTGCGTCGAAAGAACCAAAGACTTGTTGATCCAAACCAAGGCTTTTATTAACTAAAAGACTGGAGCATATCACAAGTAGGTTGACCAGTCCAGAATGACCTGGTCTGGCTAGGAGCAATCCTTTAAGATCTGCCAGTAGGTGTGGCTACTCTCTCAGCCAATCACAGTCATCCTACACTACCATCTGTACATATGTACATGTACACATTGGTGATAGAATCTGTACTATCACAACCAGCACTTTTGAAAATGTTATTCACTCACTCTCTCCTGAATAACCATCTGCTACTGGGAAGGAAATTTACCAACTCAACACTCGCCTTTCAAAATGCCCCTCTCTCACCTCATCTCTGTCTTAGATAAGGGGCCCTGTAAATTGGGTGGCACTGATTTGTGGGCCAAAAGGACCTATTACTGTGCTGTCTGTCAACATTTTAAAAAAAAATCTGCACTGAACTATTATTCTGCCCAGTCCCACTGACTTGCCCCTATTCTATATCTCCCCACCCCCCATCCCCCCCCCCACCATAGGCTTCCCATCTATGTACATGTCCACATTATTCTTAAATGTTAAAATTGAGGCCACATTCACCACTTCAGCTGGCAGCTCATTCCACACTCTTACCACTCTTTGTGTAAAGAAGTTCCCCCTAATATTCAGCCTGAGCTTTTGCCCCTTTTGTTAAAGTGGACCTGAGGTTGCTTAAAAGCAAACTCGAATGCAGCTGTAAAAACAAACTTTGAATCACTTTGCAAAGTGTGAAAACTCCGTTACAACAAGAAACACAGCCACAAGCAGCTAGTCCCATTCCAAAGAGTCTCTACCTCGTGGCTTACAAATCACGCAATTATATAGTCTGAACTGTGGGTTTCTAGAACATTTGAACAGACTGTTCCATATAAGTACCTATGTCTTAGGATTCTCTTGGGATTAATTAATCAGGGTCACATCACTTATCCAATGGTTAATAGTCTTTTACTATCTCATTGAATAAGGAGGTCATTATCAACTTCAGTTCATAACTTACATTCTCACTTTCACCCTTAACCCATGCCCTCTGGTTTGTAACTCACCTAACCTTTCATAAATAAGGGCACCAGTACTGTAGGCAATACTCCACACACAGCCTCTACAATGTCTTATATGTAAAGTATTGGTGGCCTTATCGTGCATTCAATTTTCCAAGGGCATTTAGTGCAACACTATTACAGTACCAGTGACCCAGTTTCGAATCCCCCAGTGTCCGTAAGGAGTTTGTACGTCTCCCCATGTCTGCAAGGGTTTGTTCAGCACACTCTGTGCACCCTCCAAAAGCATACAGGGCTTGTAGATTAATTAGATTACTTGGGCAAAACAGGCTCATGGGACGGAAGGGCCTGTTACTTCTCTGTATGTCTAAATTAATAATAGCATTCTGTTATCATTTTCAATTAGTTGCTGTCGTATCATTCTAACCTTTTGTGAGTTACAAGGGTCTCTGCATCTCATTCCTCTGCCACATCTCACTATTTCAATAGTATGTTTCTATATTTTATATATTGTTCGCTGACAAAGTAGATAATTTCAATAATTTTCTCATATGTCCTATCGGAACTTCCCCATTTGCTTAACCTATTGCTATGCCTTTGTCCACTCCTTATCATCTCTTCACTATAAACTCAAGGGTCGAAGCTGAATATTTTCAATGTTATGAGACAATATTATAGATTAGATTTCTACCAAGGTACTGATCAATGAAAGGTTAGGTGAGTTACAATGCATCAATGAAATGCAAACATGGAAATGTGTCTATTTTTTTAATGAGGTTTAAAATTAGGACAAGTGGACAATGATTTTTTTTATGATAAGCCACATTTTACATGCAATAAAAAGTTGTACCTCATCACTCTTAAAATATTCAAATGGCCGTTTAAGAAATGTTCATATTCTGACCAATTGCATATTTCATTGCGGGATTTTACCTTAAGGGTTCGAGAACAATGGGTGAAATCTGAAGCTACTGGAGAGGAAATGAGTGGGTCTGCAGCATGAGTGGGAGAGAAGGAATAGAACTTTAGAACACTACAGGCACTTCAGCCCTCGATGTTGTGCCGACCCATATATCCCTAAATAAAAACGTACTAAACCCACCCCACTATGCGCCTGTCTAAGTAATTCAAACATGTTTGACATTTCTTAATCGGAGCCCCTCATTGAGAAACATTGACCATTCTTTCTCTCCCTCTGATGCTCCTCTGCCATCTCAGTTCCTCTAGCAGATTGTGTTTCACCCCTGATTTGAAGTAGTGGGTGCAGTCTTCTTGTTCCTTGAAATTTCTTTCAATGGTGTGTACACCTGGCCCAGCCCATCTCCTGGCAGTGTCACAACCTCCATCAGAATATCAAACATCAATGAAGACTTCTGGCCCAAAATGTGGATGTTGTGTCAAAACACAGAAATGGCAGATTAACTCAGCAAGTCTCACAGTGTCAAGCACCAAAACCTGTTGAGCTCCTCCAGCATTTCTCTGGTTTGGCCTGAAATGTTAACCATTCTTTTTATCCCACTGATGCAGCTCAAACCGTTGAGTTCCTCCAGCAGATTGTGCTTGGCTTCTGCTTCAAGCCTCTGCAGTCTTCTGTGAGATCTGCTGAGTTACTCCAGCATTTCTGTGTTTTTACTACAATCACAGTATCTGCAGACTTCCATGTTTCATTCCATTCAGTTGCTCCACTGTGAAACATCTTCGGGGGATCACTATCCTAAAGACTCCACTCTTCTATAGGAGCTCTGTGAGTCTCTCTCTCTCTCTCTGCTCCCCATCTGCACTCCCTGCTGCTCTCAAACTCTACGAGCATGTACTCACCAAACTCACTTTCACAGTCACGTGTCCTTCCTGGCAAAAGGACCTGCTGAGTTCCTTCAGCATTATGTTTTTATGAATCTCCATTGTGTCTCCAGATTTGTGTGGAATTTGATCCATGACTTTGCTTTGGAAAAACAGATAATTTTTGTGGATAATCAGTGCCTATATCATTAGCTGCATCCAGGCAGAAAAGCTGTTCTTCATCTGTCAATCCTTTGAACTGTAGCCCAACTATTTATATATTTGGCAGTTCTAAAGAGAAGTCACCATCTTTCTCTTCTGCCTGAAGTGAGATTGACTGATTGGATGAAAGGCTACACAGCACCTGTGAAAACCAGCTTGACTTCTTCCTGCCAGAGATTTTTCCAGTAGCCTCAATAAGGTACCGTGTATTTCTCCAAAACCTTGCTTTCTGCAGTATATGCTGTGACCAAATGGATTATTTCGGGCTTAATTTAATTCACAGGATGAGGGCAATAGAGGGACGATAAGGATGCATGGCTGACTTCAGTTTTCCCTGAAAGGATAGTAACAGCAAGCTTTTTAATAAGAGCATTAGAAACAGGAGTAGGGATCAGGCCATCTAGCCTGTCAAGCCTGCTTTGCCATTCAATAAGACCATGGCTGATCTGGCTGTGGACTCAGCTCCATTTACTGTTCCTGCCTTTTCCCTATAACCTTTAATTACCCTACTATGTCAAATAGATTTAATTAAACATCTTCTACTGCTTTCTTGAGCAGAAAATTCCACAAATCCACTACTTGGTGGGAAAAGCATTTCCTCCTCATCTCAGTCTTAAATCCACCTCTCCAAATCTCATGACTATGTCCATTAGCTCAAGACTCAACCTGCTAGTGGAAACTAGTGGATATTTCTTATTTGCTCCGATGGTAGATGATACTA
This sequence comes from Narcine bancroftii, assembly GCF_036971445.1. Classification (NCBI taxonomy): domain Eukaryota; kingdom Metazoa; phylum Chordata; class Chondrichthyes; order Torpediniformes; family Narcinidae; genus Narcine; species Narcine bancroftii. The sequence goes on along the minus strand of NC_091476.1, from coordinate 41,579,325 downwards.
AAGCCTCCCAACAGTAGAAAATTCAAGAACATAAGGAAGAGGCAAATTAAAAGCAATTAGATCTCAGATTTCAGATATATTGTCAGAGAACATGCATGACATAACATACAACCCTGAGATTCCTTTTTCCAGTGGGTGCGGGTGCGGCAGAATTACCACTAATTGGTAGTGCAAAAAATAAACTGTACACAATGAAAAACATGTAAACAAAGGACTGCAAACAGATAACAAACTGACTGCAATACAGAGAGAACAAAAAAATCAATAAAATGCACAAGTAAGAGACTTTAGTTTCTGAATGAGTTTGTTGTTTAGGAGTCTGATAGTGGAGGGGTAGCAACTGTTCCTGAACTTGGTGGTGTGAATCTTGTGGCACCTATACCATTTTCTTGTTAGCAGCAGTGAGAACGGAGCGTATGCTGCGTGGTGAGGGTCTTTGATGATTGCTGCTGCTCTCCGATGGCAGCATTCCCTATAGATGTGCTCTGTAGTGGGGAGGGTTTTACCTGGTTTGTCCTGGGCTGTGTCCACTGCCTTTTGGAAGGCCTTTCATTCAGGGGTATTGATGTTCCTATACCAGACCGTGATGCACTCGGTGAGTGCACTTTCTACCACACCTCTATAGAAATTTGCCAGTTTCTGATGTAATACCAAACCTCCGCAAACCCCTGAGGAAGAAAAGGGGCAAATGAACTCTCTTCATGACGCCATTGGTGTGTTGGGTCCAGAAAAGATCCTCTGAGATAGTGATTCCCAAGAACTTAAATTTTCTCACCCTCTCCACCTCTGATCCCCCAATGATCACTAGATTGTAAACCTCTGACTTTCCTTTCCTAAAGTCAACAATCAGCTCATTAGTTTTGGTGACATTAAGTGCAAGTAGTTTCTGTTGCACCATTCAGGCAAGTTTTCAGTCTCCATCCTATATGTTGACTCATCTCTTTCCTTTATACAACCCACTACTGTGGTATTGTCGGCAAATTTGTAGATGATGTTATTGTTGTATTGAGTCACACAGCTGTAGGTGTAAAGTGAGTAGTGCAGGGGACTAAGAACACAGCCCTGTGGTGCTGTGGTACTGATGGAGATTGTAGAGGAGACGCTCTTACCAATCTTCATTGATTGTTGTCTGGAGGAGATCCAATTACATAGTGGGGTGTGCAATTTCACGGAGGGGATACATTGATTGTAATCTTCAAAACTGATTAAACTGTAGGTGCAAGTCAGTGGGACTACACAGATTAATAGTTTGGCGCTGACTAGAAGGGCCAAAGGGCATTTTGTTTTGTGCTGCATGGTTCTAAAGAGAAGCAGGAGGGACTCAATGAATCTGGCAGAATCCATGGTTAGCAATGGTCGGTCAATTTTTTTCAGGTCGAGAACCTTTAATGAGTTTAAAGTAGGAAAAGGAGATACCAAGTATTTTAAGGGGGAACAAAAGAAGACAAACAGATGAGGAGGAAGCCAGTGAAGGGCTCAGGTGATAGGGCATGGGACAGAAGGTGGAGAGACAAGGAGAGCTCTAGGGAGAAGACTAGAGAGGAAAGAAAACAACTAGAGGAGGAAAGGAAGAGATGGGAACAGTGAAACCAGACCAAGGTGAGGATTACCTACAATTAAAAAAAAACATGCCTTTCCTGCAGGAATATTACATGTTCTTCCTAAGCTTCCCCTTTGGTCTCAGCCTAGCAATGGGGAAAAAAATAATAAATTGTGAGAAGTAAAAAAACAGAAGGATATAGAAAGGTGAGAATTTATCAGATGGGATATAATGTGGTGCAGTCGGTCAGCAGACTTTCCACTGTACGTCTGTAGAAGGTTGACAAGGGGAATTCCTTCGGTCAGAGGATGATGAGACTGTGGGATGAGCTGCCAGCTGAAATGGTGGATGTGGGTTCGATTTTGACATTTAAGAAAAGATTGGATATCTGCACCTATGGGAGGGATATGGCAGGCTATGGACTGGGTGCAGGTCATTGGGACTGTAGAATAATAGTTTGGCATTAGTTAGATGGGCCATAGGGCTTGTTTCTGTGCTGTAGTGTTCTATTTTATGATGGTTCCATCAGTTTACCCTGCACTTTTGTTTTATTATTGCATTACCTGGTGTACATAGAATGTATGCATTGACTTGCTTGGATAGCAGACAAGACAAGCCTTGCGCTGTACATATGAGAAAAAAAATTCAATGTTTCACAGTCATTATTTGTTTATCAGATTTTCTGTATTTGGGGAATTGTGTCTTTGGATGCAAACTATTACTTGATGGCTTCTCTTTATTTCTCTTACAACGCCCCATCACCCTGAGATATGTTAACAGGTAAAACCTAAGAACACTGGTACTGGAGTTGTGCAAAAAGCTCAGCCAAATACTTTTGGATTTCCTTCTGCATGTTTATAAAGAAAGAAGGACTTGCATTTCTATATTTCTACAGTCTCTAGCTGTCACAGACTAAATGAAGGGCTCCAACCCGAAAGGCCGACCTTTCTATTTCTCCCACTGATGCTGTTTGACCTGCAAGGTGTGTTTTGCTCTAGGTTCCAGGATTTGCAATCTTTCATGTGCCTACAGATCTTTTCTGATGGATACAATCGTCTTGGCTTCTTGTTGAATGACAACTCCAGAATTGTCATCCAGAGGGAATTTCTCTCAAAGAACCCCATTTTCCAACACAAGTGCAAGACGCAAAAATGCTGGAGAAACTCAACAGGTCATGCAGCAGCCATGGAAAGTAAAAGACAGGCAACATTTTACTGAGTTTCTCCTGCACGAGAACCTCAGCATCTGCACATTTCTGGTTCATTTCCAACACAAGTGACTGGAACGTGTTTGAAAGAGAGTGAGACACTCTGCTGTTATCAGTCCCAGCAATGACTGACTCTCATGCTTGCGTGCATGTGAGTTCATCAAAGGAAGGGTGGTGAGGCTGTGGCTGCTGAACATAGAATGTAGAACTGCACCGGAACAGGCCCTTCAGCCCACATGCCTGTGTTGAACATGATGCCCAAGTCAAAACTTTACAGTTTCTGCAAGACTCCAACTTCCCCACCTCCTCTGTCTCTCCCCTATCTCTATCTTTATTTTTCCTTCTTTCCATCTCTGCATTCACAGAGCCACCCCCTCCCCCAATCATTTCTCACCTTTCCTCTCCTGTCCTTCAATCCATAACCAATTATCATGTTTTGTCTGTTGGTCTGTGCTCCTTCCCCCAGTTCTTTCTTCGCTCCTCCCTCAGATTTTTCATTCAGTGTCTGCTTATGTTTTGCTCATACCTTGAAGGAGGTTTCAGGCCCGGTGTTCGTTATATATGTTTACATCCTACGGGGACGGCTGTGCGACCTGTTGAATTCCTCCAGCAATTCTGCTTTTACTACAATTCACCACATCTAAAACTTTCATGTTTCACCCAAAGTTAAATTAGATCTCTGCCATTTGCACATTTTACATATCCCTCTACTGCATTATCATGTGTCTGTTTCTTCTTTCTTCTTTGGCTTGGCTTCGCGGACGAAGATTTATGGAGGGGTAATGTCCACGTCAGCTGCAGGCTCATTTGTGGCTGACAAGTCCGATGTGGGACAGGCAGACACAGTTGCAGCGGTTGCAAGGGAAAATTGGTGGGTTGGGGTTGGGTGTTGGGTTTTTCCTCCTTTGTCTTTTGTCAGTGAGGTGGGCTCTGCGGTCTTCTTCAAAGGAGGTTGCTGCCCACCGAACTGTGAGGCGCCAAGATGCACGGTTTGAGGTGATATCAGCCCACTGGCAGTGGTCAATGTGGCAGGCACCAAGAGATTTCTTTAGGCAGTCCTTGTACCTCTTCTTTGGTGCACATCTGTCACGGTGGCCAGTGGAGAGCTCTCCATATAACACGATCTTGGGAAGGCAATGGTCCTCCATTCTGGAGACGTGACCTACCCAACGCAGTTGGATCTTCAGCAGCGTGGATTCGATGCTGTCGGCCTCTGCCATCTCGAGTACTTTGATGTTGGTGATGAAGTTGCTCCAATGAATGTTGAGGATTGAGCGGAGACAACACTGGTGGAAGTGTTCTAGGAGCCATAGATTATGCCGGTAGAGAACCCATGATTCGGAGCTGAACAGGAGTGCGTGTATGACAACGGCTCTGTATACGCTAATCTTTGTGAGGTCTGTCTCTTCTTCTTTGGCTTGGCTTCGCGGACGAAGATTTATGGAGGGGTAATGTCCAAGTCAGCTGCAGGCTCGTTTGTGGCTGACAAGTCCGATGTGGGACAGGCAGACACAGTTGCAGCGGTTGCAAGGGAAAATTGGTTGGTTGGGGTTGGGTGTTGGGTTTTTCCTCCTTTGCCTTTTGTCAGTGAGGTGGGCTCTGCGGTCTTCTTCAAAGGAGGTTGCTGCCCGCCGAACTGTGAGGCGCCAAGATGCACTGTTTTAAATACCACTACTGTTTCTGTATCCGCTACTACTCCTGGCAGACTCTTCCAGGCACTCACCACACTGTCTGTGTGAAAACTTGCACATCTCCTTTAAACTGTTCTCCCACTCACCTTAAGTGCATGTCCTCTCAGCAGCGACATTTTTACACAGGGAAAGAGATTCTTTCGACCCCATCGAAGCCTGTCATAATTAAATAAACTTCTATTGTGTCTCCCATCATCCTCTGACACTCCAGAGGCAACAATCGCAGTGAGATGACATATGAAAATCAGGTATTCAGGAATTGTTTTCTGATTTGTTGGTGAAATATTTATTGAAGCTCCAGCTAATGTAAGAGAGGTCTTTGACAACCATTATTGAAAACCATTTGGATACTTCCAGTATTACTTGAAGTGGTTGCAAACTACTTTAAAAATCTCTTGAAACTTGCTTCCACTGGATTATTTTGTCTGAACAAATATTGCAAATTTTACTCCAAGGACTGAGTTGTAAGTAGAAAACATATTCCCTGAGGCAACAAATTCCACAGTGATTAGCTTAAATTGACATTTTTAAGGCATGATCCTCATTCCAATTAGCATAATCATTTTCTTCATTCAAGTGTCAATGTGATTTAGCTACAACATCTATAATGGTGAAGCCACCATCTCTGGGAATGGCTTCCTCTCATAATCTCCTTCAACATATTCCCAAGGCTAGGCATTAATTATTCTTGAGTTTTGAACATTACAAGATGCTCACAATTGAAACACAGGAGACTGCAGATTCTAGAATCTGATGCTAAACACAATCTGCTGGAGGAACTGAGTGGGTCGAGCAGCATCAGTGGGAGAAAAGGATTGATTGACATTTCAGGCTGATACCGCTTTCTCGAGACTGACCTACAACATTAATGGGATCTGAGCAGCATTGATCTCAATTTGGGTTCACCGAGAAGTGCCGAAATTTACATTCTGAGAACTGACCCTAGCATCGGATTTAATGAACAAAGACAACTCATGTTTTTGTAACACTACCCCAATTTACTCTGCTACAGATGGAAATGGACCCTTTGTTCCTGCTTGGGAGCGAAGGGAATGGCTGCTGCGGAGTCCACTGTTATGCCACTAATCAAGATGAACATCAAGAAAAACTATTGTATCCCTTTCCCATCTTTCAAGTTCAAGTTTCTTGGCACATCCTGCAGTGAGAAAGTTTGTTTTCCTTTCAGGCCAAGCTAGTCAACCCATACTTAAAAGGTAATGGTTCCTTTATTGTCACATCTTACAAAATTTAGAATGTAACAATCATGAAAGTCTTTAATTTTGTCTACCATAAGGAAGGCAGAGAGTCACCACTTGGTCCAGCACCCCTCACAGAAATGAAGACCCAGCAGGGATCAAACTCACAACCCCCGGTTTACACTGAGCTATCAAAGCCTTATAGCATGTAGTTATTGTACCTGCCTTGATCATTTCCTCCAATAGTCGTTCCACACCTTCATTCATCCTACCCCTCGGAGTCTCTCTACATATTTGGTCTCTCACCATTAATTGAAGCCTTCTAGTTTTAGTCTCCCCCACCTTGGGAAAAAGAACAGAATGCTACAGCACAGAAACAGTCCCTTCAGCCCATCTAGTCTGTTCCAAACTATTTACTCTTCTAAGACCCATTCCCATTGACTTCACTATATCCCACCCTGCCCTTCCATTCCTTGTACTTATTCTTTTCAATATTGAAACATCATCCCCATCCACCAGCTCGTACCACACTCACACCACTCTTTAAGTGATGAGATTTTCTATAATGATCCCCTTAAATGTCTCCTTTCACACTTAACCCATGCCCCCTAGTTCTTGTCTCACCTAAATCTGTTGGTATTTACCCTTATCATTTTTATCTCCTGTGACTAATCACCTCATTTATTAACCTCTATATATTTCCTCCTACATTAGGGAACAAATCCCAGCCTCTCTTTATAATTCAAGCCCTCCAGTCTCAGAAATATCCCGGTGAATCTTTTATCTTCCTGTTCAGTTCCATGCCAGCCTTCTTATGTCTTGGTGAATTAAACATTGTGCAATGCTCTAAGTGTGGTCTCACTCAGCTGTAATATTACTTCCTAAATCCTGTGCTCAACACCGTGACTGGTGAAGGCAAGCTTACCAATTGCCTTCTTTGCCACTCTGTTTGGAAGTCAAGTCTGTTGGGAATCAATTGGATTGTTTGCATCACCTGGAATAGCACACCACACCCTTTCTTGTACAGCACCTTCAGCATGTCCCATATGTCCCTCAACAACTTCCACAGGTGCACCATCAAAAGCCAGCAGCTGGATGCATCTCAACCTGGTGTGGGAGCTGTTCTGCTTAACCATATAACCATATAACCATTTACAGCACGGAAACAGGCCATGTCAGCCCTTCAAGTCCGTACCGGTTCACTTGAACAACTCCACTAGCTCCTCCGCAAACTCGATTGGAAGAAACTTCAGAAGGCAGTGAATGTAGCTCAGAACATCACACAAATCCCACCCCCCCCCCCCCCCATGGACTCCATCTGCATCTCCCCCTGAATAGGAAAGGCAGCCAAAATGGTGAAGAACCCATAATGTCCCACTGGGGATAAGGTAAAACTGTGAAAATGTGCAACAACAGGCTTAAAGACAGTTTTTAATTCCATGCAGCCATCAGGATCCTGACTGAACCCTACAACAGTGCTCTCATGCAACCCTTGCTTAGTGTTAATTGATATTTCCTTTCATTGCAATCTTACACTTTGTAATTATGCATGAATGTTAGTCATCATAGAAGAACCCTCTGCCCTGTACCAGGTATTTTGTGCCTAATATGCTGAGACAAACCTTAAAATAAGTCCGCAGATGCTGGAAATCATAAATATAACCGGAATCTGCTGGGGAATCTCAGCAGATCAGGTAGCATCTGACGGGGGTATGTTAATGCTCTAGGTTGAAAGCCTTTCATCAGAACTGATTTAAAAACTGCAATATTACCATAACTCTGTTTGCCTTTGCACTGTTGCTGCCTGAGGGCTTCCAGCAGTTCGTGTTTCTATTTTTAAAGCATCAGGACGTTATATGCAACTGCAAAATCTCTTCAGATTAATGTATTGTAAAAGCACCAATTGTAAATTTTGTTTTTTTTTAAATAATCATATTTCTTACATTTTCTTACATCCACCTGTAGCAATAAAATTATGTATCATTTTTTTTCTTATATTACATTAGACTCCGTATCATATAATGAAAGTAAGAACAGAAAGTCTAAACTGCAAAGTTTTACATTTGTTTTGACCTGGATTTGATCCACAATCGAATCAGAGAAACGAGCATTTGCAGGACATTCAATTATGAGAAGCTACATGGTGATATTTAATTTGATGTGGCATTAAAACATTGCTTTCTGCAGCTGAGTCTATTTTTCTCTTCGAGTTAGGTGATTTCATCTGGTTCAAAATCATTGAACCAGAATATAGGATGTCGTTTGAGAATTTGGTTAGGTGATGCCAGAATAACAGTCTTGCTCTCAACGTCAACAAGACCAAGGAACTAATTGTGGGTTTTAGAAAGGGAAGGCTGAGGAATCACACATTTATCCGCATCGATGGAACAGAGGTGGAGACGGTTAAAGTCCCTGGGATCCACATATCAAAAGACCTTTCCTGGAATCAGGATAATCATGAAGAGGGCAAACCAGTGCCTTGATTTTCAAAGAAATCTGAGGAGATCTGTCATGACGTTAAATCTCCAACCTATATTCTGGTTCAATGGCTGGTTGCATTATTGCCAGGTCTAGTAATTTAAGTAAAAACACAAAAGTGTTGGAGGAACCCAGCAGATCTTACAGCACCCAGAGGAGGTAAAGATATATTGTATAACTGATGTTTTGGCTGAGCAAATTATGACTTATACCTTGAAGAAGGCCTCAGGCTCGAAATACCAGTGATATATCCTGTGGTTTTTTACTATAATCACAGCATCTGCAGACCGTTGTGTTTTATTCTGATAATACAACTCCCCAAGATTGCAGATGCTGCAGTACATAGCTGAGTCCATCACAGGCTCTGTCCGACCTCCCATTCATTAAGGGGCATCGATTGTGAGGCGCTTCCCCAAGAAGGCAGTCAACGTCACAAAAGGAGTCCCATTACCCTGGTCACAATCTCATCTCACTACTACTTTTGGGCAGAGGTACATGTACTGACAATAACCACACCAGCAGTGCGAGTCTAAGACAGCTTTAATAAAGTAATATGTTCACTAAGAGGTCTTTTCTCTCTGCAAGATGAATCTGGAAGGCGAGACTGTAGCTCTGGGCTGCTTTATGTAAAAGGTCACCGGGATGACCCCTGGTGACCTAGTGGTGTAATTACATATCACCACATTCACCCCCCACTTTAAAAAATTGTTATTCCCCCCCCCCCCGATCCTCCTTCCCTTGTTTGTAAGTTCACAAGTCCAAAGTTTTTTGGGGTTTCCATTGCCTTCTGGACCTCCGTAGTAGTAGTATAGGGGTGGGGAGTGGGGTTTGCCTTTCAGCCTTTCTTGGTGGAGGTGTGGGAGTGGGAAGTACTAGATGGCCATGTGTGCTGGGGATCCTCTTGTATGGAATTAGGTCCTGCCATCAAGTCTAGGGTGGTGATATTTTGTGGGGCAGGCATACCCAGGGTCCTGATTTCTGGGGTGGGTGGTCTAGTCCTCTGGGGTGACTCGATGGACGACTGTTCTAGTGACTGCTGCTGCGCTCCTTGTTGATCTGTAGACATCAGTGTTTCCTCCGCGTTGTTCACGCATCCGGCTGGCGCGAGATCCCTGGTGGCCACCAAGTCTTCTCTTCCATCTGGGAATGAGACAAAGGCGTACTGAGGGTTCGCGTGCCTCAACTCTACTTGATCCACCAGCAGGTCCTCTTTGTGGGGTCTGCAGAGCTTCCGGAGGAGAACAGGTCCCGATGTCATCATCCATTTAGCCAGCACTGTGCCCGTCGTGGCTTTCCTTGTGAAAGAAAAGATGCGTTCATGTGGGGTCATGTTAGTGGCAGTACACAACAAAGAACGTAGAGAGTGTAGGACTTCTGGCAACACTTCTTGCTGTCTAGTAACAGGCACGTCTTTTGCTTTTAAAGTCAAGGGAACCGTTTTCTAGATAGTGGCATTTTCCCTTTCGACTTATCCATTCCCCCTGGGATTGTAACTTGTAGGGCGGCTGGTAGCAATCCCTCTCTCGTGAAGGTACTGCTGTACTTCTGCGCTCATGAATGAAGCACCCCTGTCTGTGTGTATGTAGTTCGGGTACCCAAATATGCTGAAGATGGGTTGGAGGCATTTTATAACAGTGGCTGCTGATACATCAGAACACGGGATTGCGAAGGGGAAATGGGAATATTCATCTAGTACAGGTGCCCCAGCTCATTGTGCAAGCTCTGCAACTGGGATGTGTGATTAAGTCTGGCACAAGTGCCTCTGGACATCGCATCCGGGGGCTTGTTGAGTCTCCTGGGCGGTATAGAATTTCGTAGTTAAATGCAGACAATTCTATCCGCCAGTGCAGAATTTTGTCATTCTTAATTCTCCCCCTATTCTGGTTATCGTTGGTCCGTGATGAGGGTGAAGTGTTTGCACGCCAGATAATGTCACCAGTGCCTTACTACTTCCACAATGGCTACGCCCTCCTTCTCTACTGCTGAGTGTCTTACCTTTGACCCCTGTAGGGTTCGCGAGAAAAAGGCCACTGGTTGTCCGTCTTGGTTTAGGGTGGCTGCCAGAGCGACATCGGATGCATCCGTTTCTACTTGAAATGGGATCGACTCACATATGGACCGCATGGTAGCTTTAGCGATATGGTCCCTAATGTCCCTGAATGCTCTGGTGGCTGCTGGGCACAGAGGGAAAACTGAGGCTTTTATAAGTGGGCGGGCCCTGTCGGCATAGTTGGGGACCATTGGGCGTAGTAAGCGTACAGTCCCAAACACCTTTTTAGTGCTTTCACTGTGTGTGGCACTGGGAGGTCTAGGAGAAGGTGAATATGGGCTGGGTCTGGGCCGATTTCCCCATTCTGCATTATGTGGCCCAGGATTGGTAACGTCCTGGCGCTAAAGACGCATTTGTCCCTGTTGTATGTCAGGTTCCTTTCCTCGGTTGCCTGGAAGAAGCGTTTTAAATTCGTGTCATGATCCTCCTGAGTGTGGCCACAGATTGTCACGTTGTCTAAGTAGGGGAACACCGCTTTCAGTTGGAACTCATCTACTATTTGGTCCATTTCTCTCTGAAACAGGGACACTCCATTGGTGACACTGAAGGGGAGTCGCAGAAATTGATACAGCCTGCCGTCTGCCTCAAATAGCGTGTAAATGTGATCGCTGTTTCTAATGGGCAGTTGGTGGTATGCTGCCTTCAGGGCTATGGTGGAGAACACCTTATACTGCGCAATGTTGTTGACCATGTCTGCTATGCGTGGCAGAAGGTAGGCATCTAGTTGTGTAAATTTGTTGATTGTCTGGCTGTAATCCACTACCATGCGCAGTTTTTCTCCTGACTTTACTACAACGACCTGGGCTCTCCAGGGGCTGGTGCTCTGCTCTATGATGCCCTCCTGTAGTAGCCTGCGGACCTCTCTCCTATTGAAGGCTCTGTCCTTCGGGCTGTACCTCCTGCTCTTTGTGGCTATTGGTGTGCATTCTGGGGTCAGGTGTGTGAACAGCGGAGGGGGGTCTATGTTCAGGACAGACAGGCTGCAGTGTTGTTTCTTCGTAAGGCGTAGTGGGGGGTGAGGCCCGTTGTGCACTATTGTAATGCTTTCTAACTGGCACTGAAAATCTAACCCCAATAGTACTGGGGCACAGGGGTGAGGGAGTACTCGTAATTTGAACCCTTTGTATTTTGTGCCCTGGATTTCTAGAGTAACCCTGCAAAACTGTTTTACCTCAGCTGCAAGGTTGCTGGCTGCTAACAGGATCTGGTGCTCACTCGGGCGTGTGGGGAGGATAAGGCGGTTGACTATCCTCTGGTCAATAAAACTTTCAGTGCTTCCATTATCTATTAAGCAATTTACCCTCACATCATTAATTTTGATGCACACAGTGGCATCAGATAAATTGTGTGGACTCGTCTGATTCATGCGTAGGAAAGCAAGTCTGGCGTGACCTTCATGTCCTTCTATCTGATAGTACTCGGCGTCATATTCATCTCCTGAAGACTGAGTCCTCTGCTCTGTAGCATTTGTCCAAGATGGCCGGCTGCACATAGCATTCTTCTTCTTCTTCTTTGTCTGTGGAGAAAGAAGAGCTTTCCCTCCTCTCATGACCATGAGAATGGGCCTTGGCTGTGGCCTTGGGGCTTCTGCAGACTTTTGCATAATGCCCACATTTTCCATAGTTGGAACAGACATTTTCTCTGGCAGGGCAGAGGCCTCTGGGGTGCTTTCTTTGTCCTCAGATAAAGCACTTGGGACCCTCAAGGTGCTGCTGCTGCTGTGGATTCCTGAGAGGCAGCAAACTTTTCGTGGATCTAGAGAGTCCAGCAGTGTGACATGTGTCCAAGCCCCAAGGTCCTGTGAGTACTCCTCCAATTCTTTCCTGGTGCTTTCTAAAGCTTCTGCAATAGTCTCTGCCTCATCTAGCCCCACCATTCCTTTCTCCAGCAATTGATGTCTCATCTCAGTGTGCCCGCAACAATTCTGTCCCTAATAAGGTCCTCCGCATACTCCTGACCTGATACTGCTTTAAAGTTGCAGCCTCTCACCAGGTCTTTCAGAGAGAGTATAAAGTCTCTGGCAGTCTCCCCTACTTGTTGTGACCTGGTCGTGAGCCTGTACCGGGAGTGGAGTTCACTCTACCCCTTACTGTAATGCCTCTGTAAAGTGCTCATTGCCTCTTGGTAGGACCTGGCATCCTGTATAAGGGAGTGAGGGTGGTCTCCCAGCTGGGCTAACAGCAGCATTAATAGCTCTTTATCCAATGCCTCAGCACCCTCCACATAATTCAGAAAGCATCTCATTAGCAGCCGAAGCGCGTGCTGGCTCCATGATTTCTGGGGTCGAGCTCCAACCTGTCTGGTCGCAGCACATAGCTAAGCCGCAGTCTCTGGACCCTTAGGGCGGACCCTGGGGTACTGGGAGCTGCTGGTAGAGCCTCTGTGGGGCTTGTGTCTGTTGGAGGAGTAACTTGGGTGCTTGGGGTTGTTAGCTGAGTCTCTGGCTTTGGGACGTTTGCAACGGGCTTAGGGGGGATCCCAGCGGTAGCGTCAGGTCTCCATGGTACTGGGGAAACTGCTGCTGGTGGAGTGATGGTAGCAGTGTCTACTTTCCCTGGCTCTGGAGTAGTCGGGAATTCTGCACATTCGTGGCGATCGGGAGCACGACTTGTGGAGATCCTTCCACCCGCGCTTGTTGTGGGCCCTTTCTGATCAAAACAGGGTTTGGGGTCAGCGGCGCTTGGCCATTTCTTACCTGCCCTATCGTACTTCTCTGGTCTTCCCCGCATTCCACCATGATTCCAGTACAGAGGTCCCTCGCCATCTCTGTCCTCGGATGCACGTGCATGCTGGTCGTCTCTGGATTCCATTCCTCAGGAAGACTCTCCAGGTGGTTGGGAATGCGCTTTGGAGCAGAAGCACCTTCCATCCTAGTAGCTACCATATTAGTTTATTAAATTGTACTGACAATAACCACACCAGCAGTGCGAGTATAAGCTTTAATAAACTAATATGTACACTAAGAGGTCTTGTCTCTCTGCAAGACGAACCTGGAAGGCTAGACTGTAGCTCTGGACTGCTTTATATACAAGGTCATTGGTATGACCCCTGTTGACTTAGTGGTGTAATTACATATCACCATAGTACAGATATCTGGCAACTCCATGATCACTGATAAGGTAAAAAAAATGGATCAAGAAGAGTTCAGCCCCTCTCCCCCCTGCCCCCTCCCCTCCATCACCTCCCCACCTCCCAAACATCTATCAGGCTTTCAAACCTTCACCTACCATACTAATGATAATTTCCTCTAACACCACAGAAAGACCTGTCTGCACTATTGAAGAGGCACATTTTTTTTTCTTGCACTACTGTAGCTGTGAATACAAGCTATCCTTTATATTTATTATCCCTTTTAATATGGCGATTTCATGTGAACCATTGAAGTTGTTTTCTTTACAAAGCAGCAAGTAAGGGTTTCAGTACATCTACACATTATACTTATGCATATGACAATAAACTAATTATTTTTATCATGGCAGACTCCTCAAGCACAACCAAGATTCATACAGACTCTAGTGGAGACAGGATGCATAGGGGAGACTATTCATGCTGTTCTATCCTTCACTTAGATTCTGTCTGTCCTGAATCCCAACTCAACTCCACTATTCAATCAGATCAGATACTTTTTATTGTCATGTGTAGTGTCAGCTACATTGCTACTGAAAGAACACATAACCAGATCCATTGAGCTCAGTGAGCAGAACTGATTTATTCAGGCTGCTGGGCTGGACTTATACTCCCAGACCAGACCTGGCTGAGAACCATGCTGGGGGGGTGCCGATGTCACCCGGGAGTTACATGGTACCCCAGCGTGGGCTTCTGAACCCTGTGCTGAGAAGAAGGGGAAAACCCAAACGGCGCCATTTTGGCTGGCTGCCCTGCCACGTGGATTACAAGTGGGGCCGGTTAGCCTGCCTAGTGGCATGCTGCCACACAGCCCACCCCCCCCCCCAGAACTGGCACCAATGTCCTTTTTTAGCTGGGTGGCCTCACTTCTTGGGCTGGGCCACAATCACTGGTTCAGAGGGGTCGAGTTGAGCTGACTTCAGCCTGTCCACAGTAAACAGTTCCCGCCTGCCGCTGATGTCCAGTGTGAACGTAGACCCTGAATGCTGGATAACCTTGAACGGCCCCTCTTAAGGTCTCTGCAGAGGAGCCACGGGATGGCCCCACCAAATAAAAATGTACTCTGCGGAAAGCAGCTCGCTGGGGATGTGAGATGGCCATATGCCTTGTCTGGGCGGCGGTGGGGGTGCGAAGGAGTCTAAGCGAGCCTGGAGGTGGGGAAGCAACTAATGTGGTAGCCGCTAGGGTTTGTGTGGCACGTTGATGAACTCACCAGGCAGTGCCAGCAGTGCGCCATAGACCAGCTCAGCTGATGACACCTGCATATCATCCTTGGGTGTGGAGCGGATGCTCAGGAGCACCCAAGGCAGTTCGTCCACCCAGTCGGGACCGGTGAGGTGAGCCATAAGTGCTGATTTAAGGTGGCGGTGCAGACACTCGGCCAGCCCATTGGCCTGTGGGTGATAGGCCGTAGTGCGGTGTAGCTCGATCCCCAACCTATTGACGAGCTGTGCCCAGAGCGCAGAGGTGAACTAGGCGATCCGATCGCTGGTGAGGTGATTCAGAATGCCGAACCAGGCGACCCAACCATGCGACAGCCCTTGGGAACAAGAGTCCGTGGAGGCATCCGGCATCGCGATTGCCTCGGGCCAATGAGTGGTATAGTCCACCACTGTGAACTGGTAATGGTTTCCCCGGGAAATGGGTAAGGGACCGACTATTTCCACGTGAATGTGGCTGAACTATTCCCGGATGTGCTTGAACTCTTGCACAGGCGAATTGATGTGCCTGTGTACCTTGGACATTTGACAATGAGTGCATGCTCTGGCCCAGTCCGCGATCCACTTCTGCAGCCCATGCCAGATGAACCGCTCTACCACCATCCGGATCGTGGACCTGATGGACGGGTGCGAAAGGTCATGGATTTGATGGTAGACTCGCCTGCACCACTGCTGGGGAACCACTGGCCGCAGGGTGCCCATGGAGACATCGCGCAGGATGATGCTTCCGCCGCTCGGTGTCAGGAGGTCTTGGAACCGCAGGCCCATGATGGCCAAGTCCTGAAGGCTCACGTCTCCTCGTCAGACTTCTGGTCCCGGGCGAGCTGGTCAAAGTCGAGGCAAGGCGTCACTGCACAGATGGCCAGTTGCAAGAGTGCATCGGCCACCACGTTGTCCTTCCCCACCTTGTGCCAAATGTCAGTGTAAACTCCAACATGAAGGAGAGGTGACACTGCTGGTGGGCCAACAGGGGTCCTTCGCCATCACGAGTGCCTGGGTGAGGGGCTTGTAGTCAGTGAAGATGGTAAAAGTCCTCCCCTCCAAGAAATAGCGGAAATGCTGCACCGCCAGGTACAGTGCCCAGTAACTCACAGTCAAAAGAGCTATACTTGCGCTCTGGTGGGTGGAGAAGCCGGCTGAAGAATGTCAGTGGCTTCCATTGCCCGTTCACTTTCTGCTCCAGGATGATGGCTGTGGCAGAGGCATTGAAGGAGAACGCCATATGCAGGTCGGAGTGCGGGTGGGCGAGCATGGTAGCCTTCACAAGGGTGTCCTTGATGGCCTTGAATGCTCTGCAGGCCTCTGGGGTCTAGGTGACTGTTTTGTGCTTGGCTGTGATGAAGACGAATAGCGGCTGCATGATGTGCACAGCTCCTGGGATGAATCGGTTGTAGAAGTTGACCATACCTGTGAACACCTGCAGCCGCTTGAGGTTGTCCAGACGTGGGAACTCCTTGACAGTGGCAACCTTCGTAGCGGCGGGCATTGCTCCCTCGACCTTGATGAGATGGCCCAGGAACTGCATGGACTCTTTCCCAAACTTGCACTTGGCTGGGTTGATGGTGAGGACGAAGTCGGCCAGCTGGGAGAAGAGGGTACGCAGGTGGGCCTTGTGTTGTGCCCGATCCCTGCTGACAACGCGGATGTCGTCCAAGTAAATGAAGACGAAATCCAGGTCCTTGCCCACTGAGTCCATGAGGTGCTGGAAGGTCTGAGCAGCATTCTTGAGCCCGAACGGCATGCGAAGGAATTCGAACAAGCTGAAGGGGGTGATAATGGCCGTCTTGGGTATGTCCTCAGGGTGCATTGGGAATTGGTGAAACCCGAGCACCAGGTCAAACTTGGAGAAAACCCTCACACCATGAAGGTTGGCCGTAAAGTCCTGGATGTGAGGGATGGGGTAACGGTCAGGAACTGTCGCCTCATTGAGCCATCAATAGTCTCTGCAGGGGCGCCAGCCACCGGAGGCTTTTGGGACCAGGTGGAGCGGCAAGGCCCACGGGCTGTCGGACCGCTGAATGATCTCCAGCTCCAACAGATGCGTAAACTCCTCCTTCGCCACCTGGAGCTTGTCAAGCGGGAGGCAGCATGCCTTGGCATGAACTGGTGGGACCTGGGTGGGAAAGTGGTGGAGGCAGCGGAGAACTGTGGCTTGAGGAGGGTCGTAAACTCGTCCAGGATTCGCTGGATCCCATCTCTGGGCGTGCTGATTGTGGTCATCTGTGGCTGCTCTGTGCAGGAGGCATCGAGGCAAATGGCCTGGAAAGTACAGGCGTCCACCAGGCGCCTACCCCGAATGTCCATCAGAAGCCCATGAGCAAAGAGGAAGTCAGCACTCAGGATGGCGGTCGGAAAGGACGAGACGGTGAACCTCCACAAGAACTTACATTAGCCGATCTGGAAGTGGACCATCTTGTCTCCATACGTCCGGATCTCTGTTGTGTTGGCCGCACAGTGGGGAGGTCCTCGAGGTCAGTTCCTGGACTTGATGGCCGTGGCCGGGATGACGCTGATCTGGGCCCCAGTGTCGATGAGGAACCACCAGTCAGTGACTGAGTCCCACAGGTAGAGGAGACTCTGTCCTTGGCCAGCCACCGCAACCATTAACAGCAGCCAGCCTGCTTATTTCCCTGGAATGAGCAGGGCTGATGACACTTCCAAGCCTTGATTCCCCAGCACTGGTGGTAGAAGCAGAGGCCTGGAGCAGATGCCGTGCCCCTGGTTATGCTCTTGGTGGCTCTTGCAGGGGCCAAGTGCTCTACCAGAGCACTCGGGACAGGCTTGGCGTGGTCATGCCCGTGCCCCATTACCTGCTGGACCACTGAGCCCTTCGGGAATCGCTCAAGCCTTCTGAGTTATCTTCCTCAGGTCAGTAAAGCTCTCTTGGGCCAGTAACAGCCAGATGCCCTTGGGAAAATGCGCTCGAAGAGTGGGCAGTTGTTGTGATCACCCATGAGCGCGAGCATCTCGTCCATCAGCTCCATCGGGGACCTGTTCCCCAAGGCGTCGAGGTGCAGCATCTGAGCGGCACGCTGGCGCCTGGATAGTCCGATGGATCCACTGAACACTCGCTTGATGGTCTCATATTTGTCTTCGGCAGGTAGGTGCTGAATGAGGTGCAGCATGCGTTTGGTGGTGGCCTGGTCCAGGGCGGCGACCACATGGTAAAATTTGGTCGTGTTGAATGAAATCTGGTGGAGGTGAAACTGAGCCTCCACATGGCCGAACCAGGTCTCCGGCTCCTGAACCCAGAAGTCAGGCAGCTTGATGGCTATAGCACTGATCCCAAGTTTGCTCATGATGGGTTCAAAGATGTTTGAACCAGTCGGGGTCACCAATTGTAGTGGCAGATACATTGCTACTGAAAGAACACACAACCAGACGCGTTGAGCTCAGTGAGCAGAACTTATTTATTGCAGGCTGCTGGGCTGGACTTGTACCCCCAGCCCGGACCTGGCTGAGAACCGCGCTGGGGGGTGCCGACGTCACTCGGGCGTCACATGGTCCCCCAGCGTGGGCTTCTGAGCCCTGTGCTGAGAAGAAGGGGAAACCCCCGACGGCACCATTTTGGCCGGCTGTCCCGCCGCATGGATTACAAGAGGGGCCGGTTCACCTGCCTAGTGGCATGCCGCCATATATGAAACATAAATGTTATGTTCCACAAATTGCCTTTAGTTTGCCGCAATGCAGACAAAGATACAGCATTTGCATTGCCTGATGCCCTTTTCAGTCATATCATTTACATGCTATAAATTCAATGGTATACATTCTTCTTCTTTCTTTGGCTTGGCTTCGCGGACGAAGATTTATGGAGGGGGTAAAAAAGTCCACGTCAGCTGCAGGCTCGTTTGTGGCTGACCAGTCCGATGCGGGACAGGCAGACACGATTGCAGCGGTTGCAAGGGAAAATTGGTTGGTTGGGGTTGGGTGTTGGGTTTTTCCTCCTTTGCCTTTTGTCAGTGAGGTGGGCTCTGCGGTCTTCTTCAAAGGAGGCTGCTGCCCGCCAAACTGTGAGGCGCCAAGATGCATGGTTTGAGGCGTTATCAGCCCACTGGCGGTGGTCAATGTGGCAGGCACCAAGAGATTTCTTTAGGCAGTCCTTGTACCTTTTCTTTGGTGCACCTCTGTCACGGTGGCCAGTGGAGAGCTCGCCATATAATACGATCTTGGGAAGGCGATGGTCCTCCATTCTGGAGACGTGACCCATCCAGCGCAGCTGGATCTTCAGCAGCGTGGACTCGATGCTGTCGACCTCTGCCATCTCGAGTACCTCGACGTTAGGGGTGTGAGCGCTCCAATGGATGTTGAGGATGGAGCGGAGACAGCGCTGGTGGAAGCGTTCTAGGAGCCGTAGGTGGTGCCGGTAGAGGACCCATGATTCGGAGCCGAACAGGAGTGTGGGTATGACAACGGCTCTGTATACGCTTATCTTTGTGAGGTTTTTCAGTTGGTTGTTTTTCCAGACTCTTTTGTGTAGTCTTCCAAAGGCGCTATTTGCCTTGGCGAGTCTGTTGTCTATCTCATTGTCGATCCTTGCATCTGATGAAATGGTGCAGCCGAGATAGGTATACATTAAAGGTACAACAATAGGTCATGAGGCAGAAAAAAAGGTATAAATGTTGAAGGATAGATAAATAAATATTCACAGTTGCAGTTAGTGCAAGAACAAAAGTGATGTTTCAATAATGTAGTAAGATCTTTTGGTTGTCGTGGAGTAGCTTATAATTACAGGGAGGTTCAAGAGCCGAATTGCCTTTGGAAAAACAAACTGTTCTTCCAACCCAGAGGTGCCAGACTTCTATACCTTCTACCTGAAGGGATCTGCAAGAAAATTGTGACAAGGATGATGGGGATCCTTTATGGAGTTGGGTGCCTTCTCGAGACAATGCTTTCCACAGATGTCTTCAATAATGGGATGACAGTGCCTGTAATGAACTTGGCTGGGTGTGAAACTTTCTGCCTTCTGCATCCAAATTCCCAAGCCAGGCTGTAATTCAGCCAGTTGGTAAATTTTCCACGGTCCACCTTGTGATAGTACAGATTCTAGCACCAATGTGTATATGTACAGATTGTAGTGTAGGATGACTGTGATTGGCTGAGAGCGTAGCCACACCTACTGGCAGGTCTTAAAGGATTGCTCCTAGCCAGACCAGGTCATTCTGGACTGGTCGACCTACTTGTGATATGCTCCAGTCTTCTAGTTAATGAAAGCCTTGGTTTGGATCAACAAGTCTTTGGTTCTTTCGATGCGCTCTACACACCTGTAGAAGTTTGATGGTGTATTTGACAACATGCCAGATCTCCTTTGACATAGAAAGTCAAGGCTTGGTGCACCTTCTTCATCGTTGCCGCAATGTGCTTGCTCCAGGAGAAGTCCTCTGATAAGTGAACTCCAGGAACTTGACATCCTGTGAGAGTATCTTCACCACATTAGTAAAAATGATCTCTTAATCTCACAAACCCTACCTCATCACAGCCCTTCGCTGAACTCTTCTCTGCCACACTTTTCTCTGCACTTTCGCTTTCATGACCTGCTGTATTTCAACATAGGTTGACTTGCCTAGATAGCACACAAAGCAAACTTTCTCGCTGTATCAGAGTGCATATAAGAATAAATAAATGGCAGCAACTACAGGAAGGTTAGCGATTCAAGAAATAACCCCTTTATTGTCTTCTAGCCCGTGCTGGACTTTCCAATGAGATTCATGCCTGAGGATGACTCACTTCCAATAGAAGAACAAAAACACTGGCAATAGTTTCAACTCCATTCACAACCTCAGGATGTCCCCACTAGGACATACCAATAGGATTGTAGAAGGATACAACACAGGAGCAGGTGCCCATGTCCATCATTATCACTCACAGTTACACTATTCCCACTTTACCATTTAACAACTGGGAATATTTATTTAGCCACCATTTTAGACATATCATTTTTTTTCTGTCTTGGCATATTGTGGTAATTTAATTTAATTGAGGACCCTTACCATCCTGCCTGCAGTATCTTTGAGACACTACCTTCAAGGAGCAGAAAAACCAGGGCTGCCAGGCTGGGAAACAGCTTCTTCTTACAACAGTAAGATTTCTGAACAATCCTAGAAAGACACAAATTATTTTTATATATATTTATTTTGGATGTTTATGTATGTATGTTGTTTGTGCCTTGGTTGTACTGTGGTCTCGAAGTACGCTTTTCCGTCAGGTTGAATATGTATATGTACAATACGAAGACAATAAATTTGAACTTGAGCTTTACTTGAATCACTTACGTAGCTGTGTGCCTGCATCAAGTAAGAATTTTGGTGTATCTCTTAATTGTATGGTTATCCAACTGCACGAAAACCAACAAGATCGGGTCAGATACAGCAAGGGCTCTCTGAACCCTTCTCCATTAACAATGGCGTGAAGCAAGGCTGCATTCTCGCACCAACCCTCGTTTCAATCTTCTTCAGCATGATGCTGAAACAAGCCATGAAAGACCTCAACAATGAAGACGCTGTTTACATCCGGTACCGCACGGATGGCAGTCTCTTCAATCTGAGGCGCCTGCAAGCTAACACCAAGACACAAGAGCAACTTGTCCGTGAACTACTCTTTGCAGAGGATGCCGCTTTAGTTGCCCATTCAGAGCCAGCTCTTCAGCGCTTGATGTCCTGTTTTGCGGAAACTGCCAAAATGTTTGGCCTGGAAGTCAGCCTGAAGAAAACTGAGGTCCTCCATCAGCCAGCTCCCCACCATGACTACAGCCACCCCACATCTCCATCAGGCACACAAAACTCAAAACGGTCAACCAGTTTACCTATCTCAGCTGTACCATTTCATCGGATGCAAGGATCGACAACGAGATAGACAACAGACTAGCCAAGGCAAATAGCGCCTTTGGAAGACTACACAAAAGAGTCTGGAAAAACAACCAACTGAAAAACCTCACAAAGATTAGCATTTACAGAGGCGTTGTCATACCCACACTCCTGTTCGGCTCCAAATCATGGGTCCTCTACCGGCATCACCTACGGCTCCTAGAACGCTTCCATCAGCGTTGTCTCCGCTCCATCCTCAACATTCATTGGAGCGACTTCATCTCCAACATCAAAGTACTCGAGATGGCAGAGGCCGACAGCATCGAATCCACGCTGCTGAAGATCCAGCTGCGCTGGGTAGGTCACGTCTCCAGAATGGAGGACCATCGCCTTCCCAAGATCGTGTTATATGGCGAGCTCTCCACTGGCCACCGATACAGAGGTGCACCAAAGAAGAGGTACAAGGACTGCCTAAAGAAATCTCTTGGTGCCTGCCACATTGACCACCGCCAGTGGGCTGATATCGCCTCAAACCGTGCATCTTGGCGCCTCACAGTTCAGTGGGCAGCAACCTCCTTTGAAGAAGACCGCAGAGCCCATCTCACTGACAAAAGACAAAGGACTAAAAACCCAACACCCAACCCCAACCAACCAATTTTCCCTTGCAACCACTGCAACTGTGTCTGCCTGTCCCGCATCGGACTTGTCAGCCACAAACGAGCCTGCAGCTGACGTGGACATTACCCCTCCATAAATCTTTGTTCGCGAAGCCAAGCCAAAGAAAGAGTGTACATTGGGGATACTCAGCACAGCTTTGTGAGGAATAGGTAATGCCTCATGAGTCTAAATTAGGTTTTTTTTGCGGAGGTTTCAAAAGAAATTGAAGATGGTAGGGTAATGAATGTGATGTATCTGGATTTTTGTAAGATGCTTGAAAGGTTCCCCATGGTAGACTCTTCAAGAAAGTCAGGGGGCATGAAATTCATGGATACGTGGTTGGATGGAATCAGAACTGGCTTTCCCACAGAAGATAGAGGAAAGTTGTAGATGGAACCAATTCTGCCTGGAGGTCAGTAACTAATGGTGCTCTCGGTGAATTACTTGGATGAAGAAGTGGAAATATGGGTCAGTAAGTTTGCATGAACTTTGCATGATATGAAGGTTGGAGGAGTAGTGAATGGTATAGATGCTTGTTTTATGTTACCACGAGATTTTGATGTGATGCAGAATTGAGTGGAAAAGTGGCAGATGAAGTTCAATATGGATACCAGTGAAGTGATTTTAGAAGATTGAACTTGGAGGGGAAGTATGTGGTTAATGGCAAAATGCCAGTGTGGAGGATCAGAGGGATCTTGGAATCCAGATCCATAGATCCCCGATGGTTGCCATGCAAGTAGGTGGGTGGTTGAAAAGACATATGGAATGTTGGTCTTCCTTAGTTAGGAGATTGAGTTCAAGAGGCATGAGGTACTGTTGCACATCTTTAAAATTCTGGTTAGACCACAATTTGAATATTGTGTTCCATTCTGGTCATCTCATTACAGGAAGGGCATGGAACCTATGGAGAAGGTGCAGAAGAGATTTCCAAATATATTGCCTGACTTGGGGAACAGTTCTTCATGAAGGAAGGTAGACCGAGCTAGGGCTTTTCTCTTTGGAATGAGAGAGTATGAAGGCAAAT
Organism: Narcine bancroftii; assembly: GCF_036971445.1. Lineage (NCBI taxonomy): Eukaryota > Metazoa > Chordata > Chondrichthyes > Torpediniformes > Narcinidae > Narcine > Narcine bancroftii. The sequence goes on along the minus strand of NC_091476.1, from coordinate 41,556,336 downwards.
TAATAGGTACAGTAATCCCCACCCAGGTAAACAGCACCTATGTGGATTGGTAGATGCTGGATAAGTGAATTTGCCAGTTGCTTGAGATTATGTGTGATTGGTGAACTGACTGCCATGGGCATTAATTTTAAATGTTTATACCTTTTTCCTTTTTATTTTCCATGATATTTTTGCCAGTTGCTTGAGGCTGCTAGTTGCTTGAATTCCATATAACAGGGATTTTACTCTATATAAAGTTATGAGAGGCTTTGTTAGGATGGACAACCTAAGGCAGCAATGACCAATACCAGAGGACATCTGTTTAAGTTAAGTTTAGGGGAGAAATCAGAGTTATGTATTTCTGCAGTGGGTGGGGGTGCATGGAATCGTGGAGGCTGGTGCAATAGGGACAACCAAATGTCTCTTGGATAGGCACATGGATGTAAGAAAAATTGAGGGTTATGGGTGTGAGGGAGGGAAAGGTTAGATTGTCGTGGAGTAGGTTTATACAGGTCAGCACAACAATGTCGGTCGACTGGCCCAAACTGCTGCATGTTCTATATTATATGACAATAAACTTTCATACTTATAGTCTGTCTTTGCCTCATTAAGATCAACATCCCCATCCTTACTAAGATTTTGCCACTCATCTACCCATTGGGGGAATTTTCCTGCAGCCGATTAACAGATACACTACGCCCCCCCACCCCCTCAACCCCATGGTATTGTGATGAGGGAAGAATCAGGAATGCTGGAGGGAACGAGTCAGTTTCAGGGAAAACCTGAACACTTCATACAGGCAGTAATGGAGGTAGGATCGAACTTGGGTCACTGGAGCTGTGAGGCAGCTGTTCCACTGGGATGCTCTTCAGAGCCATTGAAGAATTGCAGACACCATCTGGAAATGTTAGTGCAGAAGAACTCTACAAGCTGGTATTGTCAACCACGTCCTTTGGATTCCATTTTGTGGTGTTGAAGATTCATAGAATTCTACAGCAGAGAAATAGGCCCTTTGGCCCAAATGCTCATACCCCCCCCCCCCCCCCCCAAGCTAGTCCCATTCACCTGTGTTTGGCCTGTATCGTTCTAGACCTTTCCTATCCATATACCTAGCTAAACATCTTTTAAATCTTCCAAATGCACCCACCTCTTGAGGTGCTCATTCCATTCCTTGGTGTGAAGAAAGACCCTCTCAGGTCTATTTTAAATCGTCCCTCTCCTGGATATTAAATCTCATTTCAGATACCCTTACCCTGGGAAAATAGTCCATGACAATCCACCTTATCTACACCACTCACATTTTTATAAACTTCTATAAGGTTCCCCCTTCACTTCCTGGGCTTCAGGGAAGAAGTCCCAGTCATCCCTAATAATTTAGCCTTCACACATTAGTTGAAGAGTGACTGGAATGTGTTTCCTTTGAAGCTGTATCAAGGACTAACTTTAACCTTGCGATGTCTTCAGATGATGAATGTGGCTGGAAAAGGTTACAATTTAGAATAAAGACCTCATTAGAAAAGTGGATAAGGATTTTTAAATTAATTACATTGGTTTATAAACGAGAGAATGTTCCACACAGCTTATTCTCTGCAATGTTAATGTAAACATGAACACATTATTATCCCTCTGCCTTAGTAATTTATTTTAAACTCTGGCTATTTTTTGCGGTTAAAACGAAAATTGTTTTTCCGTTTATTTTCTTATAATTATACAGTGTTTTGCAGAGTTAAATAGAAGGTCAAAACTTCAAGTCAGCAAGTAATGAGATCTTGCGGTTCAGCATGAAAGCAGTATCATGAAAGAATTAAAGGGGGCCTCTCTTGACATGATCTTATCAGCAATACAGTGTGACTTATTTTTAAGAACTGATGTCTCTAGGTCCCACCTGCCCAAAGCTCTGGAGATGTGAATAATTGCTGATGCAGCCAATATTACATGCTTTATTGAGGCTACATTGTTCACCAGACTAATAAAGATGGAAATGGTATAACCAAAGGTTTTACATCAGCTTTCCATGTTACTTACTGCCATTCTGTCCATCAAATAATTGACAGTAGATGGGACAATCCATTCATCCACGAATTTTATTGTAAACTACTCTTCCCATCTCTTTTCTTTCCCACCCACACCAGAGGAAATTTTTACAGTAATCTCCTAACTTACATTTTGTTGGGTTGTGGGAGGAAATTGGAGCACTCAAGAGGAGATGCACCTGGACACGGAGAATGTGCCAACTCTGCACAGAGAGACCTGAGAGTCAGGATTAAACCCTGGTCCCGGGAGCTTCCATGAGCTGCACCTTTGTTGAACAGACCCTGCGAAATAAACCTCAAATAGAAACCAAATCAGGAGACAGGGTGCAGGTTAGTGTATAGAACATTGCCTCAGTGTTGAAGGAGTTTGGAGTTTGGCCCAACATATCCATGCTAGTTCCCAGCTGAACCCCATCCTGTTCGTCCAATTTCTCCTCTCCAAAATTTCCGTGTATCTCTGTATTTTCGCCACATCATTTCCCCTTTTAATTACTTCTGTCATTCAGCTACGCTCTGAGATAAATTATCCCAAATCAATCAAGTAAAGTTTATTGTCATCTGATCGCACAAGTACAACCAGATAAAACAGCTCGCTGCAAAACACACACACACACACACACCCTGAAATTCCCTGAAATTCCTTAGTCCAGTCTTCCCTCCCCACCCACTTTCCAGCCCCACAGGAATTTCCTGCTGTAATTAAAGTGGAAATCATGTCCCGATATGTCCCCACTCACCTCCACCCAGGGCCACAAGCAGGCATTCCAGGTGATATTCTCCTGGACAGTATAAAACCTAATGGTATGAGGATTGACTTTTCCAATTTTTGGGAACCTCCACCTTATCCAGCTCCATCTTTTCTTTACCTACTGCTTGCTTACTTTTTCTCTCTTTAACTTTTCTTCCCACTCCCTTCCTTGTGGTCTCTCCCTCTACCTGTCTCTCCATCTCTCACATCTTCTGTCTTATACCCTATCACCTCTTGGCTCTTTCCCCCTTTAATACATAATATCACCTCCTTTTCACCTTACTCTTGATAAAGGGTGACCCAAAGCCTTGACTGATCATCTCTTCCCACAGATACTGTCTGACCCTCCATCAGCTTATTGTTTTCAATCTATTTAGCTTCCATTCACATTCTAGCTCCCTTGATGGCTCTTAGAAGGCTATTTTCTTCATGCATTAATAGGAATTGGTCAAACCACTGTTAATTTATTATTATTTACTCATTTATTTTATAATATATGTATAAATACATATTTATTCTGTGTATTTGTGCATGTGTTATATTATTTATACATATTTATAATTTATATTCTATTTTTAGGTATCTATGTGATTATTATGTGCTGTCTATTGTGTGTGTATGTATTTGCACAGTGGTCTGGAGAAACTGTTTCGTCTGGTTGAATATGTACAGTCTGATGGCAATCAATTTGAACTAATTTATGCTCATTTAAACACATTATCACTTCTACATGTCTATACTCTTCTGATAAGATAAGGCATGTGACAAATATCCAAAACTGAGGGGATAATTAGATTGTATTTGTGATATGCTGGCTGCACTTAACAAGCATCAGACCTGCACAGTTGTTCATTCTCCGTTGGACTCCTCAGATACACACTCTTCTGATCACTTGAGCTGAAGTGTCCGATGTTCATTTATTTCAGTTTTGTGTGAGCTTGTAAACCCCCCCGGGGACACCTGCATGCCAAGCCAGAGGACTTTGTGAAAGCGAGAAAACTTTTAATTGATCCTTAACAAGCAATGGGGGAAGACAAGACATTGGTCGAAACTTTCAGCAAATGTGGCGCATGAGATGGAGCATAATGAATGAACGAGCATGTGCATGGACAAAATTCTCTAGTCTGTCTGCCCTGTCTGCTCTTCACATGGCAGAACTACCTGACTATATACAATGTCCCTGCTGATTTTTGAGAATCTCTGGCTCTCGACTTACATAAAGCAGAGAAGAAGCACTAAAGGTGATGTTAAAACTCTTGAATCCTTGGATTGGGAATATGCAGAGGCCCTCTCGTCTCATCAAAGTCAAAGTTCAGTTTTATTGTCAGAGTACATATCACATAGAACCTTAAGGTTCTTTTTTCTTCCTGTGGATCAAGCCAAATTTCTCCTTATTGGTAGTGTAAACTGTATTCAATAAAAAGGTACATATTCAAAATAGAGAAATGTAAACAAGAAGGAAGTGCAAACAAACTGTGCAACAGAAATAAATATTCAATAGTAGATAATGTGCAAAGTAAAGCCTTTCAATTTTTTTTTAGATTGTAGTTGTTGAGGAGTCTGATGATGGAGGGGTAGCAACTGTTGCCGAACCTGGTGGTACAAGTCCAGTGGCACTTATACTTCTTTCCTGATGGCAGCAGTGAGAACAGAGCATGACCTGGCTGGTGTGCATCCCTTCCTCTCTCTCACAGATTCTGGCCTCAATACCTTAGACCCACAAGCCAGTCTCTAGCAGCCCCCAACTTGGTGAGAGTCCTTCCGATGATCCCCAAATTGGCATCTTGCAATAGTGACCTTCTCTGTGAAGTACTTTGGGACATCCTGAAAAGGGTGTGAAAGATAGTGCAAAAATTCAAGAATGATTAATCGTGCATTTAGAAAGAAATGAAACTTTTGAAAAATCATGAGTAGAAGCTGATTATAATGAGGTTTGACAAGCTCCATTGTTTCAGAGGCTGAAAGAACTGCTTTGACGATGGTGTTAAGGATCAGTGTATGAGGGGTGATTGTCAGGACTGGTGGGGGGGGGGGTGTTGTGGAGGATGGGGTTGCAATGAAGAAGGATCTGTGAATTAGTTGTCAGGCTTTAATAATAAAATGTTCTTCATTTTTTTTCTCTATACACCTGTAATTAGCAGAAGACCATAAGCTCTAGGAGCAAAAATAGGCTATTCAGCCCATTGAGTCTATCCCACCATTCAATCATGAGCTGGTCCATTTTCCCACTCAACCCCACTTCCTGGCATTCTCCCTATAACCTTTAATGCCCTGGTTAATCAAGAATCTATCAACTTCTGCCTTAAATACACCCAGTGATTTGGCCTTTACATTGACCTGTGGTAACAAGTTCCATAGATTTACCGCCCTTTGGCTAAAGAAATTTCTCTATATCTCTGTTCTAAGCACACACCCTTCAATCCTGAAGTTGTGTCCTCTTGTCTTAGATTCTTCCACCATGGGAAACATCATTTCTACATCTACAGGTTCCTCAAATGGAGATCCTTCTAAATGTATTGGGATTCTTGGTGGTCTGGATGGAAATCCACATCTAGGAAATAGAAAAACACAGAGGCTACAGGTGCTGGAATCCTGAGCAGTGGATTACTGAAGGGACTCTGAGCATCAGGAGGCAACCATGTAAAGAAATGATCAGTCAATGTGTGGGTTGCACAGTTAGTGTAGCAGTTAGCATGAAGTTATTACAGTGCCAGCAACCCAGGGTTGAATCTGGTACTGTCTTTAAATAGTTTTTACGTTCTCTCCATGACTACGCAGATTTTCCCCAGGTACTCCAGTTTCCTCCCACCCTTCAAAAATATACAGAGGTTGTCGGTCAGTGGTTCTCATCCTTTTTCTTTCCACTCACATACCACTTTAAGTAATCCCTATGCCATAGGTGCTCTGTGATTAGTAAAGGATTGCTTAAGGTGGTATGTGGATGGAAGAAAAAGTTTGAAAACCACTGTTATAATCATACCACATTGACTTGTTATGTGCACAGTTTCATAACTCCAAAAGAAATGGACCAATGACAATTTTTTCTCAAGCAAAATATTTCAGTGACAATTAGATCTAGAGCGGTTTCTCAACCTTCCCTTCCCCTTACTAATCACAGAGCAGTGATGGCATAGGGATTACTTAAAGTGGTATGTGAGTGGAAAGAAAATGGTTGAGAACCACTGTTGTAGGTTAATTGTGGTATTGTGTGGCTTAAGGTTGTGAGTCAGAAGGGCCTGTTACTATGCTGTATGTATAAAAACAAATTTTTAGGTCAGGAGTCTTGATAAAGATGTGGAGGAAGTGTTCGGTGCAGATCTGGAGGTCTAATAATTTACATGGGATCTTCAGGTCTGTATTTTATTTGACTTCTGAACACAGTGATACCACTGGGACCCAGAATGAACCTGATTGGGTCTTTTCTATGTCAATCAGACCTTGGGTGCACAGCACTGTGAGTGATTTAAATCAATTTGTACATCAAAGCTGCAGAAATAACCCTGCTACAACCAGGAGATATGAAGCACATGTCCTCCCCATCTTGAAATTGTTACAAGACTGATGTCGAAATGCATTCTGATAAACCATTCCACAGGATTATCAAAAGGATCTGAGTACTTTGTAGGTTCCAACATACAGGAAGATTTGGAAGACCACCAGATTTAAAGGGAATAATTCATGCTAAACTTGGCATGAAAGGATGTGGTAAACCACTGTTTCCATATTTAACTGTCTGGGCTCACCCATTGGCTGACTGTACCTCCCACAGACTCCTGAATACAGGTGACTGTTTCACAGCACCCTCCCAAGTTCAGGACAGTCAACCAGCATGGAGGTGCCTCCATTCTATTGTGAATAAAAGCCTATCAGTTTTACATAACTTCCAGTCTTCTGGAATTATTGATGGTGCACCAAAGGGTTTAACAAGTATTTGACATTAAACATGCCTGAATTATTTCGAGTTTAGATTCTTTCATCCAGAACAAGCTCTTAATGGGTTCTATTATGAAGAAATATGAGATAAAGTGTTGGAGTAAGGACTTTGTGTTTTAGAATTTGAGAACAGCAAAGTGAACAATGACAATTGTATTTGTCCATTGTATCCAAATGGAACAGATTGAAGAAAAGGCTATCTCCACCACTCACTGAGCCGAAACATCAACACAACACACTGATACCCAAAGGCAGCAAATCAGTGCTGCTTCTTAAATCTCACCAAATTATTTTTTTTTAACCAGCATATTGAAGGAGGGAAGACCCAGTGGGTCTATGCCAACATACCAATACCATGAGTCTTGCTTCCCATCTCCTAATTCCTGGTGGCTTTCCAACTTGTTCCCTCACATACCCATCAACTCACCTTCAGTATTCACTGACACATAGGAGTATTTTGCTACAGCTTACAAATAAGTGCAATACACCAAAGGGCTGAAACTCAGCAGGTCACCCAGCACTCATGGCAAGTCAAAGATAACCAATGTTTTAGGCTTGAGCCTATCATCAGAAATTCCTGACAAAGGACTCAAGCCCGAAACATTGGTTACCCTTCACTTGCCATGGATGCTGGGTGACCTTCTGGGTTTCTCCAGCATTTTCTTGTATTGCACTCAACCCTAGCATCTGCAGATTTTCTTGAAATCCAAATAAGAAGTGTGGGTTTTATTCTGAGGATTTTAGTGCTTGCATCAATTATCTTATAAAGTTTGATGGACGGAACTAGGTCCTTTGACCTGACGTCCAAATCTACTAAGCAAGTCCCATATACTTGGATTCAGCCCATTTCACTTCAATTTATTTTAAACAAGTACAATTGTCTCCTCTTTTATCACTTCATCTGGCAGCTCCTTCTAAATAAATCTGTGACTAAGTTAAATTAATTGAATTTAATTGTATTTTTAATGTAGACATACATCACAGTAACAGGCCCTACCATCCACCAGCCCATGCTGCCCTACCAACACAGCACGTTTTGGAGAGTGGGAGGTCACCGGAGCACCCTAGGGAAAACCACACAGGTCACGGGGAGGATGATCCAACTCCTTACAGTCAGCCCAGGATTGGAATCCCAGTTGCGGGCACAGGCCAGCATTCTTGGAGGTAACCAGAGCATTCTGCATTCATGCAGTCAAAAGGGAAAACCATGCAAACCCATACAGACAGCAGTAGAACTTCAGATCAAAGCAAGGCCTCTGGAGTTGTGAATTAATATAATGAATTGATGTGTCACACTCTACCTAATGCTGTAATTACAGCAAAGGGTCCCGAGCTGAAACTCCAGCTATTCATTTCTCCATGACTGGTGTCTGACTCACTGAGTGGTTGTTCATCCTAGATATTTTCTACAATCACCTCTAAAAGTTGCCAAGGGACCTCAGGGACATGCTCAATTTTTTTTTGGCTTCTGACAAACCTTCAACTCTGCACCATATTCATCTAATTGCTGTTGGTATGTAGTTGCTTAAAATGGGATGTAATCCATTTTTTAACATTGCAAATTCCCAGAAAAACAAACAACAGAATTTTAATTAGCCCAAACATTTCAAGCGATTTCTTTGTGAACTGACACAAATAAGGGAGAGAAGCTGTTGTAAGTTACACTGAACAATATAAGTTAATGTTCTTCTGTCCTAGGAGGCTACTTTGTTATAGGGGCAATTTTCTGAGCAGATTCTATCTCCAGCTATCTTCCAATACACAAATTTGCTGAGAGGCCTATGAATTTGTACTCCATAAAACCCATTCCTGAATAATCCAAAATCACATCACAATTTACTTTAGGTAATTGAGCACTAAATTCAATGCCAATAGAATTGATGAAAAATTTTGATTTTCCACTTCTCGGTCACTGTGACATTTCACACCATTAGCGATGTGGTGTCGAATGATTAACCAATGTGTAATGCGCACGGTCTTTAAATTAAGAGTATAATGTGATGTACAGTAGATTGTGGCTATGAGTAGTTAATGCTTCATTTCATTGAAAAATGTAGATGCAAATCTATTTTTAGAAAAAGGTGATGCATAATTAACCACGTTCATTCTCGACCACAATTAGATGTTGCAGCACAGTGAAGACAATGTAATATCTCCTGTCTTTTAAGCTGGAACAATGTTGTACCTTGATCTGTATTAGAATGGTTAATAAGTGTGATGTGCCCAATGGACAATCTGAGGCAGTAAAAGAGTCACAGCAACTCATTATAAAGGATTGCTTGGAAAAAAAGGGAAGAAACCATCAGGGACTTAATGTGAGTTGCATGAGCCACTCTTTTTTGTTCTTCTGGGCTGACCAACCAACTACAGGGAGGAGCTCATATTTTCGCAAAGGCTACAATATTTTTTTGAAAAGTAATTGTCCATTAAATTTAAATAAGCATATGAAGTCACCCAGCAGGGAACAGGTCCTCCTGACTAACTTTCCATTGGCATTCTGGTCCTATTCACTTGCATTTGTGGAATATCCTTCCAAGCTATAATTCTCTCCAAATGTCTGTTGAAGGTTGTAATTGTGTCCTTTTCCTACGGTTTCTTCTGGCTGTTTGTTCCACCCTGAGTGAAAATTTCATCATGCCTCTGTGACCTGCTCCTGAGTTGCTTTCAAGGGACCCAAACTGAGCAGTTCCCACCTTGATGTTGGCAAACTGATAGGTAGATATCCTTCAAGGTAACTCTCACCAAGTTTTCCCTTCCCTGCCTCTCCCATCCTCAATCCTCCCTATCCCAGAGCAATTTTCATCATACAATAAATTTGCAAACCCCACTGGAAATGCCCTCCACCATCTTCTGCTCTCCAAATCTCTCCGAGAGCACTGAACAGTGGCAGCTAAACTTCCCCTCCAACCATCCATTCTAATCTCCAAATGCCTCTCACACCTTCTGGTGGCCAGTCTTACTGTGGGTCTGCTCTTCACTGATCTCCAGGAGCTGACTTTTACTACCCACCCCAACATTCAGCCTCTGTCCTTGCAAAGTGAACACACACAAAAACTGCATGTGTGCAAATACATTTCAGAAACATTTGACACCTTAGACCTTGTAGGCTACAAAACACCAAATGGTCGTTAGAGCACACCAAATATTGTCTTGTTTGAGAGCCCCATTGAGGATTGCTCACCGGGAATCACAATAGAATTATAACTAATTTATACCACTCTGTATTCCCGTCCACCTCTGACTATCCTATATCCCCTTGGTCAAAATCCACCTGCCTTAAGAGTATTCAAAGATTTTCATTCCCACCATATGTTGAGGAAGAGAGTTCCGATGGCTTAGGAATTCTAAGAGAGGCAGCCCCTTATTTTTAAACACGGTCACCTGGCATTAGGTTCTTCCATAAGAAGAAGTATCCTGTCCATGTACATCCTGTCAAAAAATCCCCAGCACCTTTAGCCAAACCTGTCTCACTGTTTAACGCTTCAAAATGTACAAGCCACATCCATCCAATGATATGAAAGCACATCATTGCCTTTATACTCTTAGAAGTCTAAGAAAGATCAACAAGTACCCCTTGTCAATCAACTTCTACAGGGATACCATCAAAATATACTTGCTGAATGCATCACAGTATGGTGCGGCAGCTGCTTTGATCAGTATCAGGAAAAAAAACGCTACATAAGGTAATAAACACATCAGAGAACATAACAGGAGTTTCTCTCCCCTACAGAATCAGAATCAAAATTTGTCATGAACATGACACAAAATTCATTATTTTTGTGGGAGCATCTCACAGTGCAAACATTTTCATAAACCACCTTACAAAATAAAAAGTAGTGCAAGAAAATGTCAAAGGGAGGCTGTGTCTGTGGTTCATTGTTCATTCAGTTAGCTGATGGCAAAGGGGAAGAAGCTGTCATTATGCCACTGAGTCCTCATTTTCAGGTTCCTGTACCTTTTTCACAATGGTTACAGAGTGAAGAGGACATGGCCTGGGTGGTGGGGGTCCTTGAGGATAGAGGCTGCTGCTCTCTCTGCAGCTGGATTCTTAATTTCCTCATTGGAAGACCACAGTCAGTATGAATGGGAAATAACATCTCCTTCTTATTGTCAATCAACACAGTTGCACCTTAAGGATGTGTGCTTAGCCCACTGTGCTATTCACTATACATGCTTGACTGTGTGGCTAGTCACAATTCCAATGCTACCAATACATTTGCTGATGACAGAACAGTTGTCAGCAGAATCACAGACGGCATTGAGGAAGCATACATGGGGAAGATAGATCAGCCAGTTGAGTGGTGACCTAGCAACAACCTTGCACTCAACATCAGCAAAACCAAGGAGACGATTGTGAACTTCAGGAGGAGGTCCTCATCAGGGGTGCAGCAGTGAAGAGATCTTCAAATTCCTGGGTTGCAAAATCACCGAGGATCTGTTGTGGAGCCTCCATTTCGATGCAATTAGAAGAAGATTATCCATTAGCTATAGTTTGTGAGAAGTTTGAGGAGATTTGGAATATCACTGAAGGCTCTCAAAAACTTCTCCAGGTTTACCATGGAGAGTATTCTGGCTGGTTGCATTTGTCTGGTATGGAGATGCCAACGCTCAGGACAGGAAAATCTTCAGTGGGTTGTTAATTTGGCTTGTGACAAGGGCACCAGTCTTCACTCCATTGAGGACATCTATAAGAGGTGGTGTCTTAAGAAAGCAGCCTCTATCTTCAAGTTCCCCCACCATTCAGGATATGCCCTCTTCACTCTGCTACCATTGGGGAAAAGGTACAAGAGCCTGTAGATGAGCACTCAATAACAGCTTAGTTCCCTGTGCCATCAGATTCCTAAATGGACTGCAGATATTGCCTTATTTTGACTTTTATCTTTCACTGTTTTTTAAAATGTATTTTGTACGGTGGTTTAAATAAACCACTGTGATGCTGCCTCAAAATAATGAATTTTGTGACATGGTTGAGTTAACAATACTCTAAAGTTTTTTTCTTGTCCTGAGCATTAGCACCTCTGTACCAGACAGTAATGCAACCAGCCATAATGCTCTCCACAGTACACCTAGAGAAGTTTTGAGAATCTTTGGTGTCATGCTGAATCTCCTCAGACACCTCAGCCGCTGGTGAGACTTCTTTATGATGGCATCGATGTGGAGCACCAGGACAGATTCTTGGAGATGTTGACACCCAGGAATTTGAGGTTCTTGACGCTGTCCACTGCTGACTCCTTGATGACTACTGGTTCGTGTTTTCCTGATTTCCTCCTAAAGTCCACAATCATCTCCTTGGTTTTGCTAACATTGTGTAGACTCCATCTACATCTCCTACTACCTAAGAAAAGCAGCCTATATATTGAAAGACCCATCACACCCTGGACACATTCTCTTCTCCTCCAGCCATTGGAGAGTAGGCTCGAATGTGAAATCTCGCACCAAAAGGCTTAAAGACATTTTCTTCCCTGAAACCATTAGGCTCCTGATTGAATTCCACAACAGTGGTTTCACCCTTGCTTGGTGTTAAGTGATCTTCCTTTACCAAGTGCGGCGCAGTTAGTGCAATGCCATTATCCTGCAACTGATGCAGATTTTAGTCAAGCACTGTCAGTAAGGAGTTTGTATGTTCTCCCCGTGTCTGCATGGGCTTCCATTGAGTGATCCAGTTTCCTCCCCCATCCAAAATATAGAGGGTTTGGGTGTAAATGGGTGACATACATTTAAATAGCTGGAATTAATTTCCACCATGCTGTAAATAAAATTTTGAAGTTCTTTATCATTGTAAATCTACATTCTTTAAATTTTGCTCTTTACACAGATATAACTGCTTGAAGAAGAACAATTCACACTGTACCAGGATTTGCCCATTCCTTAAAGGAGAAGCAAGCCTATACTTTCCATGGAGTCAGGGGATTGTCAATTTGACAAATACTCTATCGAACTTCTACTGTGTATTGTGGAAAGTAAACTGACTGGTTGCATCACAGTCTGCTTTGGAAAACTCCAGGAACGCTGCACAATGTATCAAATTGCTATCCAATATTTTTAATGTTTTTTATATCTTTATATACATACACATAAGAATATGTATCCAACAAATTAAAATGGATATTAACAAACAGCTGTAAGCAACCTATGAAAGAGACAAAAATATATATATCTCTGGCGGCCCTTCGCAGCTCCCCCACGGGGCCTCACAAAATGAAGGATGAATGCGACGATCCAGAAGGCTGCACGAGGCCCGCAGCAATGTCCTCCAATTGACCACAACCAAAAGAGCTTTGGCGTATCAGTGAAAGTGGATCACAAACTCATCAATCAATGCTGAGAAGGTTTTGACCACGCCCCTCAGCTTGAGAATAAAAGCAGGGCTGTGAGCCCAATAAAGCTCAGTGTTAACTACACTCAACTGGGTTTTGAGTCATTCTTTCTGGGAACAGCGTGTTCTTTCTGAGCTAACCTGCATGCAGCTATAACTTCTCCTGTGCTATAGGCTCTGCAGAGCCATAGCTTGTAGCAGCTAGCTCTATATATATATATATATATATATATATGTATGTATAAAATCAAAAACTATTCAAATGATCTAACCCCTCTCTTGTGAAGTTATGATTAAACTTAAATATTCCATGAATGCATGAAAGAAAGGACAACCAAACCATAAAATAGAATCCAAAAATCTTATAAATTCTGAAAATAATCAGAAATATTAAAAGTTAAATTTTGTTGCATTAGTAGAGCATCTAATTTTTTTTCCAGAGTCAAGCGTGCCATCACATCAGATCACCACTGAGTATGTGTAGGAGAGACATCATCCTTCCATCTCATAAGTGTAGCTCTTCTGGCAATAAGTAGAGCAAAGGCAACTCCATGGGATTGTAGCCCAGACACATTTAAATCAGCCGACTTACTTACTCCAAATAGGGCAAGAAAAGGATTAGGAGCCAAATTAACATTAAGAACTAATGATACTTACCCAATAATTGGAAGGCGAGGACCATGACCAAAACATATGAAATAATGTACCTTCTTTAATCTTACATCTATCACACTTTAATGAGAAATTAGAATAAAATTTAGCCTATTAAACTTTGGAGAAGTAAGCTTGATGTCCAACTTTGAATTGTAGTAATGAGTGTAGAGTACTTAAAGAAGATGAACTGACCAATTTCAAAATAGAATTCCATGTAGCATCAAAAAATCTTTGTTGAAAATCTTGTTCCCATCGTTTCTTAGTCATGTCCAGGGAATCACCACTAGACATCAATAATAGCTCATAGAAAACTGATATAAGCATTTTGGTATTTGCTTAAAGATTATAAATCTTGTCTATCATATTTAATTTCAAATCTAGAGGGAGTTTTAATACCAAGGAATTTAAAAATATCCTAATCTGTAAATATCTTTAAAAAAAAAGATGTTTAGTTATCTTCAATTTAGAAGATAATTGTTCGAAAGAGGCCAAATTTTGTTCCATAGAAAGTTCTTGGAAAATATGGATACCAAACTCTGACCATTCACATAAACAAAAATCTTGTATCGAAGATAAGAATGTAGCAAATCTCAATGAGTTCAGCACTGGCTCTGACCTCCCATCCATTGAAAGCAAAGTGCAGAGATATGTGGGTTGAGTGTGAGACAGCAAAGCAATGGATGATTCATTCCAATGCCTGCTGGAAGAAGTCAATGGTTTGGGCAGCATCCATTGGTGGAAATGCTCATTCAGCACTTCCCATTGGAACCCTTTATCAGCAGGGTTTCTGTGGGCTCCTAATGCATGGATCAATGCCATCCTTCCAAATGGACCAAGGAGTCAAGTCAAGTTTATTATCATTCGATTGCACAAATATAACCCAATGAAATAGCATTCTCCCAGTCTCGGTGCAAAACATGCCAACACACAACCAGTCATAATACATATACTGACAGACAATAAATATGCAGGACAAGTATTCATAAATAAATATTGTTCTGTAAATATGAAAGAATCAGATGGTTAGTGCGAGCAGTTCCTTTGGTCATTCAGCATTCTCACTGCTCCTTGGAAGGAAGCTGTTCCTCAACCTGGTGGTGCTGGCTCTAATACTCTTTCCTTTGCTCATTCAGCATTCTCACTGCTCCTTGGAAGGAAGCTGTTCCTCAACCTGGTGGTGCTGGCTCTAATACTCTTTCCTTTGCTCATTCAGCATTCTCACTGCTCCTTGGAAGGAAGCTATTCCTCAACCTGGTGGTGCTGGCTCTAATACTCTTTCCTTTGCTCATTCAGCATTCTCACTGCTCCTTGGAAGGAAGCTGTTCCTCAACCTGGTGGTGCTGGCTCTAATACTCTTTCCTTTGCTCATTCAGCATTCTCACTGCTCCTTGGAAGGAAGCTGTTCCTCAACCTGGTGGTGCTGGCTCTAATACTCTTTCCAGATGGGAGCAGATGTGCAGGGTGGAAGTAGCCCCCAATTATTTTGTCTATCCTCTCAGATAATGATCCTGGCAGATCACATAGATGGGGCGGGGGTGAGGTGGAGGGATACTCCAATGATCTTTTCTGATGATCCTATGGAGTCAAGAGAGATGTTGTATTTATTCAAGAAAGCTTTAAATCTTCCCAATAAACCAGCCTCAATTGGATATCCCAACCCGAAATGTTGACTGGATGCTTCCTGACCTGCTGAGTTTCTCCTTTGATCAAGGTTACAGCATCTGTAGTTCTTGCGCATTTTGGAAATGATTCAAGGACTGCACTCAATGTGATTGAAGACACAAAGCAGCCTGTTGGCTAAAGATGAGCTTGTGCCTTTCAAAAGCTGCAATGCACAAATATTCCCAGCTCCTCCGGAGCTGATAAAGATACTGAATGATGTTTCCTGACAAGCCTGTTTTTTGCTTGAGATATCCTGCAAGGTTTGGCTGGGATGCTGGAAGGATCTTTTTGCTCACATGAATGCATTCCCATCTCCCAACTGCAATGAGAACTTGGCCATTGATGAAAATGAGCTTCCATTGGCAGTGTCTCAGCTGTAGTGCAAATATTTGTCATTATGGCTCATGGTCCTGCATTAAGTTACCCACAGAGGTTCAGTCATGTGGGAGATTGAGTTTGAAGCACGGATGCAGAGATTCACAGACTTTATCACTGTTGTGCAGATCAGTGGGTGTGTTGAGATCTGCCCAGCAGTACAGGAACAAGGATACTGCTTCTTGAGATGAAGTCACATCTGCTCCATCCTGCCCCCTGCATGGGATAGTGGATGTGCCAGTACTTGATCAGCAGCAGACTGTTGCTGTATTGACAGGCATGTCTGAGCAGCCCAGGGATGCCCCTGAGACCCCAGGTCTGTGAAGTGTGGCCAGCCAACACACTGGATTAACTCTTGACTCTGGGGTTCAAGCACACACAATATACTTCATCAGCAGGAGAGGATTCTGCAGTCAAAAAAATCACAAACCCACAGGAAATGTAGCAAGTCAGGAACAGGTGGAGACTTGTCTCTCCCATATGCCTACTCTGCTATTCTATTAAAACACAGCTGATCAGCCCCACAGATCCATTTACCCTTTAAGACCTCCATGAACACAAATTTGTCGATGTCTGTCATAGGTCATGGAGTCCTACAGCACAGAACAGACCCTTTGGGCTATAATCTATGCTGAACAAGTTAGCATTCTGGGCTATCTCCATTTCCTTTTATTTGGTCTATAGAATTCCGAACCCATCCTATCCATATCTCTGTCCAAATGTCTTTAGAATGCTTCACCTGTACCCCCTTCTATTCCTTCATCTTCCAGCTGCAGGCTGCCATCTGAATGAAAAGGTTGCCAATCAGGTTTCTCTTAAATCTCTCCCCTCTTATTTTAAACCTTTGGTCTCTAGTTTTAGAATAATCTAATCTGGGTAAAAGTCTACAAATATTTCACTTAATCCATATCCTTCATGGTTTTGTAAACCTGTATAAAGTCACTAGAACATAAAAACATTTTTAAAAAAAAGAGCAGGAATAGACCATCCGGCCCATCACATCTACTCCGCCATTCAATGCGATTATGACTTTTCTGACAATAGGCTCATCACCTACCTGTCTTTTCCCCATATCCCATAATTCATCTACTATGTAAACATCAATTCAACCTTGTCTTAAATATAATTACTGAGGTGGCCTCCACTGCTTCAATGAGCAGCAAATTCCATAGATTCACCACCCTGTGGGAAATGCAATATCTCCTTATCTCTGTCTTCAATCTGCTACCCTGAATCTTGAGGCTATGTCCCCTGGTTCTCGTGTCCCCAGCCAAAGCAAGCAATTTATCTTCCTCGATCTTATCTGTGGCTTTCATAATTTTATACGTTTTTAGAAGATTCACTCTCATTCGTCTAATTTCCACCTAGTACAGATCCTAATGACTCACTCTCTCCTCATCTCTGAAATCAACCTGGTGAGCCTCCTCTGGACTGCCTCAAGTACTGCCCACAGTACTCCCGATGCTGCTTCACCAGTACCTTGTACAGTTGTAGCATAACCTCCCTAATCGCAAATTCACTCTCTCTAGCATGAAGGCCAACATTTTATTTGCTTTCTTGATAGCCTGTGCACCTGCAAACCAACATTTTGTGATTCATGCAAAAGCACTCCCAAGTCCTCTGCCCAGCAACATGCTGCAATTGCTTGCCATTTAAATAATAATCTGATTGTACTCCCCTGCCAGACCCTTACCCACTCACTCAACCTAATTATATTTCTCTGTAGACTCTATATCTTTTGCACACTTTGCTTTTCCACTCAATTTATTTGTTATTAGCAAACTTAGATATACTACAAGCAGTCCCCTTCTCCAGATCATTAAGCCTCCTGCACTCCAGGAATTTAAGACCCAGACTAATCAGCCTCTTGCCATGACTCAAGTCCCCGAGACATCCTGGTGAATCGCTTTTGCAACCTTTCCAACTTTATGAAGTCCTTCCTAAAGAATATCTCCAAAGGTTCAACAGAATTTACAACCTTTATGGGAGAGGATTTGAACACTGTTGGTTGACCTTCTCACAAAAACATAAACAAGTATTTTCAGTAGCAGATCAATAAAATGGTATATTGGAAAAAGGAGAGAGTCGCAAGACTTCTCTGAGAAGGCATGATGGGCTGAATAACTCTTTCTTTCCAGCATCATTCCCCACTAGCTTTTAAGCTAGTGGCAACACATGCAAAGTTTCACAACTTCTTCAACAGCCCGTTCTTCTGTCATTTTGTTGAATATTTTAATTGACTGCTTTAGACAAAAGTAACAAAGTAACATTCATTTGCATTTTTTCTCTCTAAATTCCAGAAAAAAAAACTAACATTTTCACTAATCTAAAATAAAATGACCTTTTCAATTTGGTTCCTGCATCAATAGGCACACTGTTAGAGAAATATGTGCTGATTAATTCACAAGCATTGTCACGAAGCAGAAAAAAAAATCTGTCTTCTTCTGCAGTACTTTGAGACAGTCTGACAATTAATGTCTTGCATCCTGTTCTGCCTGGTGTGTGTGGGTTGCAAGGTTGAAGACTCTGACATCCCAAAACAGACTTTCTGGTAAGATAGGTTCATGATTGCCACTAATAAACTATTAAACTTATATAACTGTATTCAGATAAATATAACAGTGTGCCATTATATGAATACATCTTCCTTCCAAACAGAGAACACTACACCACAGAAAGAGGACCTTCAGCCCACAAAGTCTATGCTGTAAATAATGCCTGATCTGAACTAAAACTCTGCTGCTTGAACATGAATAATACCCCTCTGCTCCAAGAAGAAGATAATTATTGACTCTGGAGAGGGGGCAGAATCCAGACCACAATCCTTGTTAAAAGTGCTAAAGTGGAGAGAGAGAAGATAGCGTCAAGTTCAATGCAATAAATATCTCCACTGACTTGACTTGGGACAAGCATGTGGATGCAATGGTCAAGAAAGCACAGCCGAGTGGCAAACCTGGCAAGTCCATCACAGATACAAGCCCAAACCATTGAAAACATTTCTACAAGACACTACCTCAAGAAGGCAGCCAACATCATAAAGGACACCCATCACCCTGGTCACAGCTTCCTCTTGCTGTTACGTTCACGCAGAAGGGCCAAAAACCTGAGGTCCAGCACCTCTCAGTTCAAGAGCAGTTTTTGTCCTTTCCAACCTCCCCATACCATGCTAACCCAAACCATAAACTATTCCAAGACCAGAAAAATATCTGCCAACACAACTGAAATGTAATTTTCATCATTTTTTTGCACCACCTGAAAATGTGAAAATTTATTTATCAATCTTTTCAAATTTGTTATTTCTTTTCCAATCTTAGATTTGCTTTTAGTTAAATGTTTACCCTTGTATTTGGCATATTTTGTGTACCTTTTTGGCTGCAGTAAGTAAGAAATTTGGTCCATTTGATTTCCAACAATCTTTGTGTTATCGGCAAGCTTAATGAGCCAACTACCTATTTTTTTCCCAGTTATTTTTTTTAAACATCACAAACAACAGGGGTCCCAACACTGAACCCTGTGGAACATCACTGGTCACAGGCTTCCAGGCAGAATAACGCACGTTCGCATCTACCGTCTTTTATGGGCCAGCCAATTTCAAATCCAAACTATTGATTCAACAAACTGTGCCAGGCATGAGCTCTACCTGAATTTCACACCTCATACATCCCAACATTTATATAAGATAATCCTAATGACATCATAAACCTTGTCAAACATCTATAGATGTGTAGTGGAAAGCATGCTCACCTGCTGCATTGGTGCCTGATATGGGGCCATCAATATTGTACCTCTTAGCAGAAAGCCCTGCAAAAGGTAGCAGAGAGTGCCCAATACATCAAAGGTAAAGGTCTCCCCACCATTGAGAAAATCGACATAGGATGCTGTCATTGGAGAGCAGCAGCAATCATCAAGGAGCCATACCACCCAGAATATGCTCTACTCTCACTATAGCCATCAGGAAAGAGGTAAAAGTGCCAGAAGACTCATCCCACCAGGTTCAGAAACTGTTCCTTCACATCAGACTTTTTAACAACAAACTCAATCAGAGACTCAGTTAAGAACTCATACTTAGCACATTATTCATTACTGAAATTCAGTTTCTGTATTATACAGTCTGTTTCTATTTCTTTCTTTCATTTATAGTCTTTTGTGCACTACTGATAAGTAGAATTCAATTTAATATTCAAGGAAAAGTTGGATATGGACGGGAGAGATGTGAAGGGTTAGGGGCCGAATGCAGATCAGTGGGAGTAGGTGGGAGAAGATGTTCGGTGCGGAGTAGTAAGGCTGAACTGGCCTGTTTCTGCACTGTAAATGGTTATATAGAAATTCTCCCTGGTCTGCAGAAAAAAAGAATCTCAGGGTTGTATGTGATATGATGTATGTAACTCTGACAATAAATGTGATCTTTAAATTTTGAATCACTTGGAAGAACTGGGATTTTTCAGATAGAAGCAGAAAATACAAGAAGATAATCAAGTATCTCCTGTGGAGACACATAATTACCATTTCAGCTCAATGACCTTTCATCAGCAGAGATGCAGATTGACCTGCTGGACATTTTTAGCCTTTGTTTTATGTTGAATTGCCAGCATTTAAGATCTTGAGGGTTCAACAGCATGGGTGTGAAGAGGATGTTTCCTCTTGTGTGAGAATCTACACAAGGGAACAACATTCAAGAAGAAGTTGCTTCTTTAAGACATCTTTTGACATTTCCTTCAAGGCATTCTTCGTTCTCCGAGAGTCATTAGTCTTCCAAATTTTGTTCCTCAAAGTGCGATGCAAGCAGAGGCTTTGAATGTTTTTTCAAAGTAGAAGTTGAGAGCTGCATGTTAAAGAAGGAAATGACAGGTCACACTGGGAGGTTGGAACATGAAGTAAAGTTTCTAGTCAAGTCAGCCAAAGTCTTCTCCTTCTCCCAGTTCATATGTTCAAATGTTTAGATAAAACCCAACTATTTTTCCAAACATTTCTTGCTCCCCATGTATCAAGAACTCTGGCATATCTTCTCCTGCATTGGAAGCAAATCAAATAAAGATGGAGAGACCAACACCAATGTCAATTGGTCTATGGGTCTGTACTCCTCCCCCTACCCACACTCTCCTTTTCCCCAGCCTTTTAATTCAGGCATCTGCCTGCTTTTCACTCATACAGCGAAGAAGGAGTTAACCCCGAATTGTCAGTTATATATCTTTACCTCCGATGAACACTGCAAGACCTGTTGAGTTCCCCCAGGACTTCAATGTTTCTTACCAGAAAAGGACAAACAAGCCAAACCTTCCAGTTCACCTCCCACCAACTTTTAAATCAGGTTTCTACTCTCATTCATCATCATCCTGATCAAGGGGGTTTTGGCCCAAGATGTCAACTGTCTATTCCCTTCTATGGTCACTGCCTGATCTGCTGAGCTCCTCCAGCATTGCTTGTGTTTCTCCATGAAAAGGGCAGATTATCTCCTAAAGAAAATTTGGACTGACTTAACTCTGGAATGTCGAACAATGGGCGGTCCTGTCATCGGAACTAGAAGCCAGCAGATTCAAGCCTAATGCTGGAAGCCTCAATGCACAAACGAGGTGAATGTTTTATTGCAGCACTGAAGCTATTCAGGATTACCAGCAGTGCTGGATTTCTAAGGCTAAGACATGAAACCAAAGGATAAGGTTTCATTTTCTCCACACCAGTGGCAGCAAATTGAAGAAAGTGGGCCTTTACTGGCATTTACCTTCAAACCGCATGCCAAAGCACACTGAGTTAAACAGGAAAGTCTGCAGATGCTGGGTTGGAGGGCACTTCACAAATGTGCTGGAGAAACTCAACGGGTCACCCATAGGAAGTAAAGGGTAGCCAATGTTCGGGCCTGGACACTGTCAGGTATTAGAAAGAAAACAGGTTGAAGCCTGAATAAAAAGATGGGGGGAGGAGGAGGAGAGGATAGGAGAGAGGAGCACAGGCTAACAGGTAAAGGGTGGATACAGATGGGAGGAGAAAGAAGGTGAGGAGTAATGAAGGAGAGGGCAGAGGAATAAGAAGGCTAGCTCTCTGATAGGAGGTGGAAGGGAAGTGGGTGGTGAGTTGGAAAGAGAAAAAAAGAGATTGGGAGAACAGGGGAAGTGGTTAATGGAAGGGGGGGAGGGGTCGATAAAATGGTTAACTGAAAGAACCTCAAGTTCAGACAGACGCTGTCTTCCCATCTCACCAATGTAGCAGAGACCACTGATTGAACGAGCATCGATTGACATTATTAGTATGTTTTTTGTATTCGTTTTTAGGAAGGAATGTCCAAGGGAATGAGGAACTCATGAGAAAAGAAGAAACCAATTTAGTTTCACCTTATTGTATTACCAGAAAATGCCCAAGCATTTTTCAAAGCATTAGTCCCTATTTGTTGAAAGATTTTTATCAATAATTCAATTTGATAATTGTGGCTAAGCTTTTCCAATGCCAAGGTATATCAAAGGCGTAACAATATATTTTTAGACTAAATTTATCCTTTGTGCTAAAGGGTTCATGATTGGCACCATTTGAATGTTAAAATGTAATTTTATGACACCACCTACATGAGACACGATTCATCTAATTGGAAGTAAAAGTGGTAAAACATTCAACACTGTGTAACTATCATTATCTTTAACATTTCAACATGAATGTCAATGGTTAATGCTCACACTTACTTCGAGTTATGTTTACCTGACAGTTCAGGAAATATCTGTGAATTATATTATTTAAAATTGAAGATTCTTTTATTGACATGCAATAGTGCAGAACATATAGTATTACTCAAAATTTCTACCTGCTATAAGGCAGACAAAGAGTCACCTGTGCCCCTGTGATAGTACAGACCTATCACCAATGTATATAGTGTATATAGTTACAGTATCTAGACTGTGCTTACAGCGATTGGCTGAGAGCTAAGCCACGCCTACTATCTGGGCCTTAAAGGGTTGTGTCCCTAGCCAGGACAGATCATTCTGGACTGGTCGGTCACCTGTGAAGAGCTCCTGTCTTTTGCTAATAAAAGCCTTGGTTTGGATCAACAAGTCTTTGATTCTTTCGACGAGCTCTACAGCCCCTTAGGCTACACGAGAAAGAGAGTGCCTTCACAGTCATTGAGTGTCCATGGATTCGCCTCCAGCGCTCCCACAGCTTCTACAGCCACACAGACTCCTGTTCAATCTATTGGCAACACAAGCTCCAGATCCACACCTCCAACATAATCAGGAAGCACGTGAGGCACTTCAGGAGCCCTTGTTGCCATCAGCACCTTCTCGAATCCTGGCTCTAATACCTGGTTCCCATGACAGTCTCTACCTGACCGCTAGTCACCCACAGCCTGTATGGGTCACATAACTGCTGAGCCCCTCGCTGATCCACTGTCATGGTCACCACCCCTGTAGGGACGTTTCCCATGCATCTCCTTTACAAGAGAGTTTTTTTTTCTTCTCATTTCTGGTGCCCTGTGCCAATCTGCTGATCCTCTCAATTCTGCAAACCCTGGTGAGTAATATTGAATACAAATCTTTTGGAGTAAAAAATCCTCATATTGGTACTTTTAATCTTAATTAATTTCCTGAAGATGGCAATGAAAAGAGATTGTGACCAGGTTGCCTGCTTGAGGCAGCACTTCATAAAGATGCCTTCTCGGAATGGGAAGAAGGTGCTTGTAATGGATGGAACCTATTCTCCACCCCCCCCCCCCATCCCCCCCACTTTAATCCTGACTATCCTTTCTCAGACATTAAGCAGGGTTTGACCAGAAACATCACTCTCCATTACCCTCCACAGATGCTGCCAGACCCGTTGAGTTTCTCCAGTCACATTCAATCTGTTACCAAACCTCTTGGTACAATGTGTACTCACCAATGATTATTTGTCCTTTCTGGTCATCCAGGGAGCCCAAACTTTCAACAACAATTACTTTTCATTCCTGATCTAGTTTACCATCCTTCTCATTTAATCAAAATTAAATCCCTTTAAATCTTGCAAGAAATTATTTCTGTCCACTCCATCATTCTTATCTTTTAATTTGCCCTTCTGACTTTACACTGAATCCAAATTATTCCACAGTCATACCCTGACACATTTCAGCTTTTAGATCACACAATTACTTCACACTCCAGCCTCTGCTGTTGGAAGCACTTCCTTCTGTGTTCGCGTAGCTGAATAATGAATATTTCAAGCTGCTTTGCTTCTCCATTAGTGCAGACAGTTGGTAGAGCCACTTCTTCGCAGATTCGGTGATCTGGGAGCTGCCTGTGTGGAGTTTGCACATTCTCCCTGTGACCGCGTGGGTCTCTCCGTGTCTTGGTTTCCTCCATCATCCAGTGGCCATGAAGGTTGGAGGGTTAATCGACCATGTTCATTTGCCCATGGTGGTGGAATTGACGCAAATGTGAGGAGAATAGGTCAGAGAGAAAACTTGCGGTTGCCATGTGAGCTGACATGAACTGGATGTTCTGAGTGGCATACTTCAATATCACACAAGGTATAAAATATGGAAATTCCTTTGAAATAAGCATTCCTAGCACCCATGAATGATTATGTCTACTGCCTCCTGCACAGAAGAATCAGAGCCCTCCTGTACAAAGGGTGGCTATTTGGCCATCGTGTCTTTGGATGAAACCCATATCCACTGTCCTGTTGGTTATTGTTTCAAGTGTACATCCAGCTAGTTTTCAAATGTGGCAACATTTTCGACCTCCAGTAATGTTTTAGGTTGTGAGTTCTGGATTCAATATTTGTTGAGTGTTTTCTTTTTCCTCATTTTACTTTGTGCTCCCACCAATTGGCCACAATCTTTGGTTTTTTTGGTGATTCACCTCTCTGGAAAGGGAAGCTTCTCATGATTTTCTACATCTCTGTCAAACCTGCCCTCTTCCCTTTGTCCTAAATGCAAGAACATAAGAAAATTGGAGTGAAAGTTGGCCATTTGGCCTCTCTAGTCTTACCCACCATTTAATATGAATATGGACTCAACTCCTCCTCTGTGCCAGATCTCCACAGCGCTCATCTTATTTATTTATATTTTTTATTTAGAGATACAGCACATTAACTGGTGCTTCAGGCCCACCTGCCTGCCTGACCAAACCTTGAATGCCTTTAGAACGTGGGAGAAAACCAGATCACCTGGAGGAAACCCACACAAGTCACAAGGAGAATATACAAACTCCTTACAGACACCAATGGATTCAAACCAGAGTTACAGGTGCTGTAATAGCATTACTCTAATCATTGCATTTACTCATGCAAACAGTTACTCAACGTTCAAACACTTATTTGCCTCTAGTTTAAACATTACTAATGATCTGGCCTCCAGAGCCCTCTGGGGCAGAGAATTCCAGAGATTCACCTCCAAGAAGAAATTTCTCTGTACCTTGACTGCAAATGGCCAGGTCCCGATCTTGAAACAGTGTACTTGTTTGAGACATTTCCACTCAAGAAAATGTCTTAATATCTACCCTGTCAATCCCTCTTAGTAGTTTATGTAATTCAAAAAGATCACCCCTCTAAGTTCTAACTTTTGGACATAAAATTTTCTATCCATGGATGCCATCTGACCTGCTGAGTTCCTCCAGCAATTCTTTATCTAATCCAGACTGAACCTGTTTAGCCTTTCATTCCCCCCGCCCCCACCCCGAATAATTGGATGCATTGAATTGAATTGTTTATTGCCAATATATCAAGTTATAGTGAAAAGGCTTGTTTTGTGTGAGATCCAAGAAAGTCAACCCATACTTAAGCATGCCAATAATGAAACCAATGACTATGGGTGCAGTGCTGCAGCTGTGCCAAATGATTTGGGGGTTCAGGACCATAGGTCATTAAAAGTGGCCACTCGTGGATAGTCTGTTGGAAAAGTTGCATGGTATGCTTTGTTTCACTGGGCAGATTTTGAGTACAGTAGTAAGGAAGTCTTGCTAAAGTTTAATAAACTTTGCTTTTATCAAACTTAGAGGATGGTATGCAATTTTGGTTGCCCGATTACAGGAAGAATGTGAAGGTTACATCTACAGTTGAAATCTACAAATCTGGAGGTCAGAAATCCAATCCACCTGAGAATCCAGACTTTTTGAAACTCTCAAACTTTTTAAATTTAGTGGGCTCATGTCCCATGCATACATGCGTAAGTGCCACAGATGCACAGCGACAGCAATCGACCACTCTTGTTGATTTTATTTTTCTTTAAAACTTCTTATTTTGATAAATGAGACCTGCTGTATTTGCTAATGAATAAACTATCAAAATTTTCCTGTACATTCCTTCTTTATTCCTCCTTAAATTTTAATTTTAAAAGTTCTGCCCTAGAATCTGGAAAATCCAAAAATAACTGAACAGTCCAAATTTTAGGAGTTCAACTTTACATGGAATGGTGCCATTGGAGAGCAACAGAAATCATCAAGGATCCACACCACTTCAGACATGTTCTAACTGTTGTTATCAGGAAAGAGGTATAGGTGCCAGAAGAATTGTAGCACCTGGTTCAGGAACAGTTGCTACCCCTCCACCATCAGACTCCCAAGCAACAATCTCAATCAGTGACTGATTTAAGAAGTTTTACTTTGTATGTTGTTTACTTACTGAATATTTATTTTCTGTATTTGCTCAATTAGTTTGTTTACATTTCTTTCTCTTGTTTAAGTCTATCTTTCTTTTGTTCGCATTTATCTTGTCATACTTTTATAATGGGTGTCACGTAAGTAGCTGTGTGGCTTCAGCAAGTAAGAATGTGGGTGCATCTAGAAAAAAAAATTCATTCCTCTGCCTATTTTATGTATTGACAAACTTTGATAGTTTACTTTCTGACTGCTAATTCAGCCAAAGAAAACAATTTCAGCCTGAAAGTCTTTAACTATAATGATAATTTTACAGCTCTGGTGACACCATTGTTAGTCTTCTGTAGTCTAACCTGTGCTCTAATTGTGGCTAAACTAGTGTCTTGGGCAGTTCTGGCATGACCTTCTTGTTTTTGCCCTCTGGGCCTGAGTTAATAAAGGAGAGTATCTTGTTTGCTCCCTCAACTCAGTAACTGTCACCCATCTTCTCAGTTGTTGCACTCATCAATATTATTCCAAGCATTTTATCGAGAATTTATTGGATACAGCAATGTGTCTTTTATTACACAAAAATAGCACAGGATCACTTCTTTTTCCTCAAATGTTAACGTAGGGGAATCTAAAACTGGAGGGCATAGATTCAAGCTATGACTCTGACCTTATGCATTTCAGTTGGGGCAAAAGAAAAGTGACATTTCAACTGTACAGACCAACCATTTGGGTTTGGGTAGTATGGGGAGATTCAGGAGCCTGATAGCTGCAGGGGGTGGGGGGGTGGGGGGTGGAAATAAGCTGTTAATGAACCTAAAGGGAAAGATTTAGAAGGAGGGTTGTTGCATGGAATGAGGTGCTGGAGAAAGTGGTAGCAGTATGTACAATTGTAACGATGAAAACAAATCATTGAGATAGGCACGTGGATAAGAATGGTTCAAAGAAACATGGGATGAATGCAGGGAAATGGACTAGCTTGGGTAGACAACTCGGTCATCAAGTTTCTGTATTGTATGACACGATATGACATTGACACAGCAGGAAACGTCTTCACAGTTGGATTCTCCAAGATTGTTACCAGAGACTGCAAAGCATATGAACCTTATGGATCTCATCCAAAATCACTCAAATTACAATTATATCTGGTGCAATACATTGAGATCTAATTATTTGTTTAAATTCATCAGAAGTATGCTTATGGCTCTTTCTCTTTCATTTCCACAACTTTGGTCAGCTCTGTTTATTTGAACAGATTAATTTAACTCTATGGACTAAACTGTTTCAAAATGCCATCTGCTTTCTAAAAGTAGAACAAATTAGAAAATATTTTAAATTGTTTCCACAGAATTTAATTTCAAAACATCTCCTCTTGATTTTTAGCATTATATGTCTGTGCTTTTAATTATTATTCTTAGAGTCGAAAGGTGTTTTTCTTCCTCTAGTAACAAAAGTCTTTGAGAAACAATAATTTATAAATCCTTCGTAAAATACAAAAGTCTGCAGACACCGTGATTGAAGTTAAAACACAATGCTGGAGAAACACAGCAGGTCAGACAGTGTACTTTATAAAGCAAAGATAAAGAGATGTCATGAAAATTTCAGGCTTGAGCCTTCATCAAGATATGAGCAAAATGTAGGCAAGTGCCTGAAAAAAGTGGTGGGTGGTGGTGGAGGAGCACAGTCCCACAGGCAGGAGGTAATAGGCGGATGAGGGAAGGAGGGCACACCAGCAAACAAGAGGAAAGGAATGGTTATGTGAATGGAGAGGGAAGGGAGTGGAGAGCAGGAGGAAAGAAAACAGAGTGAAGGGGGGGAAAATGACAGGGATCTCCCAGTAGCCATCCATTTCAATTCTGCGCCCTACTCCTGCGATGACATGTCCATCCATGGCTTCATGTACTATCAAATCAGGACAACCAGGGCAGTAAATTGGATGAGCAACACCTAATTAACCGACTGGGCACTCTCCCAATGTACGTCATTAACATCGACCTCTCTGGTTTCTGCCTACTTACTCCCTGTTCTCCCGCTTTTCCCTCTCCCCTTGTCTTTTTTCCTCCAGCTTTCGAACACCTTCCCTTTCCCTTCACAGAGCTTTCCCCCCCCCACCACCCCTGTTTGCTGATGCACCCTCCCTCCCTTATCCACTTATTACCTCCTGCCTGTGGGACTGTGCTCCTCCTCCTAGCCCCACCAAGTTGTTGAGCGCCTGCCTACATTTTGCTTATACCTTGATGAAGGGCTCAAGCCTGAATCGTTGGTTATGTATCTTTATCTTTGCTACATAAAGTACACAGTTTGACCTGCTTAGTTTCTCTAGTGTTGCATTTTTTCCTTTATAAATCTTTCAGTGGGTCTGCCATTTTAGCATGAAATACCTTACACCTTGCCCTTTTAGTTTATTTGCTTCTGAAAATATCAAGAACAAATTTATAGTCCAAACCTGCCAGATGCCGAGTTCATCCAATCCAGATATGTGCTTTCCAAGCTGTATTTATTTGATCCAGATGTATCCTTCCTCTTGAGGATTACTTTCACGTCAGTCAATAATAAAAGCTTCATTCTTCCTTGTTCTGAGGCTGTCCCAAAACATCAACAGGGAAAAATCTTTCCAGCAAAAACAGCGTACTTCATTAATGCTATTCACTCATTTTTATCTGTACTTTATCATTGCTTTTGAGCCAATGAGAAATATGAATGTTTCCTGTAGGTTGCCTGAATCTTTCATTGAGGGATGAGCCCAGTAGGATGGATTTAAATCGGATCTTTGATTAATTACCAGGCAGTTCACTGCTGTGATGCTCCGAGTCAATGAGTTCCAGCTTCAAAAACACTCCAGAAATGCAGAATTCTTGAGTATAAATTTCCAATACATTGGTTAAACTCTGATAATATGACACAATTGGGATTTAGGTGGTGCCACATCATCTGACTTTCCAGACAATTGGAGCTTTCTGCCTCTCCCCCACCTCAACACTTTTATTCGGCTCACATTTCTTTTTAGATATTTCACATCATTATAATACATTTTTTTTGTGGGGAACAGAAGCTTGGTCAGTTTCAGGAACATGCGAGAAACAGGAAGGGATCATTGGAGTCAAGGGCTGGTAGAGTCAGAAAGGAGCAGAGACCAGGGCCCCAGTAAATTGCAAAGAATTCAGATCCCGAGTGTGTGCTGGCAGGCAGAAGAAACGTCACCTGGTGAGCCAGACACCAAACTATTAGGAATTCCATCAGATAACACGTGGAGTTTTACTGCACTGAATGTGTGCCACATGTTCACAGATACTTCTAAATTTCTAAATGTGGAAATAAAAAAGAAAATCATAGCATCATCTCAAAGAAGAACAGTAAGTTTTCACACGTGCTTGAGCTCCTTGCTACAAATATATATTTTCTGGTCGTTGAGAAGTAGATCTTGGAGTGAAAATGGTCATTCCAAAAATTCACCACTTACAATGTGACATGAGATGGAGCAAAATAAATGTGAGCCTTTATTTTTCTTTTGTTATCAATAAAGCTTAAAGCAAGATCTTTGCAGAGCTGTTATTAGTGTTTTTGGGGACAGGGAAAATATTAGGCATCACAGTTAATGTAGTGGTTCATGCAAATTCATTACAGCGCCAGTGACCTAGATTCATATTGAGCGTTGTCTGTAAGGAGTTTGTATGTTCTCACCGAGTCTGCATGGGTTTCCTCCCACTCTTCAAACATACAGGGGTTGTAGGTTAAATGGGTGTAATTGGGCGATATGTGTCTCAATGGCCAGGGTTGTAAATAAAATTTAAAAATGTCGAAAGGATTATCCCTCAGTAGCTGGTGTTTCTTGGTGGTTTAATCATTTGTCTCCCTGAACTGAACTGCTCCACCCCCACACTACCACCATTACATAGTCAACTGTCAATTTCCCAAACACCGTGGAAATCACCAAATCCAGCTGGAAAACACTGGACTATTTGACAAAGTTCTTTTTTTTCCCCCTATCTCCAATATCTTTCAGTCAATAAAGAGAATAATTCAAAGAAATACATGATCAACATGGCATCAAACAGCCTAAATATCCCCAGCACACAAGAGCGGTAGTATCATCCACAAAATGCACTGCGTTGCTTGCCTAGAGTACACACGTTATATGTGTGAATCCTTAAAGAATTGTACCATGTGACCACGCACCTTCAATGCACAAAAAGACAAAGGAGATGATCATTGATTTCAGGAGATTAGGCAGAGACAGCACCCCCGTCCACATGAGGGACAGCACCCCCGTCCACATGAGGGACAGCACCCCCGTCCACATGAGGGACAGCACCCCCGTCCACATGAGGGACAGCACCCCCGTCCACATGAGGGACAGCACCCCCGTCCACATGAGGGACAGCACCCCCGTCCACATGAGGGACAGCACCCCCGTCCACATGAGGGACAGCACCCCCGTCCACATGAGGGACAGCACCCCCGTCCACATGAGGGACAGCACCCCCGTCCACATGAGGGACAGCACCCCCGTCCACATGAGGGACAGCACAGTTCGCGTAGTGGTTAGTGCCACGTTGCTTCAGTGTCAGTGATCAGGTCCGGGGTTTGAATCCCACGCTGTCTGTAAGGAGTTTGTACATTTTCCCCATGTCTGCGCGGGTTTTCCATGGAGGCTCTGGTTTCCTCCCACCCTTCAAAGTGTACTGGATTGTAGGTCAATCGGATGTAATTGGGCGGCACAGACTCGTGGGTCGAAAGGACACGTTACCATGCTGTATGTCTAAATTTTTTGTAAGAATATATAATGGTGCTGAAGTCATAAGGCTAGAGAGCTTCAAGTTGTGAGGAATAAGTAGCTCTAATGACCTGACCTGGGACAAGCACATTGACAAGATATGAACCTTCAAATATCCAATAATAAATAAATTACCTTCAAATGTTTCCTGTTGACCTTTGTCATCATAATCCTATGCAAAGAGCTTCTTGCAGAGCTCAAAACCAGCAAGTCCAATGTATGCTGATCCTTGGCAAGGATTAGTAGACCTTGATGGCTCTCTTACTAGAGAATAGCTGTGAGAAACACAGACATGGAGATGAAGGAGAGCGCAAGGGAGATAGAAACTCATGCAGCATGCAGGTTATTGGAAGGATCTAACTGATCATGAAGCTTAGTAACACCAGAGCAGGACAGAACTGAGTACTGCTGAGGACCTGATTTAATTTTTTTTAAAATTTCCCTTCTACAGTGAACTAACTTTGGAAGTGATTAGCCCCTCTTCCACCAGCATCCCAGTGATTTGGCTGTGCAGGGATAATTGGCTTCCTGGGTTAGGAAGCCGTTTGTGCCTTTTCCACTGGGCCACCCTTAACTGGGGCACTAATTGCTTTTCTATTAAACATAATACATCCCCGGGGATCAGAGTGTTCTACCTTTAACTCGAAATGGGTGACTTCCTACTGTCCCTTTTCCACTAGTTTTATCAGTACGCCAGTGTCAGTCAATGTTGGGGATATGAGTAGGGGTAGAGGAGGTTAATTTCCAGTGTAAAATGACATGACAGTATTTGGACAGTGTTCCTTTTCCACTGGACCCTGTGCCAGTAAATTGCCAGTGAATTCCTGGGACAGGGTGCCAGTGGAGAAGGAGCTTCTGACTGTCACTTTTACTCAATTTCACACCTAACTTGTAATTTGATTTCTGTTTTTTTTTTCTGTTTTAGAGGAAAACACCCCAACACGCATATAGTTAAAATAGCTGGATTTTACCCTAAAAATATTTTGAGGAATTTTGTAATTAATATGGTTCTTGGATGATGGCGTAAAATGAACATTAAAAAATTATGTCGCATTTGGATTCCTTAATCATAAATATTCAACAAGCTGTATAGTAATCAACCAATTTCATACTATGCATTGTAGTCTGTTTCCCAAAGTTGAAATTAGCCCACTCAAGAGGAGAAGACTTTCAAGCATTTCTCCAGCTTTGCAATTCCAAGTTACACCTGGCCGCACTGACTTAAATACTTAATGTCCTCCAGATGGAAAATACAACTCAATTCTAAACTTCTTTAAGAGCAAATGTTAAATTATCAGATATAAAATTCTGATTAGACATGATAAATCCACTGCAAACAGGTACTGATTATTATTTTACCCTTGGTGTGAATCAACAATTAATTTTACAGTACAGAAACAGAATCTTTTCCGGGGCACTTTTTGGATTGTAAAATTAAATTAACAGCAGTAGGTTAAGTAATTGCACTGATTTCAAAGACATTCTCCAATTAGAAGGGTCTCTGGATGGCGATGGGGTTTGTGGTGGTGACACTTGACAGGGGGGGTTGAAGTGTCATGAACGGGTGGGAATGATGACGATGCCAGATGGAAGGTGATAAATGAAGTAAAATAAAGATAGTCCATAAAATTACCAGTGTAATTTTTATTTTTAAAGTAAAACACAGTAAAACTTCAAACATAAACTGACTCAAACTAAACATCTGAAAATATACTGCACATGCAGTAAAAGCACATTACAACAATGGCAACATTGTTGTTATGGTAACCATCGTCTGCAGGTTGGAGTCTTTTTAAAGACTTCTTCCAGTGTCATCTGTCTGGGTGGCATATCGGAGGCACTGGATTCTGAGTTTTTTTCTCCACTGGCACCTATAAAGTAAGGGTTCCACCAATTATCGACGTGAGTTGAGCGTGAGTTGAGTCAGGCCATGTTTGGCGCCAAAAGCGAGCTTTGGTGTGCAAATGACATCCATGGAAAAAAATATTCTGTTTTCGGTTTTCAGTATTTCCAACTGCATTGTTTCTACATACTGGATTTGAAAAAAAACCTCATAGTTAATTTAGCTATCAAAGAAGTCACTGCTTCATTAAACATATTGATCAATGGTACCTGGTTGATTGTACAAATAAACACACTTCAACTAATCCACTTCATAGTGAGAAGCAATGGCATTGATCAATCTGATTACTGCGTGAATGAATGCATTTGTTTTGAGATACAGTTTTGAGTAAACCTTTCTTGTTGAAGGACATATTCATTCTCATGGTGTAAATCCTAATTTAACATGATTTGTGAAGCTTGAAAGCCTATAGTTGAAGGACTCTCATTCTGAAAAGTGATTAAAATGAAATTTGATTCCCAGAGAGTACAGGGTTCCTGGTGAGAGAAGGAAGAAAAAGAACTATTTGTTTTAATTTCTATCACTGGGCAGAATTTGTTCATTGCAGTTCAATTCTGTGATGTAATCGAGCTCATTTTGCACACAGCCTCACCCACCAATAATAATATATTTTTTCTCATATGACATAAATTGAGGGATATTGGTCTAAATATTTCAAATGTGATTATTCTTTATTGAAGCTTCAAAATTGAATGCGCCTTTATTCTCGTATTGGTTATATTTATGGTCTGAGCAAAAATATGTCCAAATTATACTCCAGCCTGACTCAGAATCTCGGATGATCTGGAATAGAAGACCGAGAAGATCTCCTTTCTCCAAAAATGTGGCTTCCCCTCCACCATAATCAACTCAGCCCTTACCCGCAGCTCCTCCATTTCCCGCTCATCTGCCGTGGACCCCTCTGCCCCCAGATGCAACAAAAACAGGATTCCCCTTGTCCTTACCTATCACCCTACCATACTCTGCATCCAACACATTATCCTCCGTAATTTCAATCATCTACAACATGGTTGCATCACCAGGCACACCTTCCCCTCTCCTCCCCTCTCCGCCTTCCATAGGAACCGTTTCCTCCATGATGCCAGCATCCACTCATCCCTTTCCACCAACTGCCCCCCTTAGCACCTTCCCCTGCTGCCTCAGGAATTGACATGCCGGCAGCCACACCTCCTCATTCACCACTGTTGGGGGCCCAAAATAGTCCTTCCAAGTGAAGGAACACTTCACTAGTGAATCTGCAGCAGTCATCTACTGCATTCGATGCTCCCACTGTGGCCTTCTCTATATTAGAGAGATTGGACGCAGATTGGGAGATCGCTTTGCTGAACACCTTCACTCCGTCTGCATCAATGACAGGGATCTTCAAGTGGCCAAACATTTCAATTCTGCACCGCACTCTGGCACTGACACATTTGTTGTCCACGCCCTCATGTTCTGTCAAATATCAGTAAATTGGAGGAGCAGCACCTTATATAGTGGGTGGGCATTTTTCAACTGGATGGCATGAACATTGACTTCTCTGATTTCTTCTAGTCTACTCTCTGTTTTTCCTCTCTTCCCTATCGCTCTGTCTTCATATCTCCAGCTCTCTACTCCATTCTCTCATCATACATAGAGAAATCCCCTTTGTCCTCCTTCCCTTATCCAGCTCCCTTATCTCCAGCTCTCCCTTATCTCCAATTCTCCCTTATCTCCAGCTCTCTACCCCATTCTCTCACCATACAGAGCAATCTCCTTTGTCCTCCTTCCCTAATCCACCTGTGGGATTGTGCTCTTCTCTTATTTCTCTCCCCTTACCTTTTTGTTTGGATGTCTGTCTACATTTTTCTCATATCTTGATGAAGAGCTGAACCCTGAAATATTGGTTATGTATCTTTATCTTTATCCACCTCACTGACAAAAGACAAAGGAGGAAAAACCCAACACCCAATCCCAATCAACCAATTTTCCCTTGCAACCGCTGCAACCGTGTCTGCCTGTCCCACATCGGACTTGTCAGCCACAAACGAGCCTGCAGCTGACGTGGACATTACCCCTCCATAAATCTTCGTCCGCGAAGCCAAGCCAAAGAAAAATATAAAGTACACTGTTCAATCTGTTGTTTCTCCAGCACTGTGATTTTACTTCAGTCACTGTGCCTGCAGACTGTCATGTATTACTCCCTTCTTCAAGGTAATGTCTGTTTCCTATAACTTAATAAAGAAGGTCATCTCATAGAAACAACAAAGATATAGAATAAGAGACTGCTCAGACCATGATAATCATGTTGGCTTCTAGTAGGTCTCATCTCCTCACTCATTCCCCTGCAGTGTTCTCATTTAAATGTTAAATTAGACATGCAGCACTGCAATACACCAATTCGGTCTTATGAGCCCATACCACCCATTTTACACCCCATTTACCTCTATCCCGGTGTGTTTTTGAAGGGTGGGAGGAAACAGGAGCCCTGACCCCCCCGCCAGAGAAAACATTCAAATTCCTTACAGATAGCATGGAATTGGAACCCAGGCCCAGTCTCAATCGTTGGCAGTGTAAAAGTGTTGCGCTAACCGGGGTAGCCAGTTTAAATGACTATCCAGTTTCCTGATGGAAGCCCTAGTTTTAACCACATCAACAATCTGTGAATTCAAGATCAAAACTGCTCTCTTGTGAAGCTGATGGGAAGACTGGATCATGACTGATTCAGACACATTAATTAATGATCCAATGTTCCTCTGTTGAATCTCTTCTCAACCTTTGCTTCAATTTTTAAAAATACCCATTTTCTCTCATCTTACTGTTTATTCAAAGTTCCTCTTTTCCAGAGTTTTGCATCCTTCTTAACATGCTGAACCAAATTTGACACAACCTTCCAATTGTGGCTCTTTCAGTGTTTGAAACTGTTCAACACACCTTCCTTTGTTCTATTGTCACTTAGATGTTCTCTTTTTTGTGTCGTCTGGCTCGTTGGGCATGCTGCAGCTAACATCATAATGGACTCCCATCACTCTGGTCACAACCTGCTCGCTGTTACCTTCAGCCAGAAGGTGCAGCAGCCTGAAGCTCAGCACCTAGAAGTGCGAAGATGAAAAACACTTGTGCCCTTTCATCTAAACTTGTAGCCCTTGACTTTAACTATAAGCTATTCTGTGACCATGAAAGTACCCTTCTGCACTATTTAAGCATCCCTTTTTATTTGCACCAACTTCAGTTGTGAATATTTATTTATCCATCCTTTTTTAAGTTTATTATTTCTTTTCTGACTCCCAGTCTAAGGAGGTAATTTAATTTATACAATTTTGTTAGTGTTTCTTTCATAAATGTGTGACTGCAGCAAGTAAAAATTGTGGTTCATCTGTACTTCGTATTTCTGAATATAACAATAAACTTTCATACGCATACATTACAATTAATGATAATGAGACAGCAAAGATGCTTAATCTAATCTTAAGCATTATTTATGTACAGGAGACAACACTAAAGGGAAGGTGACCATGGCAGCAGTCCAGCAAGGAGCTCAGCAGCTGAAGGATTCACACAAGGCTATTGGCCACTTCCAGTTGAAGGCCTCACAAAGGCTGCAGGCTGCCGGAAACTGCCTCTTGGGAACCAGGAATCAGAAGCAGGATTCGAGAGGGTGTTGAGGGCAAGGAGGAATCCTGAAGGGCTTCGGGTGCTGAAGGCTTCCTGATCGTATCAGAGGTTTAGATCTGGAGCTCTAGAGTCTATGAGGCTCCAGAGGCTGCGGGAGTGTTGGAGGCAAATCCACGGATGCTCAGTGCCTCCGAAGGGACTCTCTTTTGCTTCTTCTTCTCCTATTGTTAGGGATGCCAACCAATGCTGATAGTAGCTCTTCATTTCCCTTATGCAGAGAAAAGTTTAAATATATGATGTATATAACATTTTTAATGTATTGTTATGTGACAATAAAAGTAACCTTTGTACTATAATAAGCCATTTGGCATCACCTTGATGGAGATATTTCCTTTGTGCTCTTCATCGCTCCCCATAACTTCTCTTCTACCAAAAGTAACAGGTTTTCTCTCTTTCCCAGTTTTGGGAAAGGGTCCCAAATCTAAAATACATATTAACGATGTCACTCTCCACAGATGCTGTCAGTCCTGCTGAGCATTTCTGTTTTATTTCAAGTTTCCAGTCTTTTTGCTTTCCTTTTGTTTGCAATGCTAGGAATCCTTATGCTTTTCTAACTATCCCAACATAGCTCGATTTCTGATTTGTGCACAGATTTTGCAAATCTGTCAGAAGTGAGTCACATCCAATGTTCTCTTACTCTTTCCACTAAGCTGTATCACCTCATACATCTCTGTATTAAATGTCACCAGCCGCCACAATTTACCCAGTGCTTTCAGGGTCATGACTGAGTTCACGAGTTCAAGTCAAGGAACAGCAATAATGAAATAAATTTAAAATGAATATCTCACATTAGTAACCAAATAAAATATCTAGTATTGTGAATGGTGAACATGAATCAACTAAATTGTTCTTAAACCCCATTTAGCTCATGAGAAAATCTACATATAACGCTGTCTTCGGAGACCAGCAGCAATCACCCAGGATTCCCTATCCAGGACATGCTCTGTTCTCACTGCTGCCATCAGGAAAGAGGTATAGGTGCTCTAAAATTCATAACACCAGGATCAGGAACAGTTACAACCCCTCCACCACCAGACTCCTGCACAATAGAGTTAACCAGAGACTCATTTAAAGACCCATCTTTGCACATCATTTATTACTGGATTTTTTTCCTGTTTGCACAGTCAGTTTGTTTAAATTTCTTGATTTTGTATCCATATCTTTTCTTGAGTACAGTTCTTTGCTTTACCGATAACTAGAAATTCTGCACCAACCACAGGAAAAAGAATCTTGGGGTTGTATGTGATGTCACGTATGTTCTCTAAATATAAATCTAAACTTTTAATTTTGAACTTATTAAAATAACTTTTTTGACAGCATACCTGTTCAGCTGCAGCAAGTAAGAATTGTGGAGCCCATGTATTTGGCAGTATATATATGGCAATAAAACATGTACTTGGTAGTATATATATGGCAATAAACTCATGATCATTATTATCACAATCCAATCCTTGGTGGATGTTAAGGAACATCCAGCCTCAAAGAAGAGTCCCAGACTGAAATAGAGACAGAGCATTTCTCCCCACAGGTGATATCTGTTCTGCTGAGTCCATCTAGCTTCTCAATGCTTGCTCAAGATTCAGCCAAAGGAGAAATTCTGCCATCCATACTCAGTGCAGTCTACATGCGATGCCTGAAGTCAAAAAGTCCTGCACTTGAAACCTTGACTGTTTCTCAAAAGAGGTTGCCTGAGCCATTGAGTGCCCCCATCAGTTTCTTATTTTATTTCAGATGTCCAGCATTTGAAGACTTTTTCTTCTGTATTTTCATTTGCATTTGATGTCAGAGTCACCAGAAGAGTTGGTTCCAACTGGCCTCTAAAATGCAGCCATCCAATGTGAAGATAATTAGGAGGGGCAGTGAAGCTGACCTTACCAGCTACAACCACACACCATGAGTGAAGACTAAAACCCAGCATCATTGCTTCTGTAACGAAGATTGAGGACCACCAAAAGATTCCAGTGAATGCTACAATTAAAGCAAAAATGAAACACACTAAATTAAGATAAGATAAAATAATATTTATTGCCATGTAGTAAGAGAGAAATGTAATATTGCATGAAATTGCCTTTAGTCTACCCTAAGGCAGATTTAGCATTACTCAGCATTGCCTGGCGCCCCTTACAGTCAGAGAAAGAGAAGCAAAAGAGTCACCCCATTAAACTTAAGCCCTTTTCACATTTGCATCCCACTAAATTGGCCATTCAGTGTCCTGAGCTGGGAATGGGGGTTTGTCTTTTCACACTTGACCACTCCTAACTGGGACACTGAACGTTTTCACACATGCAAGGAGCCATCCCCGGGATTAGGACCGTTCTAACTTCTACTGGTGCATTTACCCATTTCACACTTGCCTGATTGCAACGCCGATGTCTGCAGACACCGTGGATTGTACTAGGGGTAGAGGTAGTCAATCCCAGGTGTGAAGATGACATCATCTGATCCTGGCATTGAGTTGATTTTACTTTCACACTTGGCATTTTAAAGGTCGATTGGCATTCGATTCCTGGGATCACTTGCAAGTGTGAAAAGAGCTTTACTCATTCAAAAAAAATGTTAAGACTAAATAAGAAAGCTACATTTGTATTTTCTCTTGCAATGAGGTACAGTCAAACACTCCATTATATACGTAATTAAACTCAAGTCTGTCTTAAGTGGCTTACTAATCAATGTGATAAATGGTGTTTGGGCTTGAATTGCATGGTCCAACTTCACCAATTTAATATTTGCAATTAATTAACTTCAAGGATCTGTGAACTGAAGTCTCTAATTTAATTGTTACTTTGTCTATATAATTAGAGAAAAACTGAAAGGGTGTACAATAGAACAGATAGAGATGGTGCAGTTTAAGTTCTGATATATGTTAGCATTTAGAGGAGTGTTTGGAAATTTTTGGCAGCCTCTATCACCAAAAATGCAAAGCCAGCTGTGATGTTATGTCTACTCAAAAGGGTGGTTAAATCAGAGTAATCTGGTGTGGAAATGAGCTCTGTGGCCCAACTTGACTACGGAGACCAAAATGTCCCACCCATAGGAATTCCACCTGCCTTCATTTGGCCCATATCCCTCTGAACCTATCTGATCCGTGCATTCATCCAATTTTTATTTTCTTAAACATTGCAATAGACCTGCCTCAGCCACCTCATCCAGCAGCCCTTTCCATACACCCACCACCCTCTGTGTAAAAGTTACCTCTCAGATTCCTGTTAAATCTCTCCCATCCCTCATCTTAAACCCATGTCCATACCTTTCTCGCCAATCTTGTTTACCTATGTCACCACTTTCAGGGAACTATATACTTGTACACCCAGGGGTATGGCAGTTCAATAACACTCCATAGAGCCTGGTCATTCACGGTGTATGACATGGCCTAGTTTAACTTCCAAAATGCATCACCTCACATTTGCCTGAATTAAATTCTCGCACCATTCCTTCACCGACTTCCCCATTTGATCCAGATCCTGTCATATCCTGAGACAACCTTCTTCACTATCCATTATACCAGCAATATTGATGTCATCTGTCAACTTATCAATTATCTCATCCACATTCTCTTCCAATTCATTTATATATATGATTACAGAGAAAAGGTTGAAAGGCTCTTAAAAGGTGTGAGAACAACAACCTGAATCTCATTGCGGACAAGACAAAGGAGATAATTATGGTCTTCAGGAGGATGGAGGATGGAGGTCAACCACTCTCCAATACACGTCAAAATTTCCGTCATGGAGAGAATGGAGAGCACAAAGTTCCTTGGCGCACATCTAACAGATGACCCAACCTGGACCCACAACACCTCATCATTAGTCAGGAAGGCACAGCAGCACTTCATAAGGTGGCTGAGGAGGGAAGGGTTACTGGCCCCCATCTTGTCCACATTTTATGGGAGCACAATCGAGATTATCCTTGTGTGGTATGATAGCTGCAAACATCAGGCTAAAAGTCTATATAGAAGAGCATTAAAACAGCCAGGAAGATCACTGAGATCTTCCTTTCCTCAATTGACGACCTTTTCCATCCAGAACAGAGCATTGTTAACCTAATACCATTAAAAGGAGGTACAGGAGCATCAAAATCAGAACTTCCAGGGAGGGGAATCACTTCTTCCTTCAGGCCGTGAAACGGATGAACGTTAACCTGTAACCAAGTAAATCATTCCAGAATAGTAGTACGTATATTTATTTTGATTATTTATGTGATCATTATGTACTCTGAAATGTATGTTTTTTGTGTGTGGACCATGGTGCGAAGAGACACTGCTTCATTGGGTTGAATATGTGCAATCAGATGATAAAAAATGTGAGAATTTGAGAAACAATAAAAGATCCGACATTAATCGCTGCAGCACAATATTATTACTATGTTGAAGAAGGATTTAGATGGATGTTTAAATAAACAAGGCAAAGCAGGATGTGGACCTAAATAGGATTAGTGTCAATGGGCAATGTTCAACATAACATACCTGGCCCGGGAGCCTTCGCTGCAATCTGTGAATAAATGCTGCAGATTGTGAAGTATCACAATGAGTAGGTTCAAGATTCCTTTATTATCACCTAACAGTGCAGAACATGCAATATTTTGCAACTTTTCCTTCTGCCTTTCGTAAGGCAGACCAAGGGTGGCTTTTAGTGTCACCCATTGCCTCTTACAGTAAGAGAGAAAGAGAAGCAAAAGAGAGACCGTTCAGAGTCACTGTGACCATGGATTCGCCTCCAGGGCTCCCGCAGCCTCCCCAGCCGTACCAACTCCTGTTTGATTCATCAGCAATCTGAACCTCCAGATCCGAACCTCCAATAAGATGATGAAGCCTTCAGCGCCCGAGACCCTTCTCGCCCCAATCACCACTTGAATACTGGCTCCAATACTTGGTTCTCATGAGCAAGTCTCCAGCAGTCCGAAGACTGCAGGTGCTGGAATCTGGAGCAACAAACAACCTGCTTGAAGAACCTAACACAGTCAAGCAATATCCATTGGTAAAAAGAATGATCGACGTTTCATGCCATAACCCATCTCTCTTGCTTGTGAGTTAATGTGATCTATGACTCTACCTTTTCAAAATATTAAACAGTTTATAGACTATCCAGACTCAAGAAACACTCTGTGGAAGAATCATCAAGGTCTTTTATAACGCAACAAACAGAAGGAGGAACGGGCCATTCAGCCATCTGCTTGCGGTTGCTTTTTTCCCTCCATCCTTAGTTCCACTTTACTGTTTACAAGGTCTCTTAGTTAATGAGTACTGTAACGAGTAATGAGAGTTTATTGTTGAAATACATAATTAAGTATGATGTAGATGATCCTTCTTTCTTCTTTGGTTTGGCTTCGCGGACGAAGATTTAAGGAGGGGGTAAATGTCCACGTCAGCTGCAGGCTCGTTTGTGGCTGACAAGTCCGATGCGGGACAGGCAGACATGGTTGCAGCGGTTGCAGGGGAAAATTGGTTGGTTGGGGTTGGGTGTTGGGTTTTTCCTCCTTTGCCTTTTGTCAGTGAGGTGGGCTCTGCAGTCTTCTTCAAAGGAGGTTGCTGCCCGCCAAACTGTGAGGCGCCAAGATGCACGGTTTGAGGCGATATCAGCCCACTGGCGGTGGTCAATGTGGCAGGCACCAAGAGATTTCTTTAGGCAGTCCTTGTACCTTTTCTTTGGTGCACCTCTGTCACGGTGGCCAGTGGAGAGCTCGCCATATAACACGATCTTGGGAAGGCGATGGTCCTCCATTCTGGAGACGTGACCCACCCAGCGCAGCTGGATCTTCAGCAGCGTGGACTCGATGCTGTCGACCTCTGCCATCTCGAGTACTTCGACGTGAGGGATGAAAGCGCTCCAATGAATGTTGAGGATGGAGCGGAGACAACGCTGGTGGAAGCGTTCTAGGAGCCGTAGGTGATGCCGGTAGATACAGCAATGAGCTCTCTGAACCCTTCTCCATTAACAATGGCGTGAAGCAAGGCAGTGTTCTCGCACCAACCCTCTTTTCAATCTTCTTCAGCATGATGCTGAACCAAGCCATGAAAGACCTCAACACTGAAGACGCTATTTACATCCGGTACCGCACGGATGGCAGTCTCTTCAATCTGAGGCGCCTGCAAGCTCACACCAAGACACAAGAGAAACTTGTCCGTGAACCACTCTTTGCAGACGATGCCGCTTTAGTTGCCCATTCAGAGCCAGCTCTTCAGCGCTTGACGTCCTGTTTTGCGGAAACTGCCAAAATGTTTGGCCTGGAAGTCAGCCTGAAGAAAACTGAGGTCCTCCATCAGCCAGCTCCCCACCATGACTACCAGCCCCCCCACATCTCCATCGGGCACACAAAACTCAAAACGGTCAACCAGTTTACCTATCTCGGCTGCACCATTTCATCAGATGCAAGGATCGACAATGAGATAGACAACAGACTCGCCAAGGCAAATAGCGCCTTTGGAAGACTACACAAAAGTGTCTGGAAAAACAACCAACTGAAAAACCTCACAAAGATAAGCGTATACAGAGCCGTTGTCATACCCACACTCCTGTTCGGCTCCGAATCATGGGTCCTCTACCGGCATCACCTAGATGATCCTACAGGAGCGCAAAAGAGTGTCCTGTCTGGCTGCGGCACGGTAGCTGCAAATCATCAGATCAGAGGTCAATATGGCTGGATGATTAAAACCACTGAACAGATCACTGGGCTCTCTCTTACCTCTATTGATGATATGTAGAGGGAATGGTGCTTAAAGACGGCTCAGAGAATCAGCGAGGACCCTTACCATCCAGCCTGCAGTACCTTTGAGACACTGCCTACAAGGAAGAGGTACAGGAGCATAAAACCCAGGACTACCAGGCAAGGAGACATTCTTCCTGTGGGCGGGGAGATTTCTAAAATTGAACAATTTTAGAAATCTGTAAATTATTTTCATTTATACTTAATTTGGATTGCTCTATGTCATTTGCATTCAGGGCGTACTGTGTGTGCACTATGGTCCATAGATATGCTGTTTCGTCGGTTTGTAAGGTACGTATATACATACAAGAAAACTGAGGTCCTCCATCAGCCAGCTCCCCACCATGACTACCAGCCCCCCCACAAAACTCAAAACGTCAACCAGTTTACCTATCTCGGCTGCACCATTTCATCAGATGCAAGGATCGACAATGAGATAGACAACAGACTCGCCAAGGCAAATAGTGCCTTTGGAAGGCTACACAAAAGAGTCTGGAAAAACAACCAACTGAAAAACCTCACAAAGATAAGCGTATACAGAGCCATTGTCATACCCACACTCCTGTACAGCTCTGAATCATGGGTCCTCTACCGGCATCACTAACGGCTCCTAGAACGCTTCCACCAGCGTTGTCTCCGCTCCATCCTCAACATCCATTGGAGCGCTTTCATCCCTAACGTCGAAGTACTCGAGATGGCAGAGGTCGACAGCATCGAGTCCACGCTGCTGAAGATCCAGCTGCGCTGGATGGGTCATGTCTCCAGAATGGAGGACCATCGCCTTCCCAAGATCGTGTTATATGGCGAGCTCTCCACTGGCCACCGTGACAGAGGTGCACCAAAGAAAAGGTACAAGGACTGCCTAAAGAAATCTCTTGGTGCCTGCCACATTGACCACCGCCAGTGGGCTGATATCGCCTCAAACCGTGCATCTTGGCGCCTCACAGTTTGGCGGGCAGCAACCTCCTTTGAAGAAGACCGCAGAGCCCACCTCACTGACAAAAAGCAAAGGAGGAAAAACCCAACACCCAACCCCAACCAACCAATTTTCCCCTGCAGCCGCTGCAACCGTGTCTGCCTGTCCCGCATCGGACTTGTCAGCCACAAACAAGCCTGCAGCTGACGTGGACTTTTACCCCCTCCATAAATTTTCGTCCGCGAAG
This sequence comes from Narcine bancroftii, assembly GCF_036971445.1. Taxonomy (NCBI): domain Eukaryota; kingdom Metazoa; phylum Chordata; class Chondrichthyes; order Torpediniformes; family Narcinidae; genus Narcine; species Narcine bancroftii. The sequence continues at coordinate 41,511,929 of NC_091476.1, read as the reverse complement.
CCAAGCCAAAGAAGAAGATATACATACAAGCAGTGGACGATAAATGATCTTGAACTTGATAATGTACAGGTGCATCAAAATTCTTACTTTCTGCAGCCAAGCAGGTATGTAAGAAATATCAACTATAACAGTATAAATAAAATTACCACAATATTACAAGGCAGAATAAAGATAAAAGAATAGATAGATAAATATTCACAGCTGGAGTTAGAGCAAGAAAAGAAAGTGCAGACAAATCTTCTGGTGGTCCCTGACACTCCATATAAGGGTAAGGGCAGTATAGAGAGGTTCAAGAGCCTGATGACTATTGGATAAAAACTGTTCTTCATAAGTCATCTCTTTGATTTATATTTTTAGTTCATTTGTCACTCTCTCAGCAGTCCAGGTCAGGCCCTCTAGTGATTTTACTTGTGTGAACACTGTCCCATTAAAGGGTCAAAATCACACATCTTAACTAACAGCTGGAGATTCATGATTGACACCAAAGGAACTCTGCATTTATTTGCTATTTGTGCTTGATGGCAGTTCTGTTGAATGAGACAAAAATTACGAAAAACATATCCTCTGAAATAAAAGAGGATTGGTTGCGTTGGGAATTCCAAAGTAATGCATGAGCCAAAACCAGGTTTAGCCATGTAAATTGAAGAAGGCCTCAAGTATGAAACGTCGACTATACGTCTTTACCTCCTAAAGATGCTATGAGACCTACTGGGTTCCTCCAGCATTTCTGTGTTTTTGCTACAATCACCGTTTCTGCGTGGTTCACATTTTTAGCCACGCAAATGGGTCACACTGAGTCATGGACGTGTTCCTCTAGACTTGCAGCTACAGGTAACCACTTAATCCTGAGAAGCTCTCAACTGACAATGAGGAAGTTCAGAGCTGTTGAAATATAGGACACACCACAGTCAATTTTCAGTTATTACCTTTGCCTACATTTTGTTTTACTTCAGCATTTCTCCTCATTTTTAACAGTCAGCACTCAGAAGTAGGCCAGGCGAAAGTGATTCGTAATATTACTACACAAATTTAAAGAAAAACTTATGGTCCCATATGTGCTGCAGAAACAAATAATTTATTCCTATATCAAAGCTGCTACTTAGTTCAGCAACATTATGGCATTCAATGCCTGAAGAAACATGGAATTAATTCTTGCCTGATGCTCATTTCCTTCATATAACTTTCCCAAAGGATAACTAAAGGACAAAATTTTGTTCTTAACCATTTTGTTTCATTTGTTTTCCTCCCTGGGACCTTTCCATCCATGAGATCCATGCTCGGTTGATGAAGGGCGAACAAACTATCATTGGTGCAGTGCCATTCACTGCCCTAGGACATCCCATCGCCCTTCACGGACAATGAGAATGATTGTGTTGTACTACAGACAACATAACATATAACCATATAACAGTTTACAGCACGGAAACAGGCCATGTTGGCCCTTCAAGTCCGTACCGGTTCACTTGAACAACTCCACTAGCTCCTCCGCAAACTCCTGAGGAAGCAGAGGCTCTCTTCATGATGCCACCAGTGCGCTGGTTGTCGTTATCTCTAAAATTTTTACTAAGATCTGCACAACAAGATTCCTTACAAAAAGCAACAATTTTTTTTCATTGAGCCCTTCCTCAGGAGCACCAAAAATAAGGTTGATGTCTGAATAAATAGGTGGGAGGTCAGGAAAGGAAGAAGTAAGAAAGTGGAAAGAGGAAGGAGCATAGGCGACCCTCCCATCTATATTCACCCATTATCATCGTCCATCTGGGCAGCCTCCAATTGGATGGAATTAACATTGTCTTCTCTGGTTTCCATTAAATCCCTCTCTCACTTTCTTCTTCCCCATTTCCTTCCCTCTCGTTTGGTCTCTCCCTCTCTCTTCCCTTTTCCCTCTGTTTCCTTTCACACGGCCAAAATCAATTCTCACCTTTCCTCTTATATCAAATTATATCTGGATTCCATTCCCTCTCATTCTTCCCCATTAAGTCCTAGCCTTTAATTAAGATGTCTGCCTGCTTTTAACTTATACCTTGAAGGAATGCGCTACTGAGATGGTGGTGGAGGCTGCAACACTAGGGGCACTTAAGAGAGACAGGCACCTGAAGGAAAAATAAAGGGTTATGGGGTAGGGTGGGTTTAGATTTTATTTTAGGGATATATAGGTTGGCACACCATCAAGGGCCAAAGGGCTATATTGTTCCATGTTCTATGTTAAGGGCTCATGCCTGAAATGTCAGTAATATAAATGACCTCCTATGGACACTGCCAGACTGGCTGAATTACCCCAGCTATTCTATGTTTTCACCAATTACCTCCTGTTAGCTTGATTTACATTATATACATCTAAATATCTATATCTATATTCTCTTTGGCTTGGCTTCGCGGACGAAGATTTATGGAGGGGGTAAAAAGTCCACGTCAGCTGCAGGCTCGTTTGTGGCTGACCAGTCCGATGCGGGACAGGCAGACACGATTGCAGCGGTTGCAAGGGAAAATTGGTTGGTTGGGGTTGGGTGTTGGGTTTTTCCTCCTTTGCCTTTTGTCAGTGAGGTGGGCTCTGCGGTCTTCTTCAAAGGAGGCTGCTGCCCGCCAAACTGTGAGGCGCCAAGATGCACGGTTTGAGGCGTTATCAGCCCACTGGCGGTGGTCAATGTGGCAGGCACCAAGAGATTTCTTTAGGCAGTCCTTGTACCTTTTCTTTGGTGCACCTCTGTCACGGTGGCCAGTGGAGAGCTCGCCATATAATACGATCTTGGGAAGGCGATGGTCCTCCATTCTGGAGACGTGACCCATCCAGCGCAGCTGGATCTTCAGCAGCGTGGACTCGATGCTGTCGACCTCTGCCATCTCGAGTACCTCGACGTTAGGGGTGTGAGCGCTCCAATGGATGTTGAGGATGGAGCGGAGACAACGCTGGTGGAAGCGTTCTAGGAGCCGTAGGTGGTGCCGGTAGAGGACCCATGATTCGGAGCCGAACAGGAGTGTGGGTATGACAACGGCTCTGTATACGCTTATCTTTGTGAGGTTTTTCAGTTGGTTGTTTTTCCAGACTCTATATCTATATAAAGATATAATATATCTATAATATGCATTTAATAGACCTCCCTGTACATCTATATCTATCTAAACTTGCTATCAATACAATCTATATATCAATTTCTACATATATTTCTCTAGAAATATAGTTTATCACTCTCACACACACACACACACACACACACACACACACACACACACACACACACACACACACACACACACACACACACACACACACACACACACACACACACACACACTCACACACACACACACACACACATATAAGAAAGTGATTGACCAAGGAGGCTACAAAGAATTTACCTTAGAGGAATTATCAATGTTTATTGGAAAAATCAACGATGTTTGTGATATATACACACTCCGGGGAGAAATTTTCTCAGCCTATTTGAAACCTAATTCTGCCTGAGAAATCAGGGGGCAAATGCATTGTCCAAGATTCTTCCAGAACTTAATCAAGACATTCATGTATTGCTCTCCTTTCGAAGACAAAGTGAAGTTCTTCTGAATGGATTTAATCAGCCGCAGTTTGGTGGACTTCTGGCAGCATTTTTTAGGTTTTGACTTTGTGTGCATTTCTCAAATAAAGATCCCCTCCCCCTATCCCCCTCGCTATCTGATTATTATTCATGCAGAGCTGGAGTTCAGTTAAGGATTGAATGGTTTAAAACTGGAGAAGGTGTTCAGGAAAGATCATATTTGCCAAGTGTTCTTTCAACAGCATCTCCTTGCCCTCTGACTCCCACTGTGGAGACAGACATGAGCAGCAATGTAAGGGGGTGTCCTCAGTGTGCCAACTGCTGCTCTGACTTGAACTACAACGACATGATATATGTTGTAAAAATTCCCATCAGATAATCCACTGAGAATGCACTTTATTCATTTTAGTTCAAACCAAGTTAATGGTAGCTTTTGAATCATCCCCACTGCAGAATGGAAACAGTGGCAGTTCCAGAACCCCAGTTTAATTATCTACGGACACTTGATTCAAATCCCACTACAATGCTGAGGAAATTAAATTCAGTCACTCAAATTAATCCAGAACTAAAAATGTCATAAAGTTACCAACTAACTATTAAATTCCATGCTGCGTTAATGTAGCCCACGGTGCTCGTTTCTCCAACAAAACCAGGAATATACAGAATAACAGGGGAGTGTGAGGCTGAAGAGGTTGCAGGAGTGCTGGAGGTGAATCCACGGACTCTCAGAAACTCTGAAGGGACTTTCTTTTGCTTCTTCTCTTGTACGGTAAGCGGTGGCAGGCGATACTAATAGCATCTCTGTCTGCGGCAGGCAGAAGGCAATTTTGTGTAGTATTATATGTTCTATCACATTCATAAAGGAATCTTTTATCTTAAAAACAGAACACTTGGTCTGTTTGGCTGCAGCAAGTAAGAATGTTGATGAATATGTACATTGTACAATGAGTATGACAATAAAGTCATAATCATTGACTTTAAAGAACAGGACTGTATGTTCAACATAATGTTCCATGTGGTCTAACCAAACCTCCTTTTAAACATCAGTTTAACATTGTTTTAAGAATATAAGGACATAAGAAATAGGAGAAGGAGTTGGTCACAAAACAATGGAGTCATTGATACTACACAGATACAGGCTCTTTGGCCCATCAGATCCATGTCGACTTTGTTTCTCATCAACACCAATTCCATCTGATGTCCTTCTTTATCTTGTCTATTTAGATCCTCATCTGAAATTCTTCTAAACATAGTGTTTGTGTCTGATTCCAGCACCTCCTCTGGCAGCAAGTTTCAGATATCATCCACTCTCGTGTAGTGACCAGAACTACACACAGTCCTCCTTGCGTGGTCGAACAGTGATCTGTGAGATTTATAAAGGTCCCTCCACTCATTTAGTCATCCCTCCTCCCCCTTCTTGCTGCTCTGCCCTCTCTCTTTTCTCCACCTATTACCTCCTGCCTTTGCTACCATGATCCTCCCCCCAACACCTCAACCCTAACCTTTTAATTCAGATGTCTGCTGACATTTTTCCATATCTTGATGAAGGGCTCAAGCATGAAATGTCGGTTATGTATTTTTATCTTTGCTATATAAAGGACACTGTTCGACCTGCTAAGTTTCTTCAGTGCTGTGTATTTATTTTTACCTTTGTCTAGGTCTCTCACATAATGCAATCAGTGCTCCAGAATTCTGTTCAAAGGAGTTTCAATATTTATGCTGCTATATTGTTTTAATTTTAATATAATTTAGAGATACAAGAAACTGGAGACAGAGACAGAGACACGCTAGCTATGGCAGGGAGTGCAGGCCATTACAGCCTACAAAACGAGGGCAAACACTATAGATGGTTGTGATGCTTCATTACCCGATGAGCTGAACACCTTCTATGCCCATTTGAGAAGAAGAACTAAACAGTGCCAACTAGAATCCCTAAAACAGCTGAAAACCCTGTGATATCTGTCTCTGAGGTCAACTTCAAAACATCATTCAAGAGGGTGCCTGGCAGGGTACCGAAACTCTGTGCCAACCAACTAGCCGATGTGTTCTCAAACATTTTTAACCTCTCATTCCTGCAGTCATAAGTTCCCACCAGCTTCAAAAGGGCATCAGTTATCCCGGTACCCAAGAAGATCAGTTTGACCTGCCTCAATAACTACCACCCAGTAACACTAACTTCTACTGTGATGAAATGTTTTGAGAGGCTGGTCATGGCCAGAATTAACACGTACCTAAGCAAAGATCTGGACCCGTTGCAATGTCACAATCACTCCACAGCAGATGCAATATCGTTGGCTCTCCACTCAGCTCTAGATCACATCAAAAACAGCAATTCATACATATGGCTGCTCTTCATCGAATACAGATCAGCCTTCAATACCATTACTCACTCAGTGCTGGTCAAGAAGCTACAAACTCTAGGCCTCTGTACCCACCTCTGCAGCTAGATCCTTGACTTTCTCTTTGGAAGACTACAGTCAGAATGAATTGCAAACAGTGTCTTCTCCTTACTGATTATCTATACAGGTGCACCCCAAGGATGCATGCTTAGCCCACTGCTTTACTCATTATATACCCATGACTGTGTGGCCAGGCACAATTCCAATGTTATCTACAGGTTTGCCGATGACACCACAGTTGTTGGCCGAATCACGAGCTGCAATGAGGAAGCATACAGCAGGGAGGTAGATCAGCTCGATGAATGACAACAACCTTGCGCTCAACGTTAGCACAACCATGATTATGGACTTCAGAAGGAAGTCAGGGGTACATGACCCAATCCTCATCCAGAACTCAGTGGTGGAGTGAGTCAAGAAATTCAAATTCCTGGGTGTCAGCATCTTCGAGGATTTGTCCTGGAGCCTCCCTGTTGACGCAATCACAAAAGGCTCGCCAGCAGCTGTTCTTTGTGAGGTGTGTGAGGAGATTCGGCATGTCACCAAAAACTCTCAAAACCTTCTACAGGTGTACTGTGGAGAGCATTCTGGCAGTTTGCATCACTGCCTGGAATGGTGGCTCCAACTCTCAGGATAAGAATAAGTTCCAGAGGGTCGTTAACTCGGCCTGCGACATCACAGACCACTTCATCGGGGACATCTCCGCGAGATAGTGTCTGAAAAGAGGAGCCTCTATCCTCAAAGACCTCCAGAACCCAGGCCACACCCTTTTCAGACTGCTACCATTGGGAAAACGATAGAGCACTCAGAGGCACAAGAGCAGCTTCTTCGCTGCTGTGTCTTACTTTTCATGCACTATTTTTTCATTTATAATAATGTAAGTTAATTATAATAAGAATGTTTGCACTAGGATGCCACTGCAAAAACACTGAATTTCAAGACTTTGCAAAAACACTGAATTTCCTGACACTAAATACTGATTCTGATTCTGAGATCTTATTGGAAATGCAGTGAATAAATTGCTGATTATCAATTGTCATTGAAAAGGACTCATTCTCTATATAAGCCCATAGTCTAACACATCCTATTTACAACGTACAACCAATATAATTACACATAATCAAGAGGAAATGCACTGGTGAATAATTAATCTGTTCACTGAAAATCGCTCAGTATTAGCAATACAGAGTACATTTTCCAGGTGGCCAGACCACTGGTGCCATATGGGAAACTCGTGAAAAATTGGCTCCATTATCATCTTCATTTGGATCCCTCAGATACAGACAGAAAGTATAATGGCTGCAATTGATTAAAACGTTCAGAGACTCAACTATTGTGGCCCATATCCACTGATTGTAATATCACATTTTAATTTATTCACATTCAGTTCACTAAATTAAATAATATACTTATCTCTATTTTAAAAGGAGGAATTGGTGTCATCCCCGTCTTCAAATCCCATATTACTTCAGTTCGCTTTCCTGAAACCTACAAAGGCATTTGAATATCCTTGAGACAAATGAAGTTGAGAGTGGAGTTGATTAAGGTTTTCAAGATCACGATTGGTTCAGAGACACGGAAAAAGTCAATATGACCGTCAGAAGGGTCTTCCCAGGTAAAAATATCCTATGCAAGAAGATGTGTTTCAGGTGAGAGGGGGTACATTTAAGGGAGATGCGCGAGGCAGTGAGTGGTGGGTGCCTGGAACGGGCTGCTAGCAGTTTGGTTGAAGCAGATGCAATAGCCATGTTTAAGAGGAATCTAGATAGACACCTGAAGATGGAGAAGATAAGAGGGATATCTATCAAGTGCAAGCAGCAGAGATTTAATTTTATTTGGACATCCTGTTTAGCACAGACACGTTGGCGGAAGAGTCTTTCCCTGTGCTGTTCTATGTTCTGTATGAGCAGGAATAGGGCATAGCACATCCTCCAACATCCTGACCAGTCACTCCTTTCATTATCCCATTCACATCTTCTACCCATTCCACTTGATCTCTATCATTTGCTTCCAATTGCAATTCCACTTCACAGCCTGTGTGGTATGATGGAAGTATATCCACCATTGTAATAAAGGAAACCCAACTGGTAATTTGGATACATCAGGCTCCCATCAACAGCAATGTAACAATATTTAAGGAAGTACTTCCTTTACTCATTATCTGTCTGAATATCTACTGCCTATGCTTTGTACAATGTCAGCCAAGGTTCAGTGACTGGGATTCTTGCCTCTGAGTCAGATAGTGGCTCCGAGTCCCAATGTGGAAACTGACCTAATACTACAGTACAATACTGAGGGGGTGCAACACTGATAGAAGAGCTGCAAGCCAGCCATTCAGCTAACATCTTAAAGGACCCCATCACCCTCGTCTATAGTTGAGAGCATCAATTTCCTTTGATTTTACTTAACCTGTGACCCATTATGGACACATAACATATCCTCACTTGTCAGGAAGGCTCAACAGTGACTGCACTTCCTGAGAAGACTGAAGCGGACAAGATTACTGGCCACCATCATGTCAACCTTCTACAGGAGCTCTATTGAGAGCAACCTGGCTGACTGCATTACAATGTGGTACGGTTGCTGCAGAGAAATGGATCAGAAATCAATCCACAGGACCATGAGTGGCAGTCCACACCCCCAAACCCCCCTCCCTCCCCGCCACCAACGACGTTATCAACTGGGATTGTTATCTGAAGAAGGTGCGTAAAAATCATTAAGCACTTCTTCCACCCCCCCACGCACAGCTTCTTTCAGTTGCTCCCGTCAGGAAAGAGATACAGGAGTATCAGAGCCAGCTCTACCAGGCTGATGAACAACTTCTTCCCACAGACAGTGAGAACACTGAATGACCAAAGAAACTGCTTACACTCACCATCCAAGATTCCCGAAACATTATTTATTTATAAACATGAATATGTGATGGATTATGTTATATTTTATATTGTGTAAAGGAGATAAATTGTGGCAGGATTTTTAGTGTAGGTCAAAACAGATCTCATTTAAAATGCCAGAGCTCTGCTTAAGCCAGACAGTCCAGGCTCCGGGAGCCTTTGCAAAAACTTTGAAGAATGCCTATAAGGACTTCACAAGTAGGCGTTAATTGGACGTGCTGTGGTGTAATGGATTATTGTTTTGGAAAGCTACAGATGAACAAACTATGAAGATTGGGTCTGGTGCCACAGTCAGAGTGCAGGTTGCTCTTCTAAGAGGGTCATGTGTATTTTTCTCTCTGAGAGAGAGAGAGAGAGAGAGAGAGAATTGAGTTCTACAGTTCAGCAGCAGCTGTGACTGGAACAGGACAAATTTTGCAACATGTTCATGACAATGAAATTCTAAAATTCTGAACGTAAATTACTCCAGCATATCATGGAGACCTGTCTGCATTATTGAAAACAACAACATTTTTTTCTTCTAGCACTGAAACTAGGGATATTTAAATCTATTTATCTTTTATATTTATTGTCTCCTTCCTATTTGGTAATTTAATGAATACACTTGGAGTACTTTTTTAAAACAAACTTCCTGCATGGCTGCAGCAAGTTAGAATTTTGGTGCATCTGTGCTTTGTATCTATAAATATAACAATAATAATTGTCAATTATCTGTGGCATAATGAATTAGAAGTTATTGTATAATTAAAAAGATAAGCAGGGAAGTTCTTCATGTGGATGAGGTTTAACTCTCAAGCCATACCTCAAGCTATCAACCAGTAGCACTTACATCAACAGTGATAAAGAGTTTTCAAAGGCGGGTGATGAAGCAGCTCATCTCCTGTCTGAGTGGTAACATGGATACATTCCAGCTCGCCTATCGTAGTAATAGGTCTATGCCTGATGCCATCTCACTGGCTCTACACCACGTCTTGTAACACCTGGATAGCAAAGATGCATACATTAGAATACTCTTTATCAAATGCAGTTCAGTATTTAACACCATCATCCCCTCAAATTTAATCAGAAAACTTCAAGACCTGGGAGTTAACATTGTCAGAAGTACAAATTCTCACACATGAGTCTCTTTAAAGTTGATGACACGACAAGCTTTATTTACAAGTCTGCAGAGTTGGACTCAACTGGCTTCTCGCCAAGTCAAGCCCCGATACATACAGTGCATTGATTTTTATACCTTTTTTGTTTGTCCTTCCCCTTCTTTTTAACACTGTTTTAATTGGTTAGTTTTTGCAAAATCATCCTAAGTACACTTGCATTTGTAATTATCATGTTTGTCATGTACACTACGAACTCTACACACACTAAATTCTGTTTCTCACTCTTTTTATCAATCTTTGGCTCCTACATGTCTCTCTGTGACCATGAAAATCTCTGTTTGTTATAACATTGTCTAGCTGAACTTTCATGGTAAGCTCCCTGTTTATTCTGGCTTCCCCTTTTATGATTAATCATCACATTTTAACTTAAGCCCTTTTTAACCTAAATTCTCTATCTATAACAATCCACCCCTTTCTTTCTTTAAAATGTGTGTATTATTTCTGAATGGGGACCTTAACCCAGGGAAGAGAACCATCTTCTGATAAATCAGTTTCGTGCTGAAGTAAAATTCTAACTGGGTCTCCCAGGCCCCCTGGTTGGATGGTCTGCTGGACCATCGAAATCACTAGGCTGCGCAGACAGGGAATAAGACAGGGCAAAACAAGCAGGAGGAACAAAACACCCCCGATGACCCATATTACTTCCCTCTTTCTCCATACAAGGGGTATATGGATGTTGGGTGGTATTTTCTGCCCAGCATTTCTTAGGAACTGAGGTATGGGAAATGAAATTACCCTCCTTTCTTTCCCAAGTGCGGTCCTGAAAAAGGACTACTGTGTCTCTGCACTTCTTACACTTCAGACCTGACAAAGACATAGGCAAACCAAGAAAAATCAAAGCATATAACAATAACATTGTCAATCAAGTCTTTCTGCGAAATCGCAAAGTAAGAGGTTTGTCTCCAGGAACACAAGTCCAATCTGAGTCCGTATCAGGGTCCTGAGGCGCCTCTACAGGTCCCTTAAATCTGGATGCTTGCATCCACCCCTTCTCTCTTGTTCGTACTGCAGCCTCTGTAGTCAAGAGAACTTGGAATGGACCTTCCCACTGTGGCTGGAGTTTTTCAGTTTTCCAGGTCTTGATGAGAATCCAGTCTCCCGGTTCCACCTTGTGTAAAGAAAAGTCTAGAGGCGGTGTTTGTGCCAATAGTCCCCTCTTTTGTAAATCTGTAAGAGAGCGTGACAGTGCCTGTAAATAGTTCCTAACAAAAATATCCCCTTCCCCCAAGGTGGGACACCCCTCAACTGTACTCCAGAAGGGAAGCCCAAACATCATCTCATAAGGGGACAACCCAACATCCCTGCGTGGGGCAGTACGAATTCTCAATAAGGCCAGGGGCAGACACTTTATCCAAGGCATTTTAGTCTCCACCATTAATTTTGTCAATTGCGTCTTTAGGGTTCCATTCATACGTTCAACCCTCCCTGAGCTTTGTGGATGCCAAGGGGTATGCAATTTCCAAGAGACCTGCAATGCATCACAAATCAATTGCTGGACTTTGGAGCAAAAATGTGGACCCCTGTCTGAGTCTATAGAATCCATTATACCATATCTGGGGATCACCTGCTCTAGGAGGAGGCAAGCTACTGTAGAGGCTGTAGCATTTACTGTTGGGAAGGCTTCCACCCATCGGGTAAAGTGATCTATCACCACCAACAGATACTTCCATCTTTGGACTTGAGGTAACTCTGTGAAGTCAATCTGGATTCTTTGGAAGGGGCGTATGGCCAACGGTTGACCTCCCATGGTACTCGTCCTCATTACCTTCTTATTAATTCTTGTGCAGATGTGGCAGTTCTGCACCTCCTGTTGGGCCAAGGTGTAGATCCCCTTACACACATATTCTCGAAGCACTGTGTCGCTCAAGGCCTGGGTAACCCAGTGGCTCTGATGATGCAGTTGTTTTAAAATATTGCGAGTTATTTCCTTATTTAGAACCATTCTTCCATCCGGTGTCTTCCATGTTCCATCAGGCAGCTGGCTTGCGCCCAGCTGAGCCATGTCCTTTTCTTCCTTAGCAGTGAAAATGGGAGCCTTTTTTATACCTTGTCTTATTGGGATTAAGGTCAGCAAACGGACTTCTTGTTGCATGGCTGCCCTTTTGGCCTCTTCATCAGCCAGTCTGTTCCCAATTGCGGTCGGGGTATCTCCCCTCTGATGGCCTGGTATGTAGACCACTGCTATTTCCCGGGGTAATGTCAGGGCTTCCAAAGTCAGAGTAATCATCTGTTCATGTGCCAATTCCTTTCCTCTTGATGTAATCAGACCGCGCTCCTTCCAGATCTTACCAAAGGTATGCACTACCCCGTATGCGTATTTGGAGTCAGTGTAAATTGTTCCAGTTTTCTCTGCCAGTACTCTGAGGGCTCTCTGCAAGGCATATAGTTCACAGGACTGTGCCGACCAGCTTCCGGGTAGCCTCGCGGATTCTACCACTTTCCAAGCATTTCCTTCTATTATGGCATACCCGCTTCTCCTCATTCCATCAACACATCTGGCGGAGCCGTCAATGTAGAATTCATATCCCTCTCCCAGAGGAGTATCGCAAAGGTCCTCTCGGGTCTTGGTCTGAAGATCCGTCAACTCGACACAGTCGTGCTCCTCTTCTTCCCCTGTTTCACTGCCGTATAAAAACTGAGCTGGGTTGCAACTATTATTCTTAGCAAACTGTAGATCTTCTCCGACCATTAAAATGGTCTCGTACTTTAATATGCGGGAATCAGTCAGCCATCGATGGGCGGTTTGTGTTAATAGAACACTCACAGAATGGGAGGTGTACACAGTCATCCTTCCTCCAAAAGTAAGTTTACGTGCCTCCTCCACCAACAGAGCAGCAGCCGCTACTCCCTGGATACACGTCGGCCATCCGCGAGACACTGGGTCCATCATTTTGGATAGGAAAGCCACTGGGTGTCGCTGACCGCCTTTTTCCTGCGTTAAAACTCCCACAGCTGTTCCTTGGTTATGAGTGACAAATAGCTGAAAGGGTTGTTTTAAAGAGAGCAGAGTGAGTATCGGGGCTCGCGTCAGGCGATGCTTCAAGTCCTCAAACCATCCCTTCTCCTCCTGGGTCCATTTCAATGGATATTCATCTTCATTTGTCAGCTTTTCATACATAAACTTCACCAACGCTGAGTAGTCCTCTATCCATAACCTACAGTAACTTAAGAGTCCCAGGAATTGTCTTATTTCCTTCTTATTATGGGGTAACGGCATTCTAGTGAATCCCGCAATCCGTTCAGGGGTAATCCGTCTCTGTCCTTTACTTATCTGGTGTCCCAGATATACCACAGTCCTCTCAACAAACTGTAACTTGTTCCTGGACACTCGCAGACCCTTTTTCCCCAGATAATTCAAATTGTATCTCCCCTCATTTCCTGTTCCTTGGGTCCTGATAACAGTAAATCGTCCACATACTGCATCAGTTGGGAATCATCGGATCGTGGATAGTCCGCCAGGATTTGTTCTAGCATTTGTCAAAACAGGTTCGGAGATTCAGTGAACCCTTGGGGCAATACAGTCCACCGAAGCTGCCTCCGTCTACCTGTCCATGGATTCTCCCATTCAAACGCGAACATATCTCTACTTCCCTCTTCTAGTGGACACGTCCAGAAGGCGTCCTTCAGGTCGATAACACTAAACCACTCATGGTCTGGGGGAATCCGACTCATAATAGTGTAGGGATTAGGCACCACTGGGTGGCGGGTCTGAACAATAGCATTCAAACTTCTTAGATCCTGAACTAGACGATAGGATCCATCTGACTTTTTCACTGGGAGTATAGGGGTGTTATAGGGTGACATGCATTCCTCCAATAGTCCGTCTCGTATTAGGGTCTCAATTACCGGCTGTAGCCCCTTCCTCCCTTCCAAAGAAATAGGATACTGACGTTTCCTTATCGGCTGATGACCTGGTATTAATATAACATGTAAAGGTGGGATGTCCAGACCTCCTCGATTTCCCTTCTTATACCAGACTCTCTCGTCAATCTGCCGTTCATCCTCTTCTTTCAGAGCACAGAGGTGGACTCGCACTTCTCCGTCCACGGGGAGAGCACCCAAACCTAGGAGAGCCTGTAAATCTCTTCCTAGGAGGTTAAATCCGGCCGACGGTAACAACAAGAGGTCCTGTACCCCTTCTCTCCCTTCCAGCTTCACTGTCACTTGGGGAATTATCGATACCATTCTGGGAGCCCCTTCTATCCCAGAAATTTTCAAATTGCTTTTTACAGGCTCGGTCCCGATCGGCACAGTTATTACACTACTTCGTTCCGCTCCCGTGTCCACCATAAACACCACCTCTTCTCCCTGGGGACCAATTTTTAGTTTTACCAAGGGTTCCCTCTTATACCTGGTCCCCAACATTCGGAACCCCCGACCCCCCTAATCTTCTTCCATGAGTTCGAGGGTACGCACTTCCCTCTTATATTGGGGGCATTCCCTCTTGAAGTGTCCTTCCTCGTTGGAGTAATAGCACTTAACGGGTCTCCGGGGTCTCCCCTCTCTTGGATATCTTGGGTTGCTTAGAGGAAGGTTTTGTTTCCTTTCCCCTCTGGACTCGGCATTTATCTGTCGGATAGTCTGTACCATAATCTTCGCTGCCCTCTTTTGACCTTCCTCTTCCCTCTGCACATATACTCTTTGCGCCTTTTTCAACAGGTCGCTCAGGGGTTTTTCATTCCAGCCCTCCTCCTTTTCTAGTTTCTTTCTAATGTCCTGCCACGATTTGGAAACAAATTCAATTCGAATAAGCTGTTCACCCATTGGTGTACTAGGGTCCACACCCGCATACTGTTGGACATTCTTTCTCACCCTCTCCAAGAAATCAGTAGGGGACTCATCTTTCCCCTGGTGGTTCCCAAATGCCTTGGTAAAATTGTGACCCTTTGGCACAGCCTCCCGTATCCCTTTAATCGTCCACTCTCTATATTGTCTCATACTTGCCAATCCCTCGGGTGTTCGTTTGTCCCACCTGGGTTCATTCAAGGGATATTTTTGTTCATGGGGTCTGGGGTCCCCAGGTTGTTCACGTTCCCACATGAGGAGGGCAGCCTGTCGAATCATCTGCCTCTCCTGGGGTGAGAATAATGTTCCCATTATTGCGTGCATCTCTTCCCAGGTATATGTGTTTGGTCCCAGGAACTGGTCGAACTGTTCGGCCAGTCCCATGGGATCTTCCAATAGATTTTTCATTTCCTTCTTAAATCCCCGCACCTCCGTACTAGTTAGGGGAACGTTTACATATCCCGTTCCCCCTCCCGGTCCTCCCATAGGAACTTCCCTCAGGGGATTTAGGCTTACTGAAGACTTCGATGGTCCTGGACCAGTCTGGGATCTGGTCCAGGGTCGGTTTACCGGTGGAAGTTTAGGGTCCGACTCCCTTAATTCATTCTTTTTTTCCCGGCCCCTTCCGGGGCAATCAGATTCATCACCTTTCCCCTCCAGCAGCGAGCTTCCCTCGGGCGCAGTGGGCACCGGGGGAACATAAGGAGGGGGGAGGTTGTCCAGAGGTTCCCACTTCTTTTCTCCCACTACCCTCAATTTAAAACATTTTGTTAAGGATCCTGGCCAGGGAACCCAACAAAATGCATATGCTGACTCTTCTTGATTCACCTTTGGTCTCGATTTTGCATATATGTTTAATGCTTGTCTAACCCAATCCTCATCAGATCCAAATTTCGGCCACCAGACCGAGGAACCTTTAATAGGTTGTTTCGACCAAAGGAGACAATATTGAACCATCTTTTTCTTGTTTTTGTCTCGATATCGTTTACTATCCCAATTTTCAAACATTCTCCCCAAAGGGCTGTCAAGGGGAACTCCCGGGAAATGTCCTGATCTTTCAGACGAGCCCTTAGATTTTGATCCTCCCATTTTTCCCACCTAGATCCGTTTATCGTTGCTGAGGACCCTCCCGTTCGGGACCCTACTCCCTTTCTTCTCGGACACCTCGTCGGAGGTACTATCCCTCCGCCGGTTCCCGCCGAGGTTTCCCTGGGGTCTATCCTAGGGTCCCACGACAGGGTCCTCACGCCACAACAAAGGCTCTACACCTGATTTATCGTTTTATAGTTTTTTATCCCGTCATGACCGTTACCTGGGTGGTCTCATCCGTCAATCCCCACACCACAATCGTAAGTCGTCACTTACCGGTGTCTTCCTGGGGATTGAACCGTCACCCCTCTCCTTTTCGTCTTGTCGTGTCACCTTGTCCGGATACCACTCGCTCAAGCCGCCCGAGGTGACGAGCAAGGGACTAGGAGCCGCTGAACTCAGCGGGGTGCACCACCTCCGATGTCCCTCTTTCTCGCCCCCTCCCACGGCTGGAGTGTAGATCCCGGACGAGCCCCCAATTGTCAGAAGTACAAATTCTCACACATGAGTCTCTTTAAAATTGATGACACGACAAGCTTTATTTACAAGTCTGCAGAGTTGGACTCAACTGGCTTCTCGCCAAGTCAAGCCCCGATACATACAGTGCATTGATTTTTATACCTTTTTTGTTTGTCCTTCCCCTTCTTTTTAACACTGTTTTAATTGGTTAGTTTTTGCAAAATCATCCTAAGTACACTTGCATTTGTAATTATCATGTTTGTCATGTACACTACGAACTCTACACACACTAAATTCTGTTTCTCACTCTTTTTTATCAATCTTTGGCTCCTACATGTCTCTCTGTGACCATGTAAATCTCTGTTTGTTATAACATTGTCTAGCTGAACTTTTATGGTAAGCTCCCTGTCTATTCTGGCTTCCCCTTTTATGATTAATCATCACATTTTAACTTAAGCCCTTTTTAACCTAAATTCTCTATCTATAACAAACACCACATTGTGCAATTGGATCATGGATTTCCTCACCTCCAGACCACAATCAATGAAGATTGGTAAGAACATCTCCTCCACAATCCCCATCAGTACCAGAGCACCAGAGGGCTGTTTTCTTAGCCCCCTGCTCTACTCACTTTACACCCATGACTGTGAGGCTCACTACAACAATAAAACCATCTACAAATTTGCCGACGATACCATGGTAGTGGGTGTATGAAGGAAGGGGATGAGTCAGCGTACAGGATGGAGATTGAAAACTTGGTTGAATGGTGTACCAACAACAACCTTGCACTCAATGTCATACAAAATCACAAGCTAAAGGAACAGAAGCAGGTCACTCAGCCTATTGAGTCTGTTCTGTGACTCTACACTAAGCTGAACTGTGCTCACACCTCGTTCCAATTTCCAGCCTTTTCCCCATATCCCTTGATACTCTTAGTAATGAGAGTCTCATCCATTTCATGTTAAAATACTCCCAGTGATCTGACCTCAACTGCTTTGTGGGGCAGTGAGTTCCACAGATCCACAACCTTCTGACTAAAGAAGTTCTTCCTCCTCTCTGCTTTAATTGGATAACTTCTAATTTTAAGACTATGACCCCTTGTCCTCAATTCACCCATCAAGGGAAACATTGTATCTGCATTCACTTTGTCAAAACCTTTCAATATTCTAAATGTCTCGAGATCCCCCTCATTCTCCTATAGTCCAATGAATACAACCCAAGAGCTGCCAAACGTTGCCCATCCTGGTAAATCTCCTCTGCACCCTCTCCAACAACATCACATCTTTTCTAAGATAGAGGGCCCAAAACTGTACACAGTTACTCTAAATGGGGTCTCACCAGTGTCCCATAGAGTCTCATTAACACCTCTCTACTCTTATATACTATACCTCTTGAAATGAATGCGAGCATAACATTTGCTTTCTTCACTACCAATCCCACCTGGGCATCAACTTTTAGATTACGCTGCACAAGGATGCATCTCAGAGGATTGAATTTTCTCCACATCCAGATAGTTCTCTGCCTGTTTATTTCCATGGCCAAAATGTAGAACCAACATTGAACTTCATCTGCCATATTTTTGCCCAATCTCCCAATCTGTCCATATCCCTCTGCCATGTTATGGTTTCTTCAACTGTTCCTGCTCCACCACCTATCTTAGTGTCACCCACAAATCTGGCCACAAAACCATTCATTCCACCATCAAAATCATTAATATAAATTGTAAACAGCAGCGGCCCCCGCAGAACACCCCTTGTTACAGGCAGCCATCCTGAATGGGATCCCTTAATCTCAACACTTTGCTTTCTGCCCATCGGCCATTTTTCTATCCAGTCTAATAGCATCCCTGTAATTCTATGGGCTTTCACTTTATTTAGCAGCCTAACACATGACACCTTATTGAAAGCCTTTATACCTTATTGAAAGCCTTTCGAAAATCCAAATATATAACATCCACACTGAGATTTCTTCAAAAAACTCTAATAGGTTATTCAGGCATGATCGACCCTTTAAAGAACCATACTGACTAAGGCCTAATCTGTCATGCATTTCCAGGTATTTCAAAATTCATCCATGAGGATTGACTCTAATATCTTCCCAACCACCAACATCAGATGTATAGGTCTATAGTTTCCTTTTTTCTGTTTCCCACCTTTCTTGTACAATGGAAACACATTTGCAAAACACTGAAGCTGATTGTTGACTTCAGGAAAGAAAAGCCAGAGGTATAAAATCCATTGATCATTTGGGGAACAGAGGTGGAGAGGGTGAGCAAATTTAAGTTCTTGGGAGTCACTATCACGGAGGATCTTTCCTGGATCCAACGCACCAATGGCATAGTGAACAAAGCACATTAGTGCCTCTATTTCATCAGGAATTTGTGGAGATTTGGAATGGAAATAACAATACCCCTGAGGGTAAAGCCCTCTAAAAGGTAGTAGACACAGCCCAGGATATCACAGGCAAAACCCTTCCCACTATTAAATACATCTACAGGGAACACTACCGTCGGAGGGCAGCAGCAATCCACAAAGACCCACACCATCCAGCACACACTCCATTCTCATTGCTACCATTAGAAAAGAGGTATAGGTGCCATAACACTAGCACCACCATGTTCAGGAACAGCTACTACCCCTCCAATGTCAGACTCCTCAATCAGAGACTCATTTAAGAATCCTTAGTTGTGCATTTTATTTCTTTTTGTTCTTTCTGTACTGCACAGTCAGTTTGTTTACATTCATTACCTGTTTGTTTACATGTTTTACGCTGTGTACAGTTTTTTTTTGCATTACCAATTAGTGGTAATTCTGCCGTGCCCACAGAGAAAAGGAATCTCAGGGTTGTATGTGATGTCAAGTATGTACTCTGACAATAAATCTAAATCTAAAATCTACCATAAAACATATAGTAATTATTTTTTTTGCTCTCCAGAAATCCTTGGGCTGGGGATTCTTGCTTTTATTAGATTGGTAACATCAAACATTTGATATAAGCTCTTGGCCTTGGAGACAAGAGCAGAAAGAAGGACAAAATGCCCTGTGAAGACAGATGCACATTGAAGGCAGTTACATGACAGATGCATGGTAATTGTCTGTATGTTTACTGTGCATTATAATCAGTTGTATCCATTTTTGATGTGACACATTAAGTACAAAATAATCAAAACGTTCACAACATGTTATCTTATCAAATTGCTTTGTAAATAAGGCTGTCAAAACTGAAATTTTTCAGTCTTATTCTTTGGAAATGGCAAATTATGATTTCATCTAAAGGTATTGAAGATGTTGATTAGTTTATGAATCATCCAAGATATTAAGCATACATTTCTTTCCTTATTCCAGGCTACAGAATGTGGATTCTTTTATAAAAGCCACCAAATGATGGTGATTATTTTTGCCTGCAATTTTAGACCAAAAATCCACAAATTTATATACTTAAATACTTCATTGTAGTTGCTGCTGTGTCATGGTCCAGTGACATGGGCGCAATCCTAGGTTTATCAGGATGTTGCCTGGTTTAGTGGGTGTGGGTTAGGCAAAGAGGTTGGAAAAACATGGATTACAATATATTTCAATGTATAAGTCGACCTTCAAGTAAGTTGGGTCCCCATTTTCAGCCTCATTTTCAAGGTTTTATCAGAGATAAGGCGAATAAGACGACCCCCCCTCAATTTTCTGCAAGGAACGCCAGAGACTGGTGTCCAGGCTTCTCAGCAACAACCCAAACTTTATTACAACACCCCAATCACCAAGTAACAAATCTGTAAATTATGCAAGCAAGTAAAAAAACAAACCTTTGTTTCTGGCCAGGAAGATGCCAAACGGAGCTGGGTCCAAGTCTTCAGCATTGGCTGAAGCCAGAGTCGGTGATGGTGACTCCTTTCTCAACATGGGGTGCAGTGCCGTCTGCATTGAAGAAGTTGCCTCGGTGTCCAAGTGTGCTCAGTGCAGGATCCACGGCTATGTCTTGGCTCCTGGGCAGGAGCAGGGACCTCAGGCTCTACAACAGTAAGATATCTGAGTGGGTTATGGCAGCAGTGGGAATGTGTTGGGAAGTGGCAGCGCCGGCGGTGGGTTGTCTTATATCCGAATCTATATCGAGTGGTCTTTTTCAGTTGAATTTAAGGACTCATTTTTGTATCTGGTGTATAAATCGACCCCTGATTTTTGAGTGCCTTTTGAGGTTTTCAAGATTCGACTTATCCGCTGAAATATATGGTTCTTTCTCTGGAACATCGGACATTGAGGGGAAACCTGATAGAGGAGCATAAAATCATGAGAGCCATTCATAAAGTAGACTTTCAGGATCTTTTCTCTGGTGTAAAAGCTAAAGGATATTCATTTAAAATGAGGGAAAAGAAATTTAAGGGGGATGCATGGGGGATTTTTTTTACACAGAGGTGGGTGCCAATAGTGGTGGAAGCAGATATAATAATAACATTTAAGAGGGTTCTGATAAATTTATGAATGTGAATAGAGGAATTTCTATTAAATATTAAGGAGCAGAGTTTTTGTTTGATTTGGGCATTGGGTTCAGTATAGACTTTGTGAGCTGAAGGGCCACTGTACTGTTTTATGTTCTATATTCGATGACAGCAGGTACTGGAATCTGGAGCATCTGAAGGGACAGAGGGATGGAGGGCTGATCCAGAGAAATGGAGAGTTGATAAATGTAATTTTTAAAAAAATTTTAGACATACAGCACAGTAACAGGTCATTTTGTCCCACGAGTCCGTGCCACCCAATTAACACACAATTAACCTACACCCCAGGAACGTTTCGAACAGTGGGAGGAAACCGGAGCCCCTGGGGAAAACCCACACAGACATGGGGAGAATGTAAAACTCTTTACTGACACCGGGGGATTTGAACCCCGGTCCCGATCATTGGTGCTAACCGCTACACCAACCGTGCTGCACCTACACCAACTGTGCCATGTTATGGATTACAGATCTAAACCCTTCATCAAGATTGAGTGTGGAGGGTAGAACAAGTTTATTGCACAGGAAGTGGCATGTGGCAGGAATGGTTTGCAGGGGTAGATGCTGGAAGTAGATACAATAGGAATGTTGAAGAGGCATTTAGACAGGCACATGAATGGGCAGGGAAGAGAAGGAGATGGACAATCTGCAGGCAGATGGAATTAGTTTGTTGGCATCATGGCTGGCACAGACATCAAGGGCTGAATGGCCTGTTTCAGTGCTGTACTCTTCTCTGCTCTATGGGATTGCTTCCCTTGAGGCTGGCATGTTTCCAATGGGCCATATAACCTCCTTCTGAATCACTATGCCATGAGAGAAATGTTAATTTCTCCTTAATAAATGGACTACAGATGGGAAAAGCATCTAGACCTCTGATTTACCTTCTCAAGGTCATCTTCAAATCTATATTCAGTGATTTCAAAAAAGCAGTTATCTATGTATTGATAACATGGGGCCAAGATGCATTAAATAAATTGTGTCATGTTATTGCCTTTTACTACCTCCAGAGATCCCCAAGTGCTTCATAGTCAATTAAAGAATTGGTTTTATATAGCATCTCAATGAACCAGAATAGGCTGTGTCATTTAAACACTAACATTGGGGAGAGAGATCTTAGTCTTCTTCATATACATGCATGGAATCCTTCTCTTTAACCCAAGAAAACAGTAAGGACATCAATTCAAATGTTCAAATGACACAGAACTGCTGACACAGGATCATTCTGCCTGGAGAAGCCACTGATATGGTGGGATTTGAGGGCATCAAGAGATGTGGTTTAATGAAGGAGAGTGGAGCAGATGTTGAAGATCAGTCTTGATCTCAACAATCCATGAGGGTTTAATATTCTCTTCCTGCTTCTTTTACATCCATTCATATGTTCCTCAGTGAGAATGAAGCCATGATCTTTTATCAGAGACAAGAATTGTTCGCAATATCCCAAACAATGGTGAGTTGGAGAGCATAAGAAAAAGAGAAGGGTAAGAGACTTGGCACCAGGATAACAAGCTTTCCTTCAATATCAGCAAGACCAAGGAGATGGTCATAGACTTCTTGAAGAGGGTTGGAGCTCACTGCCCAGTCTACATCACTAGTGCAGTGGTGGAGATAGTTGACATCTTTCAGTTACTAATGGTAAACCTGCTCTGGTCCGCTCACATCAAGGAAATGGCCTATAAAGTGCTCCAGTATCTCTACTTACTCAGAAGCCTGAGGATATTTGGCATGTCCCTTACATTCCTCAACAATTTCTACATGTGTACTATTGGAAGCAGCCTAGCAGGATGCTTCACTGTGTGGGACGGGAACTGTTCCACCCAAGACCACAAGAAACTGCATCCAGTTGTGAATGTGGCTCAGACGATGACATTATATGCCCTCCCCTCCGTCAATTCTGTCTATAACTTCCATTGCCTTGGTAAAGCAGCCAACCAAAAGGCTCATCTCATTCGAGCCATACTCTTCACCTCCTCCCATCAGAAAGATAATTCACAAGTAGAAGATTATTTGGGAATGGTACAGTTAGCAAAGTGGTTAGTGTAACGTGCAGGTGGGTTTACACTGTGTGCTCCAGTTTCATCCCATCCTTCAAAACACACAGGGTTTTATGTTTACTGGATATATTTGGGTGTCATGGGCTCATGGGTTGGAAAAGGGCCTGTTACCATGCTGTCCATCTAATTCAAAATTTTAATTTAATTTATCTTTAGATTTAATTTCACCCTGCCACATTCAAGGATCGTTTATTTCACACCATTATCAAACTCCCGAATGAAGCTCACAATAGCAAAACTATATTCTCTTTGTTCCATACCAGCTGATCACTCCCTGTATCTCAGCACTTCTGATCTGTGTCTTTACATGTCGTACCATCATGGGATATCCAACTGTTCTGCTTCCAAAACAACTTGGCAATAGTGATTTAAAAAAACTTGAACTTGAAACTTACCGCACAGGAACAGGCCTTTCAGTTCATGTCTGTGCCGAACACGATGTCAAATTAAACCAAAATCAGCTGCGTGCACTTGACTATCCTCCTTCCATCCCAACATATTCATTCAGGAATATCTAGGATCTTTCTAGAACTTGGCAAACCATAGCTTACAGATACAGGAAAGTAGGTTAGAAATTTGTTGTAAGTGCTAAGCTCCCATGTAGTGGCAAAAATTCAGCTCACTTCATGACAAATGAGTCATTTCGTATAATAATCGTATATACTGTAACAAGATTGTGGGTTCAGTGTTTCCAGCAGAGGGGTAAGTTGCAGTGTTTTTACTTCAGTGGAGCATTGAAGAAGTATTTCTATTGTTGTGTATTGTTTCCCAAGACTTCACTCCTTTATATTTGAACTGTTTTAAAATAAGAGACAAAGATCTTTGTGCAGCATTTTGCTGGTGCACATTTTTGAATATATCAGTCAAGTTATAAGGCTTAGGTACCTTGTTGCAAGAGGAAAAATAATTAATGAGGCAATTAGCCACCCTTAATATTCACAATCACACCTGGCAAACAAAGAACTGCATGATGCAGAACATGAGATCGTTTCACACTGTTGCCAAAACACATCATTATCTGCTCAGCCTGTCCCGTGTGGTGTCAACGCAAGCAGTGAAATTAATTATCCACAAAATTTGATTATCATAAGAGCTGAATGTGAACCAATTCTTCTAAAATAATGAGTAAAATATTCCAATTTGACAAGCGTATGCATGAACTGGACATTACACACAGATGTCATCGTGAAGAGAGCCTCTGATTCCTCAGGAGTTTGTGGAGGTTCGGTATGACATCAGAAAACTTGGCAAACTTCTACAAATATGTAGTGGAATGTGTGCTGACCAGTTGCATCATAGCTTGATATGGGGAACCCCAATACCTCTTAGTGGAAAGCTCAGTCCATCACAGGCAAAATTCTCCCCACCGTTGAGAAACTCTACAGGGAACGCTGCCGTCAGAGAGGAGCAGCAATCATCAAGGATCCACAGTACCCAGGACATGCTCCGTTCTCGCTGCTGCCATGAGGAAAGAGGTATAGGTGCCTGAAGATTCATACCACCAGTTCAGGAATAGTTGCTACCCCTCCAGCATCATACTGCTAAATAACAAACTCAATCAAAGACTCATTGAAGGGCTCTTGCTTTGCACATCATTTTGTATTGAATATTTATTTTCTGCATTGCAGCCTGTTTGCATTTCCTTCATGTTTAGATTTTTTCTCTTTTTTGTATGCATATCTCTTCTTGAGTCCAGTTTACAGTTATAGGTATATCCGGCTTTAAGAATTCTCGCTTTACACAAATTCACTTTTACAAAGAAACCTGTGCTTGCTTCTGCGAAAGGATTTTCGCTTTATGAAAAAGCGGCCAGTGGAGCTGTCACAGGGTGGCCGGCGAGGCTGTCAAAACTCGCCATCTTCCCAATTATGGTAAGTGAAATTACACTGTATATACATTGCTTCTACTTTATATAGGCTGTGTATTTATCATATAATTCCTGCTTTTACTATTTGTTAGTGTTATATTAGGTTTTGTGTATTATTTGATGTGATTTTCTGGGTTAATTTTTGGGTCTGACAACACTTCAAACTTTTCCCATGTAAATTAATGGTAATTGCTTCTTTGCTTTACACCATTGAGGCTTACAAAAGGTTTCATAGGAATGCTCTACTTTTGGATAGTGGGGTACACCTGTACTAATAAGTAGAAATTCTACCTGGGCCACAGGAATAAAGAATCTCAGGATTGTATGTGTTGCCATGTATGTACTCTGACAATAAATCTGAAACTTGAACCTTGAAGTGAAATGGAACTTTTCTGATGCATGTTCACCATTGCAGTGGAGGTCTTTCGGAGAGGGCACAATGGTGATGGGTCTCATCCAGTCACCAGCTCTGCACTTAGTGTACCCTATAGGCAATGTGGAGTGTCTCAGTGGGACAAGCAGTATCCATGGAGAGATATGGGCAGTTAACATTTTGGGTTGGCATCCCTTTTTCAAGTTTTGAGGAAGAATCCCATCCCAGAACATTGACTGACCACTTATCTCCATTGACACTGCCTGATCCACTGAGTCCCTCCAGCTTCTCAGTGTTTGCTCAAGATTTTAGTGTGGAGAGTTCCTTGCAGTTGTCTTCTCAATGTTCAGTGCACTCTCCTGAGGCTGAAGTTGAAACCTCAACTCATGTCAATCCAAAGCTTATTGTCTGTTTCAGGCCTTTTGTCCGGTTGTGTGGTGGTGTATCACTGGTCTACTGCAGGGGGTAACCTCTGTATCTGCAGAAGAGCATGGAGACAAGACAACACCTGGCCAGCTGCCAATCAGCCGACCTGAATGGACTAAGCCCCACCTGGTCGGGTGTTAATCACCCTCCAGGATATATGCCTGAGCCAGCCCTTCGAAGTCACTCAGAGCTGACAGCAGCACAGACTCACAGCTGGCTCTGTGGAGTTTTACGTCAAATAAAGCCTGTTGTACAGTCTTTAGGTTTTGTGTGTTTGCTTCTGAATGACAGTGCCCCATAGGTTGGTTTGGGACATTCTGAGTTTCAAGAAATCTCTCAGGCAACATAAGGTAAGCTCTGTTGATTCAGCTTGATGTGACAGCGGATTTGTATCTCCACATTCATAACTCACCTGGAGTGTTGCTGGCATTCACTCCCTGACCCCTACTCATCTTCCAATTATCCCACATCCCCATTCACTCAGGATCTGTGACTGACAGGCTAGAATCCCCACTTTATACTGGTGAGCAGAAATGGTGCCTGCTGCTCTCTGCTATACTTCAGAGGAAGCTATCAAGTCCCTGTTACCAAAGGGGTCTAATTAGCAGCTGTCGTGTTCAATAGATTGGATCATTTCCCAGATCCCACACCATGCAGTTCAAATTAAGGATGATGAAGCTTATCCTCTCTTGATGCATTAAATATTTCAGAACCTAATTTCCATTGATTCATGTCGACCGAACCAAATTTCAACACAACACATACAGTGCACAATTAGGGCAAATTCCGGACCTTTTAATCTTTTACTTTCTCTGCCTATTTTAAGAATTATGTTAAAGTTTCATTTCTAATTTATAATCCAAGTTATTTGCAAATTAATATTATCTAGAGGTGTCCTACAGCTAATGAGATGGCTTTGATGTTCAGTCGATAAATAATGTAGGGAAGTTGACATCCAAAATATGTGTATTAATATCCCAGAAACTACAATGGGATGAAGGCCAGATAATCTGTTTTATTGAAGTTGACTAAGTATTAGTTAGCACATCAGAGAGAACACTGTGCACCTGTATTACCCATGCTGAGGAATATTCCATCTCAGAGAACAGACACTGACTTGAATAAACATTTCAGCTGATATATATCTCTCAGACAGAGAGGAGAAGACTCCCATTGGAGAGTCAGCCTGATCTTTTGTGCTTAGATTTCTGGAGGAGTTCTTGAATCTTTTAACCCAAAAAGCAGACGTGTTAACAATCGATCCAAAGCTGAGCACATAGGGGACATATTATTTAAACAATACCAGTCCTGCTTTCAAAATACCTGCCCTGATATCATTCTTTCTTCTATTAACAATTGAATGCTCATGCAATTTGATGTTGATGTGTTATGAAGTATTTATTTCTTTCATGAATCTGCCTTCATTAATGAATTAGAATCCACTAAGTTTTTCCTTCATTGAACATGCTCTGTGGTTGTACTTTACTCATTAAGGATGGAAATACAATCTGAAAGGTTAACAAAACATGTTAAAAAAAAAATTCAACCAAATATTTTTGAGTTTTGGGATTTTATTTTGGAGTTCTGATAAGTAGAAGATGAAACACTTTAGAATAGGACCAGATCTCAAAAACGAGTCCCAGTGTTGAAATATTTATCATGGTTTTACTGCCCATTCAAAATCCTGGTTTTGAAGATATTTGAAGGAGATTTGCTGGTGCTACTCAGGTGGGTTTACATTAGGTTAGCAGGGATGTGAGGACAAGAGCAGAGATGAGGAGCTGGGGGAAAACACTCTAGTCAAAAAGATTGGATTTAGTAGACAGGATTATGGCAAAGAGAGGGGCAAGACTGGTGACTTTAACTGCATTTGTTTCAAATTTCAGAGGTAAAGCAGATGAACTAGGGATGTAGATTGGCTAATGGGGATTGGGGTATTGTAGCCAGAACAGAAAGATAGTTGAGAGAAGGACAAAACTCCCAGCTCTATATTTAAAGTACATTTGCACATAGTGGAAGAGAAGTGGAAGGGAGTTACCTTTATGATTAGAACTTAGAAACATTTTGTTACTTTGATGGGACTGTATCATAGACCACACAAATGTCAGCAAGAGTCGGAGGAATGGATGTGCAGGGAGATTGCAGGTAAATGTAAGAAAAATGGAATCATTTTTCTGAGAGATTTTAATTTCCTTCATATTGACTGATGCATGCATCTTACAAAGGGCATGACATTTGTTAAATGTCTTCAAGAGTGCTTTCTTAATCTCATCTCTCAGTTTTGGCCAGAAATGCTTGCTTCACCTCCTGTTTTTTTTTTGTCTGTCAGGAGGTAAAAGAGGTTAGAGGGTCAGGTAGCATCTGCAGAGCACAATGGACCAATAACTTTTTGGATCAAGTCCCTTCACCTAGTCCAGATGCACTCTCTAATTCTATGCATCGTGTAATACATGGAGAAAAGCATCAACCTTCTACAGGATCTTCATTGAGAAAATCCTGGCCAGCTACATCACATTGTGGTACTGTTGCTGTGGAGAAATGGACTGGAGGTCAATCCACAAGACCATTGGAGTGGCAGAGATAATCACTGGAGTTTTCTTTCCCGCCCCCCCCCCCCCTCACCCCTCCACCTCACCATCAACATAATCTACTGGGATTGTTGTCTAGAGAAGGTGCAGAAAATTATTGAGGACCCTTTCCACCCACATACAGCATCTTTCAGCTGTTCCCATCATGTAAGAAATACAGGAGTATCAGAGTATCATGGGTCTGTGAGATTGATAAACAATCAAATGAACACTAACCGTTCGAGACTCACATATTTAAAAAAACAATATTTATTTATGTATACAGTATGCACAAATACTGGTCATGCACATGTATTGTCTGTCTGTATGTGTGTTATGTCTGGATGTATGTCTGTATGTTTAGCAACGACGGCTGGAGAACGCTGTTTCATCGCATTGTAATTGTGCAATCAGATGACAATAAACTTGACTTGAATAAACCCCAGATTGAAGTTAAATCATTACACCTGGCAGCACACTGAAATAAAGTTACCATTTCTTCCACATTTCATGGTGTTGCTATGTGTGTTGAAATAACCTAGTTAATGATGTGTAGCTCTGCTCTGTGGAAGCCTTTGCTTTGCTCAAGCACTTGACACTTGGAAAGCTCAACAGCAATCAGAGGGCAAGGGGTAAGTAATTCTTATCCTCACAAGTCAGTATCATATTCCATGATAGATCCCCGAGGGAAAATCCAATACTGTTCTCTCCAATGGCTTATCCATCAATAACGGGATCATCTCAACTGACAGACGCTAGATAAAATTTAAAAAGTACCTGTCAATGACTTTAAGTCACATTTGATTACTGTCCAGCAAATCTACGAGGCAGACTCCTAAACAACTGGCTCAGTGACTCATTTAAAGACCTTTACTTTGCTCATTATTTATAACTGAATATCATTTTTTGTATTTGTACATTCAGTTGATTTACATTTTTCTTTTATTTGCAGTTCTTTCTTTTGTATACATTTCTTTCTTCTTGAATACAGTTTAAAGTTACCAGTAATTCAAAATTCTGCCTGGGCTGGAGGGAAGAAAAAAGAATCTGAGGGTTGTATGTGATGTGATGTTATGTACGTAATTTGAACTTAACTTTAAAATTTGAACAAATTCAATGAAGTTTATGCTTTGCTAAAATATGAGATGCCCACTCTACTAGCCGAGCGGACAGAGGGAAATAACGTGTTGCCTTTGGTTATAGTAACCTGGGTGAGGCATGGCTTTTGAGAGTACCCAAACCACCACCCCCACCCCCCACCCCGAACAGAAATAATCATGGCTACGAAGCACCAGGGTCTTTGAAATAAAATTGGATTTTCAGAAATAATTCAGTGCAAACAATTTTTTTTTGTCAAAAACCCTTTTTTGTGAAGGTTTCATTTCTCACAAAAGCAAAGACTAACTTTTAGTGAAAAAAAAACCACATCCCACTTCAGGGAAAGTAACTCTGTATCTGTGATGAAGTTACATCTTTCATTCTGCACTCGTCTGTGAAATTAAAGACCCTTTACTCCCTTTCACCACATCTCCACCCCATCCACAAGCCTCACAGAGATGTGGCAAGCTTTGTTATTGTTTCATGTTAATCTCATAAAACTTTCATCTGATGTTACACCAACATGATGTTTAAAAACAAAGTACAAATCTGCACAGAACCCAATGCAAAATTATTTTGATTTGTTTGTTGTTTTCAACCCAAGTTAACATCTACAATGACTGCTAGCAATTATGCAGCATATTTAACATGAATTTAAAAAAAATCATTAAGCACATAATCTGTCAGCGATCAAACCTTGCTGGGAATTGACAGCAGCTGCAGGTGAATTAATCGCGATTACTCACACAAGCAGCTGAGGTCTCCAACATCTGTGGTTCCTTGATGTCAGTCATCTACTCTCTTGAAAATAAACCTCTTGATCCCTAACCCGGGTTATTCCAAGCACAGAAACAGTGCAGGCAGTGCAATGATGCACAGTCTTTGTGGAGTTTGCAAGTTCTCACGCTGATCACCTGGTTTTCCACTGAAGGCTCTGATTTCATCTCACATGATTAACTTTCCCCTTGGAGGATAAGGAGGTGGGGAGGGGGGAGAGTTTATGGGGATATGAGGAAAAATAGGTGGGTACTCATGGTTGGTTCCATGGGGTGGATCGGTCATGTTTCACACTGTGTGCTCATGGGGTGGGTCGGACATATCTCCACACTGTGTGTCCATGGGGTGGGTCGGACATATCTCCACACTGTGTGTCCATGGGGTGGGTCGGACATATCTCCACACTGTGTGTCCATGGGGTGGGTCAGACATATCTCCACACTGTGTGTCCATGGGGTGGGTCGGACATATCTCCACACTATGTGTACATGGGGTGGGTCGGACATATCTCCACACTGTGTGTCCATGGGGTGGATCAGACATATCTCCACACTGTGTGTACATGGGGTGGATCAGACATATCTCCACACTGTGTGTCCATGGGGTGGATCAGACATATCTCCACACTGTGTGTACATGGGGTGGATCAGACATATCTCCACACTGTGTGTACATGGGGTGGATCAGACATATCTCCACACTGTGTGTCCATGGGGTGGGTCGGACATATCTCCACACTGTGTGTCCATGGGGTGGGTCGGACATATCTCCACACTGTGTGTCCATGGGGTGGGTCGGACATATCTCCACACTGTGTGTCCATGGGGTTGGTCGGACATATCTCCACACTGTGTGTCCATGGGGTGGGTCGGACATATCTCCACACTGTGTGTTCATGGGGTGGGTCAGACATATCTCCACACTGTGTGTCCATGGGATGGGTCGGACATATCTCCACACTGTGTGTCCATGGGGTTGGTCAGACATATCTCCACACTGTGTGCCTCTGTGAATTGATGAATGAAGCAGATTATCAAACTCTAACTACAAGGATGGAGAGGAATGATTTCAAGTGTGAATGGTAAGCATAAGGTGCTTTAACTTTTATGTTACATTTTTCATTGTTTATCATTGCGTATTTTAATATATCTTTAAAATTTTTATTGATTGGCTAATTCTTTTTATTGATTATCCTTCACAGATTTTTAATTGTTTTCAATCCCAAGTACATTCATAGGATTCAATAGCTCAACAGAAAGTCCAAGGCTATTCAAACTTCCCTTCTTACTCATGTCCTCCTGTGCCCAAAGATTTCCTCATGAAGACAGTGAGAGATACAGAGAAAGTGATAGAGAGAGAGAGAGAGAGAGAGAGAAAGAATGATAGAATGAGAGAAAAGAAGAGAGATAGAGCAAGGCAGGGAGAAAGAGAGGATATAGAGGAGAAAGATAGAGCAAGGCAGGGAGAAAGAGAGGAGATAGAGGAGAAAGATAGAGCAAGGCAGGGAGAAAGGGAGGAGATAGAGGAGAAAGATAGAGCAAGGCATGGAGAAAGAGGATATAGAGGAGAAAGAGAACAAGGCAGGGAGAAAGAGATGAGATAGAGGAGAAAGATAGAGCAAGGCAGGGAGAAAGAGAGGAGATAGAGGAGAGAGATAGAGCAAGGCAGGGAGAAAGAGAGGAGATAGAGGAGAAAGATAGAGCAAGGCAGGGAGAAAGAGAGGAGATAGAGGAGAAATATAGAGCAAGGCAGGGAGAAAGAGAGGAGATAGAGGAGAAAGATAGAGCAAGGCAGGGAGAAAGAGAGGAGATAGAGAGGGAGTGGGAGAGGAAGAGAGAAAATAAGTCAGAGATGATGATGAGCCAAAACCAGCAGAACTCAGAAAAATGCATCAGTGTCTGCAGTATAATCTCTTGTGTATCTTTACTCAATTTAATAATACTAAACAGTCAATGAATTTAATTTGTTGTAATTAAAGTTCAAATTAACTGATGTGGACAAATTTCCAAGATGACAAAATTTGTCAGTAAATCTAAAACTCAATAACTGTGCAGCCAAATGTGCAACCATCTGACACTTGGTGCCAATTATTTTGAACCCTGCAGTTGAAGACCTGTCAGCAACTGAGCAAATTGGTGCAGGAGTCAAATCATCCTCCTGCTCTTTAATGAAGCCAGCACACAGACAAATTATGGCATGATAATGTATAAATAATTCAGAGCAGACACCAAGACAATCACAAGATCCCCATCCCGGGGATGGGCTGGTGGTTTTGCCCCACTTAGCAACCAGAAAACATTTGGGATACTAGGGTCTCTCCCGCTTTGTTCCATAACCAGACTCGCACTCCCGTCCTGATGGGGAATGCATTCACATGAGCTAGCTAAATGTTGCCATGGTGTTGCAATAGGAACGAGTTCCTCTGCCTTGTTTTCCATCCCCTGGACTGCAGATTTATGTCTTTGTGAAAAGACATGTGACAGAATGGAGCCAGATTGCCCCACAATATTCCACGCAAGTGCCTGCCCATTAACGTCCATCTCTGAGCTGTTCCGTTGAAGGCCTCATAGGAGTCCAGGTATCCTTACCCACTGGAGCACCCTGTCTCCCGTCCTTCAGGCTGCTTCTGAATGACTTACTTTATGCAGATCCCACCTCTCGTATCCCCTCACTAGAACCAGAGCAGCTGCGTCAGAGCTGGGAGCCGAATGTCGGATCAAGGGATAGAATGCACTCACATTCACTCTGAATCCAACCAGGAGACATCTGAAAGAAAAGGACCAGAGGGGATTACAATGAGGGAAAATGAACAGGGAAAAAAAAGCCTATGCTTCTATCATCTGTGATTTGTAAATTAGTTGGGATTCTACGATGGATGTAGGAGTGACTTGAGTGAGAGGATTAGATAATGAAAATGAGTATATTGTCATACACATTATACAATGTACATATGCACTGAAATTCTTAATTGCCGCAGCTGAGCAAGTACTTATCCAGAAAAAATTCTCATAGTAAACTAATTGAATTAAATTAAGAGACATTAAATGCATAAGATAGATAATAAATATTCATAGAAATCTTTGTGCAAACAAATGTGACTTGCCGCCAGAGCAGTCCCAGATTAGTGGACCAAGCAGACAAACAAACCAATGAGGTAACAGTGGCAGCACTGTTGGCCATAGGCCATCATCCTTGATGGGTAGTGCTCATTTTCCCATGGCTGATACAATGAAGACAGGCTTAACCAATCCCTCCCACCATTGCTGGTGGTAGTAATGCGGCAGCCTCCCTTTCAAGTGGATTGGTCTAGATCAACCATTCTCAACAAGAGCCCCTATGCCCCACCTCCTCACCACCTCAAGTCCACGGCACATTTAAGTCAAAGCCTTGTTTCATTTTCACCTCAAGTGACAGTAATTTTTTTATACAGTTGGTAGGAGAAAAGTATGGAAGGAACCAAAACTTGACTGTTTCACTGGGAAGGGGGACCATAAACTTTGAACAGAGTCCTGGGGTTGGGGGGTGGAGGGGGAATAGCCAAAAATAGGTTGAAATTGGCTGGTTTAGAAGGATAAGGGGCAAATGCAGCAGATAAGATCAATGTGGGTGGGATGAGTGTGGGTGATACATTTTGGTTGGAGTTTGGCTGACGGGTCTGTTTCGATGACCAACTCTAAGAAAATGAGAAGCTCAATAATCTGTTTCTTCAAATGTTTCTGAGTGGTATGGCTGCTCTGGTTGAATAGCGGTCACCGTGCACAATTCTGAGATGGAGGTGAAAAGTAGTGTATGGAGTGTGAAGTGGGGCATCTGAATGTAAGCTGGGAGTCATGGTTGATGGAGATCATGACAGGTGAATGAGAGAGGTCCGATAGTCAGGAGATGGAATTGCTGATTCAGCTTATGACCATAAGACATAGAAGCAGAAATAGGCTATCCAGCCCATCGAGCCTGCCCTGCCACTTCATTATCAGCAGATCCGTTTTCCCACAAAGCCTCACTGCCAGGCCTTCTCCCCATAACTTTTGATGCCGTGGTTAATGAAGAACCAAACAATCTCTGCCTTAAATACCCCCAATGACCTGGCCTCTACAGTGGCCTTTGTCAATAAATTCCACTTATTCACCATCCTCTGGCTAAAGAAATTCCTACATATTTCTGTTCTAAGTTAAGGCCCTTCATTCCTGAAGTTGTGCCCCCTTGTCCAAGACTCTCCCACCATGGGAAACAACTTTTCTATATCTACTCTGTTCATGCCATTCAACATTCATCGTGTTTCAATGAGATCCCCCTCATTCTCCTAAATTCCAATGAGTACAGACCAAGATTTTCAAATGCTCCTCATATGACGACCCTTTCATTCCCAGAATCACCATTGTGAACCTCCTCTGAACCCTCTCCAGCATTAGCATATTCTTTCTTAAATGAGAAGCCCCAAACTGCTAACAATACTCAATAAGTGTGAGATCATTAACCATCATAAAATTATGGAGACATACAGCACAGAAAAGACCCTTCAGCCCGACTCATTGGTAATTTGGGTTTGTCTTATTTGGCTGAATTTGGTCCACCTCCTTCATGTCTTGTCTTTTAAACATTGTCTGCATATATTCTAAGGGTTTCTTGTCCCAAGATCCTCAGATATCCAATCCCCAATACTGAAAACAGCATTTGCAGATTTCCTGTTTAACTCCTTGGGGTTTCATACGTGGTCTTGATCAAGATTATGCCAACCATCCTCACGCTGGTCCTACAAGGGTTCTTTGAAATTTTTTTAAATTTAGACATTCAGTGTGGAGGCAGGCCCTTTCAGCTCACAAGCCCATGCTACCCAATTGCACCCAATTGAACTACAACCCCCGGTATATTTTTTGAAGGGTGAGAGGAAACCCACACAGACATGGGGAGACCGTACAAACTCCTTACAGACAGCACAAGTTTCAAACTCCAGTCCCGATTACTGGCACCGTAACGGCAATGTGCTAACAGCTACCCTAACCATGCCGCCCATGCACTCCTTTTGCCCACTGTGTCCACAAAGGGAACAAGAGCCAAGTATAAAAATCAGCCCTCTGGCTTCACATTTGTCACTTGCTTGCTTGAACTCCTGGAATAATCTCTGCTGGTGATTGACAGTAATAAGCATTCCCCTAAGAAATGAGACCATGCCTTCTGTTAACAGGAGCAAGCTTCTCTCGTGTGTAATTAGCCTTAACATCACATCCCTGCTTTAAAAGGTTTTCAAAGGGAAGAATAAGATGAAATCTTAGCATCGGCTCATGAAATATTGTGTCCCATTTGAGTTCATTTTCAAATCACCACTTCAGGATGAATACATGTTTACTTAATGATTACCTGATTATTGTTGATCAATGGTTCAATCACACCTCTTGGAAGAATGCAGGCAATGTAACTGGGGTACGATTTATTGACTATAGAATAATTTAATTCAAACATAGTTTGAGAATATGGGCACAATTTAGAAGGTCTTTTGGATTTCAGAATTTTTCCCTAGCTTGTCTTGTTATATCTAATCATTTTTTTTTAAACTTTCTTTGCAGGACACAGTTTTTAATGATTGGCACAGATTGGGTATTAAAAGTTTCAAAGTCCTTTTTAGTCATGATAGTTTTCAACAATTGGCGGCAACATTTAATTTACCAAATACACATTTTTTGAGATAAAAATAGATTTTGGAGCTGAAACAAAATTAGAAATAAAAACAAACAATAAAATACTGGAAATACTCATCAGGCCAGGGTGAAAGGGTGAAAGGACTGCATATCCTGTTCTTGTACACGAACATGCCTTGTCAACGGACAGAGACTGAGGGGCAGAGGGTCATGGAAAGGATCAAAGCCAGACCTCTTTAAGGAAAAGCCCTTTCAGAAAGTCTCAGAGCTCACCATTTGTGAAATCTTAAATGTTTCGCAGTTTGGGTGAAAGGTCCAGTCTGTTTCATTAACTATTAAATTAATTGAGCATTTCCCGCCTTTTCTACTCTCATTTTGTTTTCAAATTACTGTGGTATTATTCTATTTCTCCTGTGTAGGTTCGACTTACTTTTGTGTCTTAGTGTGGACGAGGAACTCACATATATAACCATATAACCATATAACCATTTACGGAGCGGAAACTGCACAGTTGGAAACTTGAGGTCAAAGGACACATACCGGGCTGCGGGCTGCTGGAGACTGACTCGTGAGAACCAGGTATGGAAACTGGGATTCCAGAGGATGTTGAGGGCAAGGAGGGCTCCCGAAGGGTCCTATGCACAGAATTGTGTTGGAGGCTTGGATCTGGGTTCAGGAGTGCTGGAGGCAATTCTATGAACACTTGGTGACTCTGCAGTGCAGACTCTCTTTTGCTTCTTTCTTTGTCTGTAAGGGGAACTGGCCAATGCTAATGGCAAATCTTTGTCTGCCTCATGGCAGAGTAGAGGCACTTTGACATCTCTGTTTTATTACATGACAATAAAGATCATCTGATCAGATCTGATCTAACGACCAAACTGTCTTTCGCTTTCAAGCCCTTTCTATGTTTGAACATACAGGAAAACAGCCACATTGTGTTAACAATTATTAATATGCTCATAATCATAAAATTCTTCAAAAGACAAAAGTGCAAGAGAGAGGAGTCTATTCAGATTATCTGCAATTGAGCAGATGTTTAAATCAGCACAGAATTAGGAGCTGACATTTGGGAAGTTATCCATCTTAAATCCATCAATAAAAATAGATAGTATATCAAATAATGAAGGGATAGAGCAGCCTCTGCAGATACAATGTTAGAAGGGAAAATGAAAACAGCAAGAGCAAGTTCTCACACTGGATTAGGGAATGCAGAGTTGCATTCCCCGGAGAAAATCACGTACAATTTAAGGAAGAAATATGACGTATTCATCCGAGTGCGACAACCCTATTTGAAACTCATAGGTACACAAACATAATTCTCACCCCTTCGGAATGAAGGAAGTGAAGTAACCCATCCCAGCAGGGAAACAATTGGAATTAATTGCAAATGATGTTCTCTTGTTTTTCTTTTCTTTGTATTTGTACAATTTATGTAACTTAATACTTGATTGTATTGGGCATGGTTGGGGGGGGGGGGGGGGAGAAGGGAGTGGAAAAATGGGCTCTGTATGTCATACAGAATAGTTGTAAGAAAGTGTATTGTTGCCTGAATTTATACAAGTTTTCAAAAACCAAAAAATAAAATATTCAACAATAAAAAGGAAGGACCTGTCCTCTATGTATTCATGCTTCTGCATCAACAGCTCTTTTCACAGAAACAACCAGATTTGAGAGAGATTAGCTTCTAATGCCAATAAAGTTTGGTAATATTCTTTACAATGGGATAAACTGACACTTCATCTGAAGGTACAGGATATGTACTGGGCACAGGCTTGAAGGCTCAAGACCCAAAAAGTCTCATGAAGCAAGGTTGACAGAGGTTTTTCTCTTTGGAGTGACAAAGGATTAGAGATGATTTAATAGAGGTCTGCAAGACCAAGAGAGGCATAAATAGGGTTGTCAGCTAGCACTTTTTTTTTCTGGGTTGAGAGTAGCAAACACTAGAGGACATTTGTACAAAGTGAGGGGAGAAAAGTTTAGGGGAGATGTCTGGGGTAAGTCTTTTTTTACACCGAGGATAGTGTGTACCTGGAATGCATTGGCAGGGTGGTGGTGGAGTCTGGTACAATAGGGACATTCAAAAGACTCTCAAGATATGTACATGGATGAAAGAAAAATAGACAGTTATGGGTGTGAGATAGGGAAGGTACAGACGGATAGAGATAGGTGTGATATAGAGTCATGTACATGGATGAAAGAAAAAATAGAGAGTTGTGGGTGTGAGATAGGGAAGGCTTAGTTTGTTCAGTCGGTTTAGAAAGGTTGGAACAGCATCATATGTGAAAGATAATAGATTATAGGAAGTAAAGTTAGCATGAATGAAATAATGAATAGTAGACTAGACTAGAGGAAGTTAAATAAGTGCTGAATAGGGATGAATTCCGATAAGAGGGTGAGGAAGGGTTACGCAAGTATAATAGAAGAAAGGTCTTATAGTAAATTCTGCATATAGAATTAGTAACTCCTGGAGGTTGAGATGTTTGAATAAGAACAAATCCAATCCTCCAATCCAGGAGGCAGAAGAATGTTAAGGGGGGGGGGGGTTATCTCTACACTGAAATGAACTGTATAAAAGTTGGGTGAGCCCCAGTATATGCGTGTATTCCCATGGTAAGGGGAAGCATCCAACTTTGCACTGTTATACAATAAATGTTCTTTGTTCTCAATTTTTGTCTCGAGCAAAATCTGTGAAGGTTCTTCTGTTTCTCACAATATTGTGTTGGCATGTTTTATGTTCAAAACCTTTGAACTTCAAACCTCAGGTAAAATTTCTAAGGGCCATATGAAATCAACCTTATTATTCTTCTGAGTTCAGTTATGGCTCACATGAGCTGGAGACTCCTTGA
Source organism: Narcine bancroftii (assembly GCF_036971445.1). Classification (NCBI taxonomy): domain Eukaryota; kingdom Metazoa; phylum Chordata; class Chondrichthyes; order Torpediniformes; family Narcinidae; genus Narcine; species Narcine bancroftii. The sequence goes on along the minus strand of NC_091476.1, from coordinate 41,473,495 downwards.
AGGAGCTGCAATTTTGATTAAGTGGAAAGATAACTCTCCACCAACACATGCGTAATGGCTAAGGGATAACCTTAGAAAAAAAATTAGATATCCTATTAAGGATTTCAATTATGTTTGAAAGACATGGAGCCCATTTATAGACTATTATCATAATCCTAAGAATTAGCTTTGTCCTGGAATTTTGACGCTGTGTCATTCCTCTCCAAGTTGGTGTCACTTGATTTATATATGTCAATTTTCAACCTTGCTTTGAGAATGGGGTCTTGAAGTTTTTTCTTTGACCTTTTGTTGCTGAATTTTACTTTATTGCAATGATTGGTGCTCTGGGCTTCCTTATCGTGAGAATTACTTTAATTTTTTTAAATCCTGTAGCATTGTACTGTTTTAAAATATCAATAAAATATTTAAAAAGAAAAGACATTTATGAGTCAGATATTTACAATAACTTGGAAGTTTCATTACTAATATTACTTGTTATATTGTAGCTTCAGTAAATTAGTTTCCCTGATTTGTATTTATCCTTGAATTGAGAGTCCAGATGGTTAGCATAGAGGAGAACACAACACTAGTACACTGCCAGCAACCTGTGTTTCAATCTGGAATTTGCATATTCTCCCTTTGTGTGTGCGGATTTCCCCAAGGGGTTCAATTTCTACCCATGTTCCAAAGTCATGAAGTTAATTGGTGAATTGGTTACACAGATCAAGTTCAAGCTCAAGTTTATTTTCATCTGAATGTATAACCCAATGAAACAGAGCTCTCAAAAAACATTCCAACACACAGCCAGAAATAACACATATACAGACAAATGATGCACATGCAGTATACACACACACGTGTGCATGTATATCTTTGTATTCATGTGTGCGTGTGTGTGTATACACAATATATATGTACATTTTCGATTATCCAAAATGCTTGGGACCTCATCTATCTTGGTTATCCAGATTTTTCAGCTAATCAAGAAATTTCTTTCAGCAATACATGAGAATTCCACTGATTCAAAATGACACTAACAGTGTGACAGCCCCCCACCCCATCGCCAGCAGAGCTGTCTACAGTACATGAGAGCTCTGTTGATTCCAATGGTGTCAGAGCCCCACTTGAGCAGTTGAGTGAATTCTTGTCCTTGCAGCTGTATCTTTGACCAGTACATGAGAGCTCTGTTGGTTCAAAAGGGTGCTAAATGCACACCAGACACCCCACTTGAGCATGGTGGGTAAAAAAAAAATCAACTTTTTCAATATGTCGAGGAACCAACTCGGGAGCAGGCCATTTTAGTTTGGGTATTATGCAATTTCTTCTTTGGCTTGGCTTCGCGGACGAAGATTTATGGAGGGGGTAAAAAGTCCACGTCAGCTGCAGGCTCGTTTGTGGCTGACAAGTCCGATGCGGGACAGGCAAACACGATTGCAGCGGTTGCAGGGGAAAATTGGTTGGTTGGGGTTGGGTGTTGGGTTTTTCCTCCTTTGCCTTTTGTCAGTGAGGTGGGCTCTGCAGTCTTCTTCAAAGGAGGTTGCTGCCCGCCAAACTGTGAGGCGGCAAGATGCACGGTTTGAGGCGTTATCAGCCCACTGGCGGTGGTCAATGTGGCAGGCACCAAGAGATTTCTTTAGGCAATCCTTGTACCTTTTCTTTCGTGCACCTCTGTCACGGTGGCCAGTGGAGAGCTCGCCATATAACACGATCTTGGGAAGGCGATGGTCCTCCATTCTGGAGACGTGACCCATCCAGCGCAGCTGGATCTTCAGCAGCGTGGACTCGATGCTGTCGACCTCTGCCATCTCGAGTACTTCGACGTTAGGGATGTAAGCGCTCCAATGGATGTTGAGGATGGAGCGGAGACAACGCTGATGGAAGCGTTCTAGGAGCCGTAGGTGGTGCCGGTAGAGGACCCATGATTCGGAGCCGAACAGGAGTGCGGGTATGACAACGGCTCTGTATACGCTTATCTTTGTGAGGTTTTTCAGTTGGTTGTTTTTCCAGACTCTTTTGTGTAGTCTTCCAAAGGCGCTATTTGCCTTGGCGAGTCTGTTGTCTATCTCATTGTCGATCCTTGCATCTGATGAAATGGTGCAGCCGAGATAGGTAAACTGGTTGACCGTTTTGAGTTTTGTGTGCCCGATGGAGATGTGGGGGGGCTGGTAATCATGGTGGGGAGCTGGCTGATGGAGGACCTCAGTTTTCTTCAGGCTGACTTCCAGGCCAAACATTTTGGCAGTTTCCGCAAAGCAGGACGTCAAGCGCTGAAGAGCTGGCTCTGAATGGGCAACTAAAGCGGCATCGTCTGCAAAGAGTAGTTCACGGACAAGTTTCTCTTGTGTCTTGGTGTGAGCTTGCAGGCGCCTCAGATTGAAGAGACTGCCATCCGTGCAATGATAAGGGGCTAATCAGCGATCTTGTTGTGTGAGGCCCTTTGGGTAGGAGCGATCACAATATGATCGAATTCTCACTCGACATGGAGAGTGATGAAATTAAAACCGAGACTAAGGTCCTGAATTTAAATAAAAGGAATTATGATGGTATGAGACGGGAGTTGAGTAAGATTGATTGGGTGGTGTTTATGGGGGAGTTGACTGTGGATAGACAATGGAAAGCATTCACAGATCTAATGGAGAAATTGCAAAAATCGTTTATACCGGTTTGGCATAAAAATAAACCAAAAAAGGTGACTCAACTGTGGATAACAAGGGAAATTAGAGACAGCATTGGGTCCAAAGAGAGAGCATATCAATTGGCCAAAAAAAGTACCGCAACTGAAGACTGGGAACAGTTCAAGGTGCAGCAAAGGAGGACAAAGGGATTAATCAAGAGAGCAAAAATAAATTACGAAAGTAAGCTTGCGGCAAATATAAAAATCGACTGCAAAAGCTTTTATAGATATGTCAAGAGGAAAAGATTGGTGAAATCCAGAGTAGGTCCTTTGCAGTCGGAATCAGGGGAATATATAATGGGGAATAAGGAAATGGCAGACCAATTAAATTCTTACTTTAGTTCTGTTTTTACAAGAGAGGATACAAATAACATCCCAAGGATGTTAGGAAACATAGAGACTAATGCAAGGGAGGAACTGAAAGAAATCAATATCTCTAAGGACATGGTCTTGGGGAAATTGATGGGATTGAGGGCAGATAAATCCCAAGGGCCTGATAATCTACATCCTAGGGTACTCAAGGAAGTGGCCATTCAGATAGCAGATGCTTTAAGAATTATTTTCCAGAACTCGATAGACTCAGGATCAGTACCCATGAATTGGAGGGTAGCTAATGTTACCCCACTATTTAAAAAGGGGGGGTAGAGAAAGGGGGGGAATTATCAGCCGGTGAGCAGTAGTGGGCAAAATGATGGAATCCATTATTAAGGATGTAATGGTGGAGCATATGACTAGCAGAGAAGGGATCGGACGGAGTCAACATGGATTTGCAAAAGGTAAATCGTGCTTGACAAATCTATTGGAATTCTTTGAGATGGTGACAGGTAAAATAGATGGGGGAGAGCCAGTGGATGTGGTGTTCCTGGACTTCCAAAAGGCCTTCGATAAGGTCCCGCATAAACGACTGGCTTCCAAAATCAAGGCTCATGGGATTGGGGGCAAAGTATTGATGTGGATTGAGAACTGGCTGGCAGGTAGAAGACAGAGAGTTGGGATAAATGGCTCGTTTTCTGAGTGGCAGGCGGTGACCAGTGGGGTACCACAGGGATCTGTACTGGGACCCCAGCTGTTCACAATTTACATTCATGATCTGGATGAGGGGATTGGATGTAATATCTCCAAATTTGCAGATGACACTAAGCTAGGAGGGGTTGTGTGCACGGAAGAGGGGGTCAGGAAGCTCCAGTGTGATTTGGATAAATTGAGGGACTGGGCAGATACATGGCAAATGCACTGCAATGTGGATAAATGTGAGGTTATCCACTTTGTTAATACAAACCAGAGGGCAGATTAGTATTTGAATGGCAATAGATTAAGAGATGGGGAAGTGCAGAGAGTCCTAGGGGTACTTGTACATCAGTCTCTGAAGGCGAGCATGCAGGTACAGCAGGCCGTTAAAAAGGCAAATGGTATGTTGGCCTTCATATCAAGAGGGTTTGAGTATAGGAACAAGGATATCTTACTGCAGCTGTACAGGGCCTTGGTGAGACCACACCTGGAGTATTGTGTGCAGTTTTGGTCACCTTATCAAAGGAAGGATGTTCTTGCAATGGAGGGAGTGCAGAGGCGATTCACCAGGCTGATACCTGGAATGGCAGGAATGACTTTTGAGGAAAGATTGCGCAAATTGGGATTGTACTCACTGGAGTTTAGAAGATTGAGAGGGGATCTCATAGAGACATATAAAATTCTGGCAGGGCTGGACAGAGTGGATGCAGATGGGATGCTTCCAATGATGGGAAAATCCAGAACCCGGGGCCATGGTTTGAGGATAATAGGCAAACCATTTAGGACCGAGATGAGGAGGAATTTCTTTACCCAGAGGGTGGTGAATCTGTGGAATTCATTGCCACAGAGGGCAGTAGAGGCAGGTTCATTAAATATATTTAAGAGGGAATTAGATATATTTCTTCAGTATAAGGGTATTAAAGGTTACGGAGAGATGGCGGGGACGGGGTACTGAACTTTAAGATCAGCCATGATCTCATTGAATGGCGGAGCAGGCTCGAAGGGTCGAATGACCTACTCCTGCTCCTATCTTCTATGTTTCTATGTTTCTAAATTGAGACCTCAGCTTTTTCTCAGCCTGGTGGTTCTGGTTCTGATACTCCTGCATCCCTTTTACAGTGGGAGTGTACGGGGTGATAGGGGTCTTCAATTAATCCTCTTCAAACAATGATCCCGCGACATCATGTTGATGGGCAGGAGGCAGACGCCAGTAATCCTCTCCACCACTTTTATGCATTGATCTCTGATCGAATGCTCTGCAACAGTGATTTTCAAACTGCCCCTCTAAACTCACATTCCATTTTAAGCAACCCGAATGTCACAATTGCTCTGTGATTGATAAGAGATCACTTAAGGTGGTATGTGAGTGGGAAGGGATGGTTGAGAACGACTGCGCTAGACCCAAGTGTTTTCTGAAATATTTTGCTTGAGAAAAATTGTCATTGGCCCGTTTCCTTTGAAATTTTTAAACCGTGAATAGAATGAGTCAATTAGGTACGATCAAAACAATGATTCTCAACCTTCCCTTCCCACTCACATACCACCCTACTAATCACAGAGCACCTATGAGGCGCAGGGATTACTTAAAGTGGAATGTGAGTTTAGGGGAGCAGTTTGAAAATCATTGTTTCACAACAACCGTACCACTCTGTGATGCAGACAGCCAGGAGGCTCTTAATCGAGCTCCTATAGAAAGTTGACAGGTGGTGCTGAATTTCTCCATCAACTTCCATTTTTGTTTCAGGTTTCTAGCATCTGCAGTTTTTTTTTTAAATATAATTTCTCTTTTAAATCACCTGTCCAGTAACATAACAAGTCCTCGATGGTACCCACTACCTCAATGACTAAACTTTACGATTTGTCTTTCAAGCCTGGCTCTGCATGGACTACTTTGCAATGAATCAGCAGGAGATCAAAAAATTAAGAGCCGTTGCAGATAAAGAATATGGACAAGATTCATTTTGCATAATCCTATGACTTAATAGGCATAATCATTATGTAATTATTAACATACAAAGTTCCAGCATCTTCTTGTCAGTATAACTGCTTGAAATTAAATTGCAAAATTGTACTGCATTTAAAAAAGATAATACAATGTTCAATTAAGATCAATTGAGACTTAAATTCTCTATACACTCATAAATGCAGCTTTTTTAAATAGATAAATTTGCTTCAAGGAAAGCATATGGCACAATAATGGTTTATTATTAATGAGTTAAGTTTTTTCATTAATTGCATTTGTTTCAATTGCAATATATATTCAGACTCTGCCTTTATTACATAAATCCCAAGATGATGAGGTATACTCAACAGTAATTTCGAACAGATAACTTGGAATAAAGGTTGGTCAATTTGATTCACAATTTTCCCAAGGTCATGATCAAAGTTGCGACTGCTAAAAACTGAGTTTGGATTTTCCATCATCTGATTGTTCAATCCTCTCTTTGTCTCTTTGGCTTGGCTTCGTGGACGAAGATTTATGGAGGGGGTAAAAGTCCACGTTATCTGCAGGCTCGATTGTGGCTGACAAGTCCGATGCGGGACAGGCAGACACGGTTGCAGCGGTTGCAGGGGAAAATTGGTTGGTTGGGGTTGGGTGTTGGGTTTTTCCTCCTTTGTCTTTTGTCAGTGAAGTGGGCTCTGCGGTCTTCTTCAAAGGAGGTTGCTGCCCGCCGAACTGTGAGGCGCCAAGATGCACGGTTTGAGGCGATATCAGCCCACTGGCGGTGGTCAATGTGGCAGGCACCAAGAGATTTCTTTAGGCAGTCCTTGTACCTCTTCTTTGGTGCACCTCTGTCATGGTGGCCAGTGGAGAGCTCGCCATATAACACGATCTTGGGAAGGTGATGGTCCTCCATTCTGGAGACGTGACCCACCCAGCGCAGCTGGATCTTCATCAGCGTGGACTCGATGCTGTCGGCCTCTGCCATCTCGAGTTCTTCGATGTTAGGGATGAAGTCGCTCCAATTAATTTTGAGGATGGTGAGTTCAAGAAATAACAGGGTGGGATCATCTCATTAAAGATCTTTTCAATGTCCATATACACTGTTAATGATGGACTGGGAAGGTTTCTAAAATCAAAATGTTGTCAGGAATGCCATTACCATGCAACTATTTTATTAAAAATAAATCTGGCAGCATGGTTAGAATGCACTTACACAATGCTATTAAAGCATCAATGATCCAGGTTCGAATCCAGCACTCTCTGTAAGGAATTTGTACATTCTCCCCGTGTCTGTGTAGGTTTATTCTGGTTGCTCAGGTTTTCTCCCACCCTTCAGAATGTTTGGGAGTCTTAGGTTAATTGGGGTATTTTGGCGGCATAGGCTCGTGTGTGGGAAGGGTCTGTTACCATGGTGTATGTACAAGTGTGTAAAAAAAATAAATAAATAAATAAATAAATTGCAGCATATTCAAGATTAAAATTGATAGCTATTTGCAATAATTGCATCAAAGAATCAGAAATGGAAGAAGCTGAATAAAAGAAAATATATATTTTCTGCCAATATTCATAAAGAACAATGGTTTCTAATGGAGTAAACCAATCTATTTTGGACCCATTAAGTAAGGTTAGATATTTTGAGTGAGTACATGGACCTATAGATTCTATCCTGGCCTCCAAATGCTCAACGGGCCTTTCACTGTTGAACACTGGACAGGAGTGGAGAAGCCAATCAATGGACCAGTTGATTCTTGACCCATGTTGAATATTTTTACTGTGTGTAACTGGAGTACGAACCATATTTGACCAGGTTGCAGAAGTAGGGTTAAGCAGAGGTCTTTGTATTTGAGAGGTTTTACACAGAATAATATAATAAACCCACAGATGTGTAATCACCTTGCAATTGATTAATGAACTTCTAAGCCAAAGAGAATTTAATTTCTCTCTAAATCCCCTTTGGCTGATCAATCCCATTTCTAGGTGTCAGTCTAGCCAACATAATTGCTTATCTCATATGCAAGATGGATTCCTCATCTCCAAAATACAGGTGATCTCCATACAGGTGGATAAATACAATGATCACCATCACTGAGGAATTTAACTGTTATCAGCTGCAGTTGATGAGGTTGGTTTTATATTCTAATGAGGAAATGAACACTCAAGTTCTTATAAGAGAGAATTGATTTCACGCCCATTTGCTTTCCAAGGCCACAAGCCCAGAATATCTAACCTCAATCATTCAACAACACCATCCATCTCAGCTCTTATGCTCTCTGTGGTATCTACTCCTTTAAAGAAGCTTGTGATTTGTGCCCTCATTTCTCTGTTATAAGGCTATGCTGAAAACATTTACATGACCTCAAGTTGTTCATTTTACTTTATCCAAGGCTGATAGTACATTATCGGACTGCCACAAGGATGAAAAATTAAGTTTGAATTTTACCATAGAGGGACATAGCATATTAATGCCCCATTATGCTGGACCTCCAAACACAGTAGATACCCAGTGCTTATTAATGAGATTTTCAATAAAATAACCTGAATGTTAAAAGTTGCCTTGTCATTGCAAAATTATTCTCAATGGAGATCAACAACCTTTATTCGCACCCAAACACCTGGCACTAACATGTCATGCCCTTTAGTTACCAACACAAGTAAACATCAAGGTTCTCAATTGCAGGCTAAAATGCCTCTTTCTTGAGTCCTAACTTGCCCACACAATACAGTGTCATCTTTTCTGCAGCTTCTTGCCAAGGACAAAAATAGACTGCTTGAATCACAAAGGTCCCAGTGCACATCTCTCCGGGACTTGCTTACCACCATTGTCTCATCAGGAAATTCACTCACTGATAATTACTTTCGTCTTTCCACGAATCAGCTGATTTATTATCCAGTGTTAAATCTCCCGCTCTGCTCTTGGGGGGCCTTCACTTTGTTGCAGTCTTTTCTGAGAGATCCACTGAAAGTCAAAGGATGGCATTATCACTGCATGGCCTTGTTGTACAAATTCAGTTCTGCCCTGAAGGAATGAAATGATTAAGAGCCTCTTTCCTCTTACAGTGCCCTCTAGGCTTAATCCTTAACCTTTTCCACCATTTCAAGTGTTCCTGACATCTTCCTTTTTCCCTGCCACTGCTATTTCTGACTCCAGCCTAATGACTTGTCAGAGTAAAAAGATCCAACAGCACAGAAAATTAATAATATCGGGCAGAACAGGCAGAAAGTACAAGAAGCCTGAGGCCCAGCACCTCTCGGTTCATTTCATTTTTCCCCAGCAGGTATCAGACTCTTGAACCTCCTCATTCTACCTGAACCATAAACTTCTCTGTGGTCGGAGGACTCATACAGGCTGCAGGCTTCTGCAAAGTGGCTCATGGGAACCAGGACTCGTGAGGGTGCTGTGGGCAAGAAAGGCTCCCGAAGGGCCTCAGGCCTGAAGGCTTCCTGATCATGTGGGAGGTCTGGATCTGGAGCTCATGGATCACACAGGAGTCCGCAGCTGCAAAGGCCACGGGAGAGCTGGAGGTCTGTGAAGGGACTCTCTTTTCCTACTCTTCTTCTCCTTACTGTAAGAGGAATTGGATGATACTAATGGCAAGCAAAAGGTAATTTTGTGTAATATTAAATTTTCTGCATTTATTACATGACAATAAAGAAATCAAAGATCTTACAGAACAATTTTGTTCCTTATACTAACTGTAACCGCAAATATATATTGATCTATATTAGTGATTCCCAAACTTTTAGGGCCACATCCCTAGCACCCCTCCCACCACCCCCCCCCCCACACACACACACACACCCACACACACACACACACACACACACACACCCACACACACACACACACACACACACCTTTTTATTGGTATTAGATCTACTGAAAATGTTAAACAACAACTAATCTAACACTATAAACAAGCGTATGAATTTACAAATGAATCTTAAAGTAAACCAATTTATTTATCAATATGAAAGGGTAAATTTACATCTCACATGTAACTACATGGTCTTCACAGATTTCACATGATATTGCATACATTTCTTTTTTTGTTTGCTGTGGTGCAGACATATTTAATTCTTTGTAAAAATCATGCCAGTCATAACTAAATGAACTAAGAAATCATAAAGAAATATAATAGTAATGCAATTATTGAGAAAAGTACATGAAACAATAATTATGAATGTGAAACTAAAAAAAATCAAATACTTAAGAGCTATTAACATTAGAAATTACAGTTAGATGAAAATACAGGTGTGCTTTCCCATCCCGAGCAGTCACCGGCCTAGCGGTCGGTCACTGTCCCAAGTCGTCACCGTCCTGAATGGATGACATCCTGAGCGGTCCCATCCCAGCCAGTCACCATACCTGACTGAAGGTAACTTGCAATCATTACAAACCTAGAGCCATGGTCCTTGCCGACGTGAAAATGCAATGATCACCAGTCCCCACGGCGTCTGCTGTCTGATCTGGCTGGCGTGTGGCATGTGTTCTGTCCAGATCATGTCATCATGTTCGGATCACCACCACTTTTATTCTCAGTGCCCCCCTTGGATCTTTCCACCATCCCCAGGGGCAGCACCACCAAAGGGGTCCATTTCCATGCTTCATCTCTGTCAGTTTGTGCTAAATCATCCATTTAAGTGATGCTGGTTGATTGGTAAATATTGGGATCAATACTGTATAAGGGAATGTTCTCTTACATTTGTCAAAATATAACATGGATTTTTCACCTTTGACCCTATGAGGAGATTGAAGACTTGAAGAAACCTTGACTGAAAGTTGCATTCATTCAAAGCTGCATTGAACTGTCCACTAAGATGTTTGAGTTCCAAGTTGAATCCACCCCCTCCTGAGCCAGAGACACAGAGGTTAAGCAATGAAATCCACATGGAATTGAGATAAGATACAGATCTGCCAGGATCTAGTTGAATGGCAGAACAGGTTTGAGGGGATGAACATGCTCCTCTGCTGTTTTATTGAAAGCCAGTTTTAACAGTGAGATGTTTTTGTCCTTTCATTCATAAACTTTGCAAGAGAGTGTTGAGAATCTGAAATGGAAACTAAAATGGAAGCTGGGGTTGATAAACATGTGTGAGAGGGTACATTGGAGGATATAGGGGAAATAAAGAGAGGAAGGAGGGACTGATGGTGCCAGCATTGAAGCTGATGGCCTGAATAGCGTCCTTCTATGCCCTTACAAGTCTCTTCTTCTTTCTTTGGCTTGGCTTCGCGGACGAAGATTTATGGAGGGGGTAAATGTCCACATCAGCTGCAGGCTCGATTGTGGCTGACAATTCCGATGCGGGACAGGCAGACACGTTTGCAGGGGAAAATTGGTTGGTTGGGGTTGGGTGTTGGGTTTTTCCTCCTTTGCCTTTTGTCAGTGAGGTGGGCTCTGCGGTCTTCTTCAAAGGAGGTTGCTGCCCGCCGAACTGTGAGGCGCCAAGATGCACGGTTTGAGGCGATATCAGCCCACTGTCGGTGGTCAATGTGGCAGGCACCAAGAGATTTCTTTAGGCAGTCCTTGTACCTTTTCTTTGGTGCACCTCTGTCACGGTGGCCAGTGGAGAGCTCGCCATATAACACGATCTTGGGAAGCCGATGGTCCTCCATTCTGGAGTCGTGACCCACCCTGCGCAGCTGGATCTTCAGCAGCGTGGACTCGATGCTGTCGACCTCTGCCATCTCGAGTACTTCGACGTTAGGGATGAAAGCGCTCCAATGAATGTTGAGGATGGAGCGGAGACAACGCTGGTGGAAGCATTCTAGGAGCCGTAGGTGATGCCGGTAGAGGACCCATGATTCGGCTAAGACTCATACAAATCACTTGACATCCTGACTTGAAAATATGTGACTGTTTCTTCATTGTCCATGAGTCTGAATCCAAGTCCTTTCTTCCCCATCTCTCTTGGACCTGAAGGATTGTAGTGGTTCAAACAAACTGCTTGTTACCACGCTCAAAAAAGACAAGGACGGAGAATGAGGGCTAACCCCATTTAGCAATGCCACAGCCCAAAATAAATCAAAAAAATCTTTTGTTTAGGATCAATTACATCCATCACACTTCACACAATAACATTTTCTAGTTTATTCCTTAAGATACACCAAGGGTTCATTTCTTATTCTCATCCACAGCTCGACAGAGCCACTCTCCAATAACAAAATCATTTTCTTTTTTTTGTTTCCCTCTTAGGTTTTCTTTCGTATTCTCCATTATTCATACTCTTTTTCCAAAATCACACATTTGTGAAGATCAGATTTTGTCTGCTTTTTCACTGAGGATATGACTTACAATAATGTCACATTACTCTCGACATCTCCAGCTACATGCCATCATTTACAGGTCCCTATTCCCCCTTGGAAACTCCTACTCCTTCTTCAAAAGAGTTTTGCACCTTTACGTTCTCCTCCTAACTTTCAAACTGGACAACTAGTGGGATTTACTAAAACAGTGGGATTTTTATGCTGTGTGAAGTGAATTATGTATTTGAAAAAACGTAACAGTCTGGGAGAAACACGACAGAATATACTGGTCATCCAGCATCTATGGAAAGAGAAGCAGCCAACATGAGCAGCGCAGTTAGCGTAGAGGTTAACACAATGCCGTCACACAGCCAGCAACCCGGGTTCGAAGCCTCCATAGTCCATAAAGAATTTGTTCATTCTCCCTATGACTTCATGGGTTTCTTCCAGGAGCTCTGGTTTCCTCCATCCTTCCAAAGGAAACATAAAGGTGTCTGTAGGTTAATTAGTGTGTTTGGGCAGTGTGGTCATGTGGGGTGAAAGAACCAATTACTGTGTTGTATTTCCAATTTTACAAACATTTTAAGCATTAAAAAATTGTTTAATGTCTGTGTTGCTTTCCAGTGAGCTCAAAAAGAGAGGTTCAAATTTTTAGTCTGAGAGAAGGTGAAGGAGGGATATGTAGAACCAAAGTAGTGACTGTGAAATAGCTTAATTAATTACAGTAGGTGCTCGCATATAAAGCTTATTGGCCTATGGGGTTGTTGATGAGCACGTGGTGGGAACATTCTGGCATGCTGGACTTATCAGACTGGGAGATTGAAGGTAAGAAGGGGAGTGGAGAGGTTGGTGTCACTGAAACCACCTCACGTCATGTTGAGTTTGCTGTAGGTATATGAGGGCAAACTTCCTTAATGGGCTCACCACCTGGACTCATTACCCAAGCTGTCCACTAACCCTCTCCCCCACCATCACCTATTGGAACACCTCTACACTCTAAGAGGCTGCTTCTTAAAACTCATCAGTCAATAATTCATTATATTTGTAATGATCGGGACAGTGGAAGAATATGCATCTTGTTTTTCTTTTCAAACAGCAACCTCCAAACTCTTCAAAATCTTTTAAGGCAGTCTTTCTCATGCAAAATTTTGACCAAGATATTGTTCTGTGCATAACAGTGCATGAAAATAATGATCCTTTGCCTGAGGCTCACATAGATCCACCTCCGGGCCAGTGCTCCTGTCAAGACAAAGGAGAGAAGCAAACGAAGAGCACCTTCAGAGACAGCGACCGTCCATAAACCCCACCACCTCCTCCGATGTCGCCGCCTGCTGCTTCCCGCAGCCATGCAACCTCCTGTCCATTTCAATAGTGAACCCAAGCTCCAGGCGTCGCCCTCCTCAGCTCCTGATTGGGAAACTGCAAGTGCCCATGAACCCTCTTGGTCCACTGCTGTGGTCCGCTCCTCAGCGGGTTCCTCTCCCAGACTGTAAGGTTTGCAGAAAACAATGATTCCCATTCATAGACCCTTTGTTCCATCGTTCAAGTCCAATTCTGTTGATACTTGTACCAAGGTACAGTGAAAATGTTCAGCCAATCAACCCATGCATAATACAACAGTTAAATACACAGTGCAGACTTTAGAGTTACAGATCAGTTGCAGAAGCAATATTATTTTTATTTTGATAGAAATTGCAGCTATCCAATCGTTAGAGACAAATTACAAGCACTTCAGTGCCTGAGCAAGAGGAAATAGGACATAAAGTTACATCAGAGTCATCTTGTCACATCAACCTTAGGATTGATAGAATATAGCTTTCTGCAAAGCTAAAAAACTGACAGAGATAAACGTAATGGGTGTGCATACTTAAGATCGCCAGTTATAGAGGGGTGCAAATAGGAATTCTCAGAGAAAATGGTTCCACAATCTTAGTTTAGCATGCTCTCCAAACATGGCAAAAATGCATCACTCTCTGGTATTGTTTTAGATTTAAACTTTCACAGAGAATGTAATAAGAGCGAGGTAACACTAGTAACTGTTAGAATGATCAAACTGGGTTTCTAGCTCTCCAAAAAAACAGACACATCAACTTCATGAGCAACACACAAGTGTGCCACAGAAACACTCAAAAGACTGTACAACAGGCTTCATTCCAGTAAAAGTTGGAACACCAGTTCATGCTTCGGTGGCTCCCGTGTGACTGGCTCAAGAGGGGCCGACTCAGGTCTATATTGGGGTCGGCTGATTGACAGCTGGCCAGGTGGAGTCAGCCCCTTCGGTGGTCTTCCTGTAGGTACAGAGATCGGCCCCTGCAGTAGGCTGGTGGTTGTATCACCGCACTATCGTATGTGACAAAGGTCTCAAACACATAAATTTTAAAATGCTTAAAAAAAATTACATTTTTATTTGAAACATGGTGGAAGCTATTTCCAGACATTCAAACTCATGCCACCCAATTGACGTACAAACCTTGTACATTTTTGAAGGGTGGGAGGAAACTGGGGTATTCAGAGGAAACCCACGTGGGTCATGGGGGAATTTACAAACTCTCTACCATCACTACTGGATTTGAACCTGGGCTGCTGGAGCAGTAAACAGCATCATGCAAACCGCATCGCTAACCGTACCACTCATGGATGCTGCTTGACCAGCTGACCAGCACATTTGTCCAGTGCACTCGACTAGAGCACCTTCAGACTTTCTTGTTTTACTCGAATTAAGCTCATTCCTGACAGCTTTCTGTCATTCTGGGAACCACTCAGTGGTTGATGTGAGAATGCTGCGCAAACCCTCCCTCTGTGCAATCAGATGGTCACTGGTAAAAGCAGCTCCAGCAGCTGTTACTGTTAATGTGACTTTACAACCCTTTATGACAGACAATGACCTCTCCCACGCAAAGGACCTTCTGTGCCTTTGCAACTTCTAGTGCTCTTTCTAGATGCTGTCAACATGAAAGAGAACTGATTCATCAGCTGAGGGGCTCAACAGTGATTAAAGGGGAGAGACTTCCATGTCTGTATTTAAACCAATACCATGGGACTTGGTTTGCCTGCTGTAAGGTGTGATCCTGTGACTATGATGGCCACACATCCATTGGACATTTCTCCAAATTTAGCCACCAGTTCTCAGATATTTGTGAAGTTAGCTAAACTGCATTTTAATTCAGCATCTCAGTCCATACCAGAGTGTCAATCGATTTTCAATCTGAATACAGCAACCATTGAACCATCAAGTCCCTGACTTGGCATTTAATAGTTAATTGCATTGATAAGGCAGGTGTCATACAAGAGAATATTAATGAAGATGTTGCCAAGATATGGAATTGTTGACCAAGTTGGGGCTTTATTCCTTGGAGCTCAGGAATATGAGCACTGATCTCATGGAGGTGTAAAAAAGTCACGAGAGGAATAGATTAGGTGAACGCAGAGAGTCTTTTGTTCAGAGTGGGGGAAATCGGTAACCAAAGGACATTAAAGGTGCTATGTGAATCAAAGTCTATTTTCCTCTGTCATTTCTGTCTTTGGGTCCATTGAGGAAGTTATCTATGGACAATACCACACACTGGAATCTTTGTGTAAGGAAGGTGCCCTTCATTTGCCTTTCAGATCTTTTCCCTCTCCCCTAAAATCAGTGCCCTCTCATTTTAGATTCCCTTATCCTGGAAAAAGACTAAGAGAATTTACCTTATCTATGTCACTTCATGATTTACAAGCCCTGCAAAGCCCCCTTCGCTTCAGGGTGAAAAGTCCCAGCCTATCCAAGATCTCCTTATAATTCAAGCCCACCAATCCTGGCAACATTTTTATGATTCTTTCCTGCACTTTTTCCAGCTGAAGGATGATTTTCCCGTAGCTTGGTGATCAGAACTGCACACAATACTCCAATTGCCGTCTCACCAATTTCTTGTTCAGTATTTTACCTCATCTTAAACAGCACAAACATCCTTCTATTCCCATTTTTAGAAATCAAGTTCTCATCCCATTGTAGTGATACTTAGCTTCATTTTCTCAGGATTAATTGTTATATGTCAGGAATATTAGTAATTTTTAAAAAAGCACAAAACTACTGGAGGAATGCAACAGGTCTCATGGTGTCCATAGGAGGTAAAGATAGATGACTGACATTTCGAGCCTGAGCCCTTCTTCAAGGTGGGCAGGTGGTTGAATTTAAAAAATCTGGGGAGGAGGGAAGAAAGGGCAAGGAGAGGAGTACAGACAAAAGTCCTCCATAATTGGACAGGAGAGAGAAGGTAAGAATTGATCGGGGGAATGGGTGGCTCTGGGAATGCAGAGCTGGACAATAGGAGACAGAGGGAAAGGGAAAAAGAGAGAGGGGGAGAGCTAGACAACAGGAGAAATAGGGATAGGGAAGGGGAAGGACAGGGAGTTGGAGGTGGCTAATGGAAATCAGAGAAGTCGATGTTAATCTTCAGATGGAACACAGGGTGTCGTTTCTCCAATTTGCGGGTGTTCGCAGTCTGGCAGTGCATGAGTCCATTTCGGCATGGGAATGGGGGAAGGAATTGAAATCAGGAATATTTGTCCTGTGATATGACCAAAGCTCTTTAATTCCACACTTGGAAACATTTAACATTTAAGAACTTACCTTTGAGCTGCAGCTGGTCAAATGGTTGTGATGTTTTTGTAATAAATGGTAATTCTTCTGACAATGTAAACTTATGTGCCTCCCACCTAACAGTTTCATGCTCTGTATTGATTTAACTGGCTGCTGACTGTTGGACAATGGTATGAAGGAGAGAGTTTAACTGATTGGTCCTTCAGGGTTACGTTTCCCAAACTGGGTTACGCAGAGTGCAGGGAAACGAGATGGAGTAATAACAATCTGTATGGGTGAAGCCAGTGACTGTGAGCCAGAGTCGGTGCCGTGCTGTTGCTGGGGTGATGTGCGCTGTGGTTTCTGGGAGCTGACAGTGGCAGCATGAGGATTTGCAGCGTGTGTTAGAAGGCGACTCCAAAATACCGGTGTCCAGCCTGTAAGCTGCGGTAAGTGAACGATGGGCGGGTTGTGCGTCTGGCAGTATCTGACGTGCTGGTGGTAGTCCAGGTCCGTAGTGGGAACGAGGGGCACTGGGGGTAGCCTGGGCTGCGGCGGGGAACAAGAGGCGCTGGGGGTAGCCAGGCCTCTGGCAGGGGAGCAAGGGATGCTGGGGTTAGCCCGGGCCTCTGGTGGGGCAAGGTCAAGGAGTTCCGTGATTTCCAAGCACTCACCAAAAGGGATCCGTGAGTTAAAAAGTCTGGGAAGCCCTAGCATAGCGGTTACAATGCCAGAGGCCCAGGTTTGAATCCAGCACAGATTGTAAGGAGTTTGTGTGTGTTATCCCAGTGTATGCTGCATTTCCTCCAGGTGCTTCGGTTTCCTTCCACCCTTCAAAAATGTACAGTAGTTGTAGGTCATTTGGGAGCACAAGCTTGTGGCCAGAAGGGTCAGTTACCTTGATGTATGTCTAAATTAATCAATGAGGTGGTTGTGGTTAGCTACTCCTTTTGATATCTTCTTCATTGATAATGTAAAACTGAACAAAAACATGGAGACCATGCAGCCCTTCAGAATTAACTTTGAATTCATACATTTCGGATAACCAGCCTTATCAGTTTATATTAAAACTAAGCATTTCTAGATCATTGACTGAAACGTCTCTTTTTTTTGCTCTCGATGTCTACACACCTGCATTTCAGGTTTTATTTCATAATCCAAATGTTTGCATAAATTTGCTTATCATTCTCATGATTCCAGGTTTGCTTTTTTAAATTATTTCTCTCTTTCTCTGCTTTTATCTCTCACTTTCTGTTTTCCAGGTTTGCTTTTTTTTAAATTATTTCTCTCTTTCTCTGCTTTTATCTCTCACTTTCTGTTTTCCAGGTTTGCTTTTTTTTAAAAATTATTTCTCTCTTTCTCTGCTTTTAATCTCTCACTTTCTGTTTTCCAGGTTTGCTTTTTTTTTAATTATTTCTCTCTTTCTCTGCTTTTATCTCTCACTTTCTGTTTTCCAGGTTTGCTTTTTTAAAAAAAAATTATTTCTCTCTCTGCTTTTATCTCTCACTTTCTGTTTATCTCTTGTTTGCAGATGATACATTTCATCACTCTCTCCCAGCAGGCAACACCATGCTGTATCATTGGTCTCTCCATGTTCACAGTAAAACAGACATCGCCTTGTTCACTCAACCTTCTCTGAATCATTAGACACATCTGATTTCCAGCTTAGCTCAATTTTGATGAAGGATCATTAGCCCACAATGTTGTGTCAATCTCTATAAACTTACTCAAAAAATTAAACCTTCCCTACCTCATATCCCTCCACTTTTCTTACGTCCATGTGCCTGTCTAAGAGTCTTTTAAATATCCCTATTGTGCCACCCTCCACCACTATCCCTGGCAACCCATGCAAGGCACCCACTAATCTCTGTGTAGGGAAATTTACTCCTGCACTCATCTTGCTTAGATGTTCTCTGATGCTGAAGCAAGACACAAGCCCCTTCCCCCCATTCAGATGCTACTTGACTTGCTGAGTGTTGCCAGCATTTTTCATTTTCATTTGCAACCTCTGAAATTGTTTGTGATTAATTTCATCAACTAAAGCTGCAGCTTTCCAAAGCTCACATGTACTGAACAGACCTGTTATTCGGTAGTCACCTTTCCTTCACTGGTCATCTGTGTTCACAAAGAGATCAACTCTCCTTGCATTATTGCAGAGGTGTATTGTTTCAGGATCATCGCTTCAGATTTTTAAATCTCTTCACATCTTGTAACTATTCCACTTCCTGCCTATCCAAATCATACAGGCAAATTAAGTCAAAATGCAGAAATGCTGGAAGAACTCAGCAGGTCTTTCAAGATCCAAGGAGGTAAAGAAATGTAACTATCGTTTCAAGCCTAAGCCTTGCTGTTCCCCCCTCATTTCCTCTAGTTCTGTCCCTCTGTCTCCTTTCCTCCAGCTTTTGCAAACCACCCCTTCTGCCGATTAATTCTCACCTTTCCACTCCTGTCCTATCCCTGTCTAATTATCACTTTTTTTCCACTGGTCTGTCTTTCCCCACCCCCATTCATTCCTTCTCCCCAGCCTTTTATTTCAGGCACCTGCCTGCTTTTCATGCACACCTTGAAGAAAGTATTGGGCCCAAAACCTTGGTTATATACCTTTATCTACTGTGGGTGCCAGGGGACTTGTTGAACTCCTCCAGCATTTCTGTGCTTTAACTCTTTCTTTGGCTTGGCTTCGCGGACGAAGATTTATGGAGGGGGTAAAAGTCCACGTCAGCTGCAGGCTCGTTTGTGGCTGACAAGTCCAATGCGGGACAGGCAGACACGGTTGCAGCGGCTGCAGGGGAAAATTGGTTGGTTGGGGTTGGGTGTTGGGTTTTTCCTCCTTTGCCTTTTGTCAGTGAGGTGGGCTCTGCGGTCTTCTTCAAAGGAGGTTGCTGCCCGCCAAACTGTGAGGCGCCAAGATGCACGGTTTGAGGCGATATCAGCCCACAGGCGGTGGTCAATGTGGCAGGCACCAAGAGATTTCTTTAGGCAGTCCTTGTACCTTTTCTTTGGTGCACCTCTGTCACGGTGGCCAGTGGAGAGCTCGCCATATAACACGATCTTGGGAAGGCGATGGTCCTCCATTCTGGAGACGTGACCCATCCAGCGCAGCTGGATCTTCAGCAGCGTGGACTCGATGCTGTCGACCTCTGCCATCTCAAGTACTTCGACGTTAGGGATGAAAGCGCTCCAATGGATGTTGAGGATGGAGCGGAGACAACGCTGGTGGAAGCGTTCTAGGAGCCGTAGGTGGTGCCGGTAGAGGACCCATGATTCGGAGCCGAACAGGAGTGTGGGTATGACAACGGCTCTGTATACGCTTATCTTTGTGAGGTTTTTCAGTTGGTTGTTTTTCCAGACTCTTTTGTGTAGTCTTCCAAAGGCGCTATTTGCCTTGGCGAGTCTGTTGTCTATCTCATTGTCGATCCTTGCATCTGATGAAATGGTGCAGCCGAGATAGATAAACTGGTTGACCGTTTTGAGTTTTGCAGGCGCCTCAGATTGAAGAGACTGCCATCCGTGCGGTACCGGATGTAAACAGCGTCTTCATTGTTGGGGTCTTTCATGGCTTGGTTCAGCATCATGCTGAAGAAGATTGAAAAGAGGGTTGGTATAATCACAGCATCTGCAGACTTTTATTTTTCAGGCCAATAAAGTCTTTCCTTTGCATTTCCATCTTTATTGGAACCCATCTCATAGTGTAATATGACCAACAGACTTCAATTAAAATAATCTATGGATGATAATAGAAGAAACCTGTGACTTTCAATGGCTTGTTCATTGGTTATTATTTGGAGTACTGTCACGTTTGACTTGTTAAAAGGAGAAGGACATTTGTACTGTTACACCTGCTTTATACTGGCTATATATACTGGCTGATATCGCCTCCAACTGTGCATCTTGACGCCTTACAGTTCAGCGGGCAGCAACCTCCTTTGAAGAAGACTGCAGAGCCCACCTCTCTGACAAAAGACAAAGGAGGAAAAACCCAACACCCAACTCCAACCCACCAATTTTCCCTTGCAACTGCTGCAACCATGCCTGCCTGTCCCGCATCGGACTTGTCAGTCACCAACGAGCCTGCAGCAGACGTGGACTTACCCCTCCATAAATCTTCGTCCGCGAAGCCAAGCCAAAGAAGAAGAAAAATAAAGAAGATACTGGCTATGACAATATCTGAAGTAATAGTACTCTGTCAAACATTCTTTCTCTCCACGTTGGAATGTGGTGATTGCATTATTGAACAAGATGCTTGGTCTATTGATCCGGATGTTCGTTTAAATCACATCATGGCACTTCCTTAATTTAAATTCCAGCAATCGAATTAAGTCTGGAAGACGCAACTCGCATCAGCAAGAGTGGCTGCAAAACTACATTGGCATATCTCCAAACGCAAGTGAGCAGTTGGTCTTGGCATAATGAATCTGGCATTAAAATGTGCGTCACATTGATCTGCTGAGACTCCCTAGTGTTGCTCATAGGGTGCCAAGGCCAAGTAGAATCCTCAAATGAAACAGAGTTGGAATCTGAAAAATAAATGGAGGAGGGAGCAGAAACACAGTGGGACAGATTAAAATTAAACTCTTCCATGATAGCCATAGAGCTTTGGAATTTTTTGCCACAGATTTTGAACGCAATACAAAAAAAAAGTTTTGTTTGCAGATTTACCCTTCACTAATTTCCCAATGATTAATTGGGGAATTAATGGATACAAGATTTATATGCGGCTCCTCAACATCAATCAAATTTAGTAACAGGATTGAACTTACAAATTATCTGCTGAGCTTTGCTGTAACCACTTTAATAAGACGTCTTCTCATGATGTTGTGGATGAAGTTTTGTCTGACAATTCTAGGCTGCTCTCATTTGTCACCCAGTGTTTTGAGATTATGCACCAATGTTCCTTGCACTTTAACAATCCAGCTTATCATTCATTGTTAATGCCAGACTCAACAAGGAGCAAAGCAAACAAAATTGAATGTTATTCAAATTGAAATCCCAATTGTTTTTTGTGATAATCGGAGCACATTCAGAGGCAAAAAAACTATGTATCCATCTCTGTCTGAAACAAGACTTTGATAAATGAATCCTTTTCATTTCTCTAATATATTCTATAGAAATAAAACTTGAAAGTCACAATAAAATTGACTTTCCCGGGAAATAATGAAGGGAGTAGGCCTTTTGGAAGTGCATACTTTCAGATGACAAGTAAACCAAATGCTGTCCTGCTTTTCATGCAGCCTTTCACTACCTTTGGATGCTGCATGGCCTGCTGAGTTTCTCCAGAACTTTGTGTGGTGCTGCCCCACATCTTGGTTCCAAGCCACTATTTGGCAGGGATACTGCCCAATGGTCATTCAACAAGACTTAGAGTGAAATTAATCAGTGAGGCCTTGTTAGAACATAAACATAGGCCCTCCAGGCCAACCTTTCCAAGGAATGAAACTAGTCCCTTTCAGCCCAAATCCGTCTAAACATTTCCTATTGACATACCACTTTAAGCAACAAACTCAATCAGATTCATATTTAAGAACTCTTACTTTGTACATTATTTATTATTGAATATTTATTTTCTATATTGCACAGTCAGTTTGTTTTCTACTCCTTTGTTAACATCTCTCTTTTGTTTATGCATCTTTTAAGTACATTTTTTTGGCACTACTAATTAGTAGCGGCACACAGGAAAAAAGAATCTCTGGGTTGTACGTGATATCATGTACATACTCGGACAATAAATCTGAACTTTGATCTTTGGATAGTTAATTTTTTAAACAAAACTCACAGGGAATGTTTTTCTAAACATAAACTTATATCATAGGTGAAGGATTCACTCTCTTTTGCCTGTTAAATGTTAAATTTTGATCAGTTTTATTCACTATTTACCACAATTACATTAATTAATTACAAAAGCAGAAAACCTTCAATCTAATTCCTGTCTTTTAATAATTAATATATGTGTTTCACTTTAATGACATCACAAATCCAAAATGTGACATGGAAATAAAACCTGGACGGACAGATTGTGTCCGGAAGAAGCTCCCCACTTTCTAAGCGAGTGATAACGTGGCAAATATTGGGTACAAACATTGCAAGGCAGCAATAAGCCACTTCAAAGATGTGTTCAGAAAGTTTGAAAATCTTATGAAAGTCTGTGATGAGAATGTAGAAAGGAGGATGGTCTTGGACTGTAGACCAGAGTGAAACACAGAAGTCTGTAGACATTGTGATTGTAGTAAAAATACACAGCTGGTCTTGCAGTGTCCATAGGAGGTAAAGATACATTACCAATATTTCGTACCTGAGCCCTTCAAGGTATAACCAAAGAGTAAGCAGGCATCTGAATTAAGACTGAGAGAGAAAGGGAGAAAAATGAGAGGAGGAAGAGTCCAGACCAACAAACAAAAAGTGTTAATTGGATATGACAAGATTTGATTTTGGCTCTGTGAAAGAAGACAGAGGGAAAAGGTCACTTTGCAGATGGTCTCAGTCTGGCAGTGTATGAGACCATGGGCAGTCATGCCAGCAAAGGAATGGGACGGAGAATTGAAATGGATGGCCACTGGAAGAACCACACTATTGTGGCGTACAGAGCTGAGATGCACAACAAAGTGATCTCCCAGTCTGTGCCCAGTCTCTCTGATGCAGAGGAGACACAAAGGAAGCACTGGATGCAGTAGATGACCCATGTAGATTCACAAGTGAAGTATTGCTTCACTCGGAAGAACTGTAGATCCTCCACTGAACATCCAGATTAACTGCAGGTTGTGTTTAAACCTGTGAGGTGATGCATTTGGAAGGCTCCAGCGAACATATTCATAATGAAAGAAAAGTTCAAAGGAACTATGGAAGAACAAAGGGAGCTTAGAGTACACACAACGATCCCTGAAGCTGACAGCAGCTAGGGAGGATAGTGAAGGGATACAGAATGCCTGCCTTCATTTGCTATTGCATGGGGGTGGGGGGGGGGGGGGAGTTTAGTACATCTCATATCAGAATCAGAATTTATTGTCATGAAATTTATTGTTTTGTGACAGTGAAACATGCTGGAGAAACATAACCTCTCTCGCAATGTTTGATGAAGAAAAGGACAAAGTAGAGCAGTGTCTGTTGTTCATTGTTAATTCAGGAATCTGATGCCAGAGGGGAAGCAGCTGTCCTTGTGGCACTGAGAGCTCATCTTCAGGCTCCTGTACCTTTTTTTCCAATGGTAGCAGAGTGAAGAGGGCATGGCCTGGGTGGTGGGGGTCCTTGAGGACACCATCTCTTGTAGATTCCTTGATGGAGTGAAGACTGGTTCCTGTGATGTCTCAGGCCAAGTTAACAACCATGTGAAGTTTTTTTTCTTGTCCTGGAATTGGCTCCTCCATACCAGACAGTGATGCCACCATCTCTTCAAACTCCTCATAAAGTATAGCTGCTGGTTATATTAGTTAGTCCAGATGTCTGCATTTCTGGTCAGCATGCTTCAAAAAGATTTGACCACACTGGAGAGGGTGCAGAGGAGATTCACCAGGATGTTGCCTTGGATGGAGTTAAGAAAAGAGATTGGATAGGCTGGGATTGTTTTCCTTGGGTCAAAGGAGGCTGAAGAAGGACCTGATAGAGGTGAGAAAATTTACAAGAAACCTAGACATCTTCTCATGCCCAAGTTCAGAGAGCATAGGCCTACAATGAGGAGTAAGATGTTGGAAAGAATCAGCAGGTAGTGAGAACGCTGAACAACCAAAGGAACTGCTCACCATTCGATACTTTCATATTTCTGAAGCAATGTTTATCTAAATATATGAAAACATGCAGACACACCACCAGACATAAGACACATATAGACAAACAATACATATGCAAGACATGTCTTATGTCTGGTGATGTGTCTGCATGTTTTGCACTGAGGACCAGAGAATGCTGCTTTGTCAGGTTATACTTGTGCAATCTGATGGCAATAAACTTGACTTGATCTATTAGTATGGATAAGTACTTGTTGTCAATGAATCACACATTTTATACTCCTGTGGGCAGATCTTGTTTTGACTGACAAGTGACCTTTGACTCATTACCTCCAACCCGTGAGCTGACCTTCCCTCTTACACCCTCCTCTCCCAGTTCTTTCATACCCAGCAAAGGACTTTCATTAGCTATCAAGAGCTTCATGGTTGCCCCAAAATCATGAAAGATGGTACAGAATGATCATAACTACCTCTTGTCCCAGTATTTCTTTCCATAGTTCAAAGCTTAAATATGGACAATGAACAAACATAACACACCCAAATTTGCTTTCCCAGGAGTGATTGGTTTAGTGGTATTAAATATTCTGTTGTTCAGAGACAGAGAAGCATGTTTATTCGATCTCCAAGTGATATTCCATTACCAAAGACGTCAGCTTCATCTAATCTGCAGTAAAAATGCTATGGCAGCAAACACCTACTGTAAATGTTATGCTTGCATATCATTCACTTGGGATAAGATATTGGTGACATCTTCCTTTACCTGTTTGTGCTATACATGACAGCAGTTTCAGTTCAGATTGCAACAGTACCAGAACAAACACAGTTACTCCTCAATCTAGTGCTTAAAAATTCCTTACATTTCACTCATTACACCAAAGTAAATTAAAATTTTGATCCGACTAGGTTCCACTAACCATGTCATTTTCTCCTGGAGCAACCCAGTAGGTCGAGCAGTGTCAGTGCGAGAGAAAGAACGATCGACGTTTCAGGCCAGATCAAAATGCCGACCATTCTTCTTCTCCCACTGATGCTGCTCAACCTACTGAGTTCCTTCAACAGATTGTTTTCTGTTCTCTTGAACAGTGGTGTCCCTCTGTTTGTTTAGCACAAGACGCAGAAGACGTAGTGGCGGTTTGTCCTTTTCACCACGAGAGCATCTGAAATGTGGAATGCACTCCAGATGGGGTGGTGGAGGCAGCAATCTCACGATATTTAGGGTGGTATGATTAACGTAACAGATAGCACAACGTTATTACAGGACCAGTGGACCACATTTGAATTTGGTGCATTCTCCTCGTCTCTGCATGGGTTTTCTCAGGGTGCTCTGGCTTCATCCCAGCCCTCAAAAACATATGAGGGTGGTAGGTTAACTGGGAAGCACGGGCTGGTCGACTAGAAGGGTCTGTTATGCTGTAGGCCTAATTTTTTTTTTTAAGTAAAAAATTGAGCACTTGATATCATGACAAATATTTATACATATTTATTTTACATTATGTTTTTATGTAATTATTATGTGCTGTGTATTGTGTGTGTATGTGTGTAAACATGGTTCAGAAAAAGCCTGTTCTCTGTTTCGTCTGCAGTCAGAAGATAACAACAATAAACCTAGCTTGAATTTGAAACAATGCGGAATAGAAGAAAAAGTCCACGTGCTGGAGGACAAGGTTCGTGCCTCGATCTGTGCCGTAGTGCTAGCAATCTCCATGAGACTGTTGGGATCCTCAACTAAAAATGCCAAGTTTTGAGCTATCGATTACAGATAACTTCCTCAATGGGGCAAAGGTAGGAAGGACAGAGGAGAAGAGATGACATATTTATATCCCCCACCATGATTTAAAAGGGTGATGGGGGCTTCTAGAGGTTTATCAAATTATGAGTGGCATGGATAGGGTAAACAGTTACAATTTTTTTTAATCCAAGCATAGGGGAAATCTAAAAGTAGATGCCAAAAAATTTAAATGTGACAGGGGAAAGATTTAAAGGTGCACCTACTTCACACAGAGGATGGGAGGTATGTTGAACAAAGGGATAGAAGTGGGGACAATTGCCACATTTAAAAAGACGTTTGAGAGGAATTTTGATGGAAGCATAAATAGGCAGAGAATGAAAGGATGCAAATTATGTGCAGGCAGATTAATTTGGTAATGTAGGGGGCATGGGTATTGTGGGCCAAATGACCTGCTCCTGAGCTCCTCTGTCTGTGCTCTATGTTCTAAGAGAACAACCATGGAAAGAAAGAGAGAAGAAAAGAGCAGAAGGGGAAAGGCAGAAAGAAGGAGACCAAAGAGATGAATAGGAAAAGCTCTTGCACACCTCAAAATACATGACGTTACAACCAAAAAAGTAACTACTCACAATGTGGTATTTTGGTGATGCCTGCATCAAGGCTGGTAAACAAGACTGGTGAAAAATATTTCAGACATCAAAACATACCCAACTGTGAAAAATAACCACTCTGTAAAGGAAGCATAAGTTGTGAATTGTAACAATTTCAATGACAAAGGTTGAGGTAATATTTATGAAGATTCAAATATTATCCTCCAAACTTTCTCATTTATTACAACATTTATGTTCATGATAAGTAAGTTTAGATTGATAAACAACCTTTTATCTGCTGCGTGTCAGGTTTGGAAATCATGCTTTTAGAGTTTTGATGAATGCCCTTCAAGTTACTGACACTTAAATCTGATAAGAAGATTTATAAGATAATGCCTGCAGTGAAATTTTCATTCATGAATAACAACAGTTTGAGACAAATAGGTCAATGCTCACTGAGGAGGTTGCAGATGTCCTCTCTCACACACATCAAAAAGCCCAGAGAGGTCAATCCAATGTAGAACACCAAGAATGCAGACGCTGGTTTCCTGAGCAGACAAAGAATTGCTGGAGAAATTTAAGAGGTCAGACAGCACCCCCTTTCCCATTTGCTGTTTTGCCATCCCTTCCTTATCCACCTATTATCTTCTGCCTGTGGGCCTGTGCTCCTCCATCTGTCTTTCCCCTCCTCCCACCATTTCATTCAACCTCCTGCCTACATTTTGCTCATACCTTGAGCCTGAAATATTGGTTCTGTATCGCTATCTTTCCTTGATGAAGTAGGCTGTTTGACCTGCTGAATTTCTCCAGCTTTGTGCTTTTACTTCAATCACAGCATCTGCAGACTTCTGTGCTTTACTCCATGAGTGGAAATGGCCGGTCAATATTTCGACTTTGAACTTGATAGAGAATTCAGACCTCAAATATTGATTGGCCATTTCGATGCTGCCTGATCTGCTGAGTTCCTCCAGGGATTTTTTTTGTTTATTCAATCCAATGTACTTCTGCTGGCTTTTCAAAGATCAACCCAAAAAAGCAACTACAGTGGTATACATCTGCAGGACATTGGGTATAAAAGTTACAAGGCCATGTCACATTTGGAGTATAGTGTGCAATTCTGTTTGCCCCATTACTGGAAGGATGTGGAAGGAAAAGGCACAGAAGAGATTTACCAAGATGTTGTCTGGATTAGAGACAACGAGTTATGCGGAGAGATGGGACAAAATGGGTTGCTTTCTCTGGAGCGTCAGAGGCAGAAGGGAGACCTGATGTAGATTAATAAAACCATGAGAGGCATTGATTGGATTGACAGTCAGAACCTTTCCCCAGCGAAATAGTGTCACACGGGATAGGTCATGTGTTTACGTTGTGGGGGAGGAAACTTAAGGGAGATGTGTGGGGCAAAGTTTTTTAAGAGTGTGGTAAGTGCCTGGAATAGTGGTGGAAGCAGATGCAATAGGAGCATTTACGAGGACTTTCGATAGGCATTTGAATATGAAAGAGATGGAGTGATTTCTAAAAGGTGCAAGCAGCATATTTTTAATTTGATTTGGTCAGAATGTTCAACACAGACACAGGGGCGGAAAGACCTATTCCTGTATTGTACTGTCCTTTGTTCTACATGTTCTATTAAATTACCCCAGTACATAAAGAGATAATAAATATAAAGGATAAATAGATAAATATTCACTGTTACAGTTAGTGCAAATAAATATTATTTGTGTCGATATATTTTTATTGTGATTCATCTTGAACTTAACCCCTCTCTCTTTCTTGAAACGATTTCTCACTCGCTGGAACAATGGAGTGCCAAAGAGGTTATTGTTGCAGACGCCGAGCAGCTCCTGCAATTGTAAAAGAGTTTCTCTCGAAATCTGTGAGAACTGCTCAGAGCAATGGGCTGGTAGAGTTTGAAGATGAATGTGTAAATTTGTAAGAGGTACCTGATTAATAGTGCAACCATACCTGATCAATAGTGCAACCATACCTGATCAAAGGTTAAACTATCTGATCAATAGTGCAACCATATCTGATCAATAGTTAAACCATACCTGATCAATAGTGCAACCATACCTGATCAATAGTGCAACCATACCTGATCAATAGTGCAACCATACCTGATCAATAGTGCAACCATACCTGATCAATAGTGCAACCATACCTGATCAATAGTGCAACCATACCTGATCAATAGTGCAACCATACCTGATCAATAGTGCAACCATACCTGATCAATAGTGCAACCATACCTGATCAATAGTGCAACCATACCTGATCAATAGTGCAACCATACCTGATCAATAGTGCAACCATACCTGATCAATAGTGCAACCATATCTGATCCATAGTTAAACCATATCTGATCAAAAGTGCAACCATATCTGATCAAAAGTGCAACCATATCTGATCCATAGTTAAACCATACCTGATCAAAAGTGCAACCATATCTGATCCATAGTTAAACCATACCTGATCCATAGTGCAACCATACCTGATCCATAGTGCAACCATACCTGATCCATAGTGCAACCATATCTGATCCATAGTGCAACCATATCTGATCAATAGTTAAACCATATCTGATCAATAGTGCAACCATATCTGATCCATAGTTAAATCATACCTGATCCATAGTGCAACCATACCTGATCCATAGTGCAACCATACCTGATCCATAGTGCAACCATACCTGATCCATAGTGCAACATATCTGATCCATAGTGCAACCATATCTGATCCATAGTGCAACCATATCTGATCCATAGTGCAACCATATCTGATCCATAGTGCAACCATACCTAATCCATAGTGCAACCATACCTGATCCATAGTGCAACCATACCTGATCCATAGTGCAACCATATCTGATCCATAGTGCAACCATATCTGATCCATAGTGCAACCATATCTGATCCATAGTTAAACCATACCTGATCAATAGTGCAACCATACCTGATCAATAGTTAAACCATATCTGATCAATAGTGCAACCATACCTGATCAATAGTTAAACCATATCTGATCAATAGTGCAACCATATCTGATCAATAGTTAAACCATATCTGATCAATAGTGCAACCATATCTGATCAATAGTTCAACCATATCTGATCAATAGTTAAACCATATCTGATCAATAGTTAAACCATATCTGATCAATAGTTAAACCATATCTGATCAATAGTTAAACCATATCTGATCAATAGTTAAACCATATCTGATCAATAGTTAAACCATATCTGATCAATAGTGCAACCATATCTGATCAATAGTGCAACCATATCTGATCAATAGTTAAAACATATCTGATCAATAGTTAAACCATTTCTGATCAATAGTGCAACGATATCTGATCAATATTGCAACCATATCTGCAGAAGAACCTTCCTTTTTAGATTGTATTTATGAGATATACTCCAATGAACAATTACTGTGAATCAGAATTGACAAATAATCATCGTACTTTGCCCAGAATCATGGGATTAGATAAAGCACCTCAGTCCTATTAATGCACACAGGAATGTTGGTTTGAATCATATCACTGACTTGTAATTTAAAAAATATATATTTCATGTTGAACAAATTTACTTCCATTTTTAGAGCAATCATTCTAAAACAGATTAATTTTAAAATGCAATCAATCCAAATGTCTAGCTATGAGATAACAAGGCTTTACATTAAAAAAAATCTCAACACTGGGACCTATGCTGTGAAAGTAATCCATCAAAAACACTGTGCTGGGTTTCTGCAGCGACAAGCTTTGAGATCACTTAATGCACTTTTATCTTTCTCTTTTCCTCTAAACCGTGGAGAGATTTTCATTTGTAGTGTTTGCCTGAAAATTACTTGTATGTCTGCAGCACGAAACACTCTGTTGTTACAACACTGAGTTGCTTCCGAAGGCAATCAAATGCATTTTAGTGACACAGTGTAGAACAGCCATTTCTCAACCTTTCTTTTCCCCGACTATACCCCTCTTAGGACTCTGCTCAAAATTTATGGGCCCCCTTTCCTGTGAAGCAGTCAAGTTTTGATTTCTTCGGTACTGCTCTCCTACTGACAACATTAAAATATTTATGTTATGTGTAGCTTTTACTTATATGTGCTAAAACCCCAACTGGGGTGGGGGGGGGGGGGAAGGGGTGGTATCTTAGGGCCTTCTTAAGAATGGCTGGTGTAGAATAAACACTGTTTAGCAGAGTGTGTCAGATTGGACCAAATACTGCTTAAATGGGTGTGCCAACAACACAAATGGGTAATGCAAATATAGCGTGCATTTCCTTGCATTGGTGAGCATTTTATGGCTCCTTATCGAAGGAAGGATGTGTTGGCATTAAGAAGTATCCTGACAAGGTACAGAAGAATGATCCCTGGAATGAAAGGGTTATCCTAGGAGGTGTTACGAGCCCAGAGGACCCCAAAACCCAGCAGCAATAGATATTCACCAAGACAAACGGTTACTTAAACAAAAGTTGCTTTTAATTATCTTTAAACATGAAAACAGAATCACACTTTAACATACTATTGACTTAACTAATTTAATTTAACGCCCTTCTAATTCTAAGCACACGTGTATGCAATGTGTGTGTGTGTGTAAGTTCAGAAAAGTTCTTTAATTCACAGCCCAGTCTCACTTCTCATTCCTCCATGTTCGCTGGTTGCAGGCAATTCTTATACTGTGCACAGAATTGAACATTTATAAAGTTCACCAGGCTTTGGTTCTTGAAAAGTTTAAATGGTTACCGCTCAGTAAGGTTCTTGATGGTTTTCAGAGAGAGATTCATTGTACGCTGGGCACCCACAACTGATTCCTTTTTTTATCAGCCACTTCAGTGTCTTTCTGAAGAAACTTGCCCTATCAGGGTTTTCTAGATGATAACCTCTTTGTTTCAGGTCACTACAGAGTTCCTTCTTGTTTCTCTTATTTCAAGTGAAACATTAGACAGCCAGTCCTTTCCTCTTGCAAGGGTCTTGACAGGCTGAACTAAGCACTCACAACCTGTCTTCCAAATGGGGTTTTCCACAAGTTTGCCAGCTTGCCCTGTTCCAGTCCCAGCTGCTGCTGCTGACTGTCACACTGTAGAATTGATATGTGTGTGCGTGTGCATGTATGTGTCTCAAAGAGAAAGCCTGTTTGACTCTCTCAGCTTGGAAAACCACATGATCTTCCTAGACCAGCAAGTTTCACTCCAGACAGTATGCGGCTCCAACAAGTTCTTTCATCTGTTGCCTTTTTGTATACAACAATCCATTAGTGATATCTCTTGGGCTCTCTCCAAAGCTTTTGCCAAGGCTCTGGGGCTGACATGTCTAGCATGAGCAGAGCTCCAGTATTTTAAATATGATCTGTTTTAAAGTATTTGTATGTAACCTACACTAAAAACTCCTGCCCCAATTTATCTCCCAAAAACATATCATTATTCTGTCACAGAAGCAGAACACAAAAATCTGCAGACACCATGGTTGAAGTAAAAACACAAAGCTGGAGAAACTCAGCTGGCCAAGCAGTGTCCTTTACTGACATTTGGGATTTGAGCCCTTCATCTAGATATGGAAAAATGTCACAGACATCCGAACCAAAGAGTAATTGCCAAGGTAGCAGGTGTTTGGCAGAGGGTGGGAATCAGAATATGAGTGTGGAGATTAGCATCATGCTTTTGTCCTTCTATGCTATGTGCTCTGACTTGGTGCGAAAACATAAAGGTAGCCAGTTATAGGGCTTGAAATAATGTTATTTCAATGCTAGAAGTATTAGGAATAAAAGGGATGGACTTAGAGCATGGATCAGTATGTGGAACATGTGGTGGTACACCACCGGCCTACTGCAGGGGACAACCTCTGTATCTGCAGGAGTGTAAGAGGACAGGACAAGAGGGCTGTCAATCAGTCGGCCTGAATGGATCAAGCCCCACCCGGTCGGATGTCAATCACCCTCTGGGATAGAAGCCTGCGCCGGCCTTCCAAGACCTCTCTCAGAGTTGCTGCAGCCACAGCCAGCCTGGCTCTGTGAAAGTCTTTGTGGATTAAATTTTGGTGCACTGTTACCCTGTTGTACAGTCTTTATCTTTGTGTGTGTCTGATTCTGGCTAACAGCGCACCACAGAACAACCATGCTGTGGCCGTCACCAAGACTTGACTGGAGGAAGGGAAAAATTGACTGATGCGGGTACCAGGGTTTAGATATTTTAAAAAGAATGGGATGAGAGGTAGAAAAGGTGGGGAGTAGCACTACTGGTCAGGGATAGTATCATTGTTAGGGAAAAGGAAGACGCTGCATAAGGAGGCAAAGATATATAAACAATGTTTCTGATCTGGGGCCTTCGTCATGGCCAAAAAGCAGCCACTGAATTGGTGTGGGTGGAAGACAGAAACAGGAAGGGAGCTATCACTAGGCCCTTTTAAAGTGCAGCACCTGGGTAGCCCTCCTGGGATCCAGGTGTGATTACTGGGGCAAAGGAGCTGGAAGCACCTCTTAAACTGCAAGGGAATTGACCGATTAAATAGCCAATCCAGCAATTTAAGGGGATCCCTCCCTCGCAGTGACGCATTAAGTGATGTGCCATGCACTGATGGGATCTATTGACGTCTCCCCCACTCCCCGACCAGCTGTCAGTTGCCACCCCCATCAGTCGCCTCCCTGTTAGTCACCACCCACCGTTAGATACTACCTACATTCAATCACCACCCCGCCAGTCAGTCACCCGTCATTTGCCATTCCCACCGTCAATCACATTCCCCCCCCCCCCCCGTAACATCCCACTGCCGCGAATGTTGAGCCATCACTGAAAACCAGAGTGGCGTTCGCAGCAGTGGAGTTCGCAGCCCTCCACTCTTCCACACCAGTGGGAGTGACCCCTCTTCCCACAGTCTGATTAGACGCTGTTCCCGCAGGCCAAATTTCGGAGTTTATGGGACCTCCCCTATGCTGACACATCTGGCTCTATGCCCTGGATTTCTCAACAGCTCAGATTTGACACTTGGTCCTCCAACCACTTTCCCTTGTCTCTTTCTTCAGTCTTGTTGGGAGAATCTGTCAAACAAGGTTAAACATTTATCATCAAATCCTTTCTTTGATACTATCATCAGATAGAGGCTTACAGGCCTCTGGCAAAGTTAATTTCCACTTCCTGCACTTTTACACTATCTGAAATCATATCAAACAAATTATTTTGATTTAGGGAAAGAAATGTGTGTAGGTCATCATTCTCCCATCCCTCTCTCAGCATGAAACGATCAGCTACATGATTCAAAGTTTAAGAATTTAAGAGGGCTGTCGTTTCCCAATCCCTCTGCCTCATTTTTTCAGCTCCTGTCCCTTTCTCTCTCTTTCTCTCATCATTGCTCTGTGTCCTTTCTTCCAGCTCTACAATCACAGAGCTATCCCTTTCCTGATCAATTTGCAGATTTTCTCTCTTGTCCTCCTATCCGTGTCCACCTTTGGCCTCTGCTCTTCCCCCTGTCTCATCTTCCCTCTAACCCACTGCATTTTTTATTCAGGTGTCTGGCTGCTTTTTGGTCATGACGAAGGCCCCAGATCAGAAACATTGTTTATATATCTTTGCCTCCTTATGGATGTCGCAGGACAGCTAAGTTTCTCCAGCACTTTTGTGTATTTACTAAATTGACTTCAAGTTCAAGATATTATCATCTGACTGTACTATACAACCTGACAAAATGGTGTTTCTCTGACTACGGTACACAAACTCATTCACACGCAACATGCAGCACACAATAATCACAGTTATACTTGAAGGTATAATGTTAAAAAAATCTAGAAAAATATTAGGAATAATTACTCAGTCACAGGATATCATTTATACATTTCACAGTTTGTGGGAAGAAGCTATTTTCTAGCCTGGCCATCCTGATTTTGAGGGTCCTGTACCCTGGATTTATTAACACCTCCCTTTCACTTCTAACTATTTTGCCTTGTCTGTCTGTTGGGTTTTGCTGTGGTAACCTGCCAAAGTTGAATGCTTACAGTTGGATCCCTCTCTCGGATGTCAGGAAGGCAGCCTTCTGGATTCTGGGAAATTGCATTCCCACTTCCTATAAATGCTGAAATTTCCCCTCAAAGGATCAGAAGGCCCTGCAATATTGCATCCTCATCCTCGAGTCAGTGAGAGTGTTCAGTCTTGGCCAGTCCCAGGAGAACACTTGCCCAGCTACTCCAATGGCAGTTTTGCATGGTGTTGGAGTTCAGTTGCTTTGTATGGGATTGGACATGTGTGGAGCAAGACAAACAAGTCCAGAATGGTGGCAAGCACGTTTCACTCTGTGGGCAGTCTATTTTCAATCAAGGTCTGTCAGTAAGCAGTGCCACACAATTGAACATTTAAACACACATAGGGTATCTAATCCCTCAAGAAGCCAGAAGTTGTCAATGCTATCGATTGAGAATCAGTGATCAGAAAACAGTAAGAAATAGAATTAATGAGATCAGATCAGGTATTATTTATTGTCATATAATAAAATAGAAATATCATATTACACAAAATTGCCTTTAGTCTTCTGCCATAATGCAGATAAACATTCACCATTAGCATTGTCCAGTGCCTCTTACAGTCAGACAAACAGAAGCAAAAGAGAGACCCCCAGAGTTACGGATTGTCCCGTAGAGTGTGCAGCCGCACAGGACTCCAGTTCAGTTCAAACCTTCAGCAACTCAAGCCCAGATCCAAACCTCCAATATGATCAGGAAGCCTTCAGCACCCAAAGCCCTTTGGGAGCCCTTCTTACCTTCATCATCCTCTCGAATCCTGGTTCCAATACCTCGTTCTCATGAGCCAGTCTCCAGCAGCCCACAGCCTGGAGTGAGTTCTTTGACCTCATGACACCAGGAACCCGTCGCCAGGTGAGGAACACACATTCACCAACAGCACACCACCCGTATGTGTCCTTTAAATCAAGTGACGTCAATATTTTGGTTACACTGATTTTACTTAACACTCAGAGATTTGGAAAATGAAACAAAACATCATGACAAGTAACAAAATCACATTCTGAAAATCAGTTCAAGTTTATTTACCTTGCAATTGTGTCAGTACAATCCAATGTAACAGCATTCTCTGGTCCATGGTGAGAACAGTGCAAACACACATATAGACATAACACACATAGAGACAAACGATAAGTATTCATAGATACACAGAACCTATTTTCATGTCTTATGCATATATATTAAAAATAAATACTATTAATAATTAGTGGAGCAGTTTAGCAGTCATTCATCTTCATGGGAAGAAGTGTTCCTTATCCTGGTGGTTCTGTTTCTCATTCCCAACAGGAGTAGCTGGAAGATGCTGCATGTAAGGTGATCAGGGTCCTCAATGATTTTGTGAGCTCTCTGAGCAACAATCCTGGGAAATCACATCGATGCTGTATTACACAGTTTGTGTGCACTTCCTTCTTGTTTACATTTCCTTTCTTGAGTACAGTTTTTCTTTTGCACTACTGATGAATAGAAATTCTGCCTGGCCCAGAGGGAAAAGAATTTCAGGGTTGGGTGGTATGTGATGTCATGTATGTGCTCTGACTATAAAGCTGAACAGTGACTTTGAACTTTGAGGGAGAACTCAGTGATCCTCTCTGCCACTTTTATAGTCCGGTAGAAGTTCTAAATTCATCCTTAGTTTCAAATCAGAATTGGCTCCCATCTGTCCCTATATTTATTCCACTATTTTTATTCTACTGCACATGTACACACTTGATTCCAGGGTGCTGGTGTCCAAATATACTTTGAACATTGCAAGTGTCAGCAATTTTTTTCACTTCCTTTGGCACCTCGCTCTATAATCCCCACCACACTCTGGGAGGAGAAGATGCCCCTTAGTTCCTTTTTAAATTTTTACCCTCCCATTTTTAATTAATGCCCTCTAATTTTAACTAACCTTCTCTGGGAGAAAAAAGCTAATGAATTCAGAAAACCTATTTCTGGGGGATATAATTAAATAACTCTCATTTGGTCGAAACCTTAGTCACAAGTTGCGGGAGGGGGTGGTGGGAAAGATTGCACAGTAATCAAAGCATTTAGCATGACTACTTCATTGCCAGTGACCCAGGTTTGAAACCCGCACTGCCTGTAAGGAGTTTGCATGTTCTCCCCAGCTTCGCCTCACATTCCAAAGATGTACAAGGTTAGTAAGTTAATTGGTCATATGGGTGTGTTTTGGTGGTGAGGACTTATGGACCGGGAGGTCCTGTTTCTCAAAATCAAATTTGGAAACAGGCATTGACCTTCTACTGGAAAAGGTATCTTACACTGGGCGGCTAACGAGATGTGAAATCTTATTATGTCAACTGTGGCTTAATAGTAACTTCAAGGACAAGAAGGGTAAAGTTTCATGTCCCAGTCCAGATACCTGAGTAGCAGCTGCAAGTAGGTAAATTTTAATTTTTATATTTAGACCAACAGCACAGTAACAGGCCCTTTCAACCCTGCCTGCCCAATTACACCCAAATGACCAACCACTCTGTACAGTCTTGAAGGGTGGGAGGAATTCCTTCTATTGTCTAACTGACAAGATTCAGTAAGAGCAGAATGTGAAATAATGGATTAAAAATTCAGTTTTTTTTTCCAGGCCAGACCACACAACTATATTAAATATAGTGTGTGTGTTTTCAGTTATTGTTGGGGGGCCCCTTTATGTGAGGCCCTAGTTTAGCTGTACAATGGTAAATCCAGCAGTGGAAAAACTGTGGTGCCCCCTTCCCTTACTGCCCTAAGCATGTGCTTATTTTGCTAAATGGTTAATCCAGGCCTGGGAGAACATACAAACTCCTTACAGAGACTGCGGGATTTGAACCTGGGTTGCCCGTGCTGTCACAGTGTGCACTAACCACTACGCTAACCACACCACCCACTATTTGCAAGTCACGGGAAAACCTAAGGCACCTTCTCATAAAAGGGCAAAGGATTATCACAGAATTCTGCATCAGTTTAAGCTAAGGGAAGGAAAGTTTAGGGGGAGATATCAGAGGTAAATGTTCTACGCAGAGACTGGTGGAATGCATTGTTGGGGGTGGTGGGACTTTTAAAACACTCTTAGATAGGCACATGGATGTGAGAAAAAATAAATAGTAATGGGTGTGGGGGAGAGAAGGGTTTGATTGATGAGGAGTAGGCTTATATAGTTTGTCAGCACATTGTGGGCTTAAGGGCCTCTTGTGTGCTGTCATTTCTATGTTCCATGTTCTGGCTAACTTTCTGCATATCCTTCAATTTAAATTCGAATTGTTCATTGTCACTTGTTCTGGGTTGCTGTAAAAAATCATTGTTGTGCACTCCATTCATTCTTGGCGTGTGAACAAAATAGCCAAAATTAGTTTTCCTTTCTTTTCTCTGTAAAGAGAGACAAAGCAGTGCTACCAGTCCAAAGTTCCCACCAAGAACCAAAAGGGAAGCAAGAGAGACATCCTCCATAGACATCTAGTGTCCGTACATTCCTCTATCTCCTCCAAGGTCCATAACTCTGTAGCCACATGGTTTCCTGTCTGGTCCAGCAGTGAACCCAAGCTCCAGGCATTCAAATCTCTCATCTCAGTCCCTGGTCCCCAACCCCTGATATGATAAGGGAGCTGTCACCATGAGGCCCGATGGAAACCTTCACAGATACCTAGTTCCCACAAGCTGGTCTCCAGCAGCCTGTGGCCTGGTGTGAGTCCTTCAGCTACCGAGCCCCTCTCTGGTCCACTGCCTGTAGGCTTCTTCTCACCATATATTCTGTCTTGGAGTTCCAACCAGGTGACATTAACCTCCAATTTCCAGTAACCCCTTCTCCCTTTCTTGTTTTCTTCCCTTTTTCCCTTCCCCTTGTTTTCTCTCATTCCTATGACTCTTTTCCCCTCCTTCTCCTCCCCTGCTAGTCACCCAGCCCCTTCCCTCCCTTCCGCCCATCAGAGAAGAGTGATTTCAGGCCTCCACCCACCTCTCATCACCTTTTTCCTCTTATCAACTGTATGCCTGTGATTCTCCCCTTTCCTTTCCCTCCCACTTTCTTATTCAAGCACTTGAGCTATTTTTAGCATGCCTGAAGAAGTGCTCAAGCCCAAAACATTGATTATCTTCTACTTTCTATGGATGTTGTGTAACCTACTGAGTTCCTCCAGCACCTTTACAGATAGTTCCTCAAGAACCTGCTGCTTATCTGCTATCGCCGCCACAAGCCATGAGCTTTTTGTTTAAGCCATCCTTCAGGAAAGACGTGGGATTTCATGCATCAAACACTACTGCAGCATTGTGCTACAGGTGGTTGTGGAGGCAAAGTGATTGGGTGAACTTAAGGCAGAGATTGATGAGCCAGGTCTTGAAAGGTTATAGGGAGAAGGCCAGGCATTAGGGCTAAGTAGGAAAAGGATCAGCTTCAGATTGAATGGCGGGACAGACTCAATGGGCTGAATGGCCTATTTCTGTTCCTGAAGTCTTATGGTCTATTCAACTCCCCTGTTTAGGCCTCAAGAGAATAGCTGAGCCACTATTCCTTCAGTGAAGAATGGATTTTCATAATATGAATCAATTTTGGAGCTAAAAATAGGAATCACTTTTAGTACATTAAAAAATTCAGGTATCCTAATTTGTCAAATTATTTGCATCAGCAGTGCATAACCAGAATGAGTTTAATCAGAGAGCATTCATAGAAATTATGACATTGTCTTAAAGACAGATGATACAGTTCCCAGGGTCGAGATTTCATATATTTATTCATCTTGCCTTTGGCATGCAAATATTTTTCTTATTTCAGTACTTTCTGCTCTTTGAGGGAGCAAGATGTCCAAGGAGCTAGCCATGGTCCTGACTTAGTAGCTGCTTCAACCAAAAGGATCCGAGAACACTGGTGCAATTTATAAAAGGAACATTGAAGTTTGCAATTTTCGGTGCCTCCCACTGCTCCGTGTTGTACTGCAGGCATTGTTGCAGTGTGGGAATTCATTGTGTGTAGCAATCAGCCACAAACAGCAATCATAGGACCATAGATCATTTACAACACTGAAAGGGGAGTCATTGTGTCCATGCCCGTTGAAAAGAACGAACCTGCCCAACTCCGCCCTCTAGCTCCAGCTCCATTTCCCTGCAGTCCTTTTCAAGGGCACATTGACAAGTGTGATGAAGGCTTCCTTCTCTAACACTTATTCATGCAATGAGCCCCAGATTTCTCACCACCCTCAGCACAAATATTCTTCATCTTCCCTCCAATCCAATACACAAAGGATTTTGAACTTTCTGCTTAAGAGGAAAGATCCTTCCTATTTTCTCTATGTAGGTCATTCTTAATAATAGAACCTTGATATGTACTTTTGATTTACATGGAGCCACATGCTGGCCTGTTAGTTTTCAACCCAATGATGTGAAGCTCTCACCCCTGTTGCTCCCCTTCTAATCCATCTCCAATATTTGTGACCTTTCAAATACATCTCCTCCGGCCTCCATCATCTGTTTTCATCCTTAACCTTTCCTATTTCCATCCATCTGCTGCTGCGCACATATTTCATCCACTGGACCTTGCCCCATCATGGTTCCCACTGCCCTTCACCTCCTCATCATGGTTCCCACTGCCCTTCACCTCCTCATCATGGTTCCCACTGCCCTTCACCTCCTCATCATGGTTCCCACTGCCCTTCACCTCCTCATCATGGTTCCCACTGCCCTTCACCTCCTCATCATGGTTCCCACTGCCCTTCACCTCCTCATCATGGTTCCCACTGCCCTTCACCTCCTCATCATGGTTCCCACTGCCCTTCACCTCCTCATCATGGTTCCCACTGCCCTTCACCTCCTCATCATGGTTCCCACTGCCCTTCACCTCCTCATCATGGTTCCCACTGCCCTTCACCTCCTCATCATGGTTCCCACTGCCCTTCACCTCCTCATCATGGTTCCCACTGCCCTTCACCTCCTTATCATGGTTCCCACTGCCCTTCACCTCTCCCCCTCTAGTTCCACCTACCGTCCTTATCAGATTCTTTTTGCTGTGTGAATTGTACATGGAGTCCTAGATTTACTGATTCTCAGAACTCTGCAATCTCTCACCATTTAAATAATATGGCTCCTTTTATTTCCCCAGAAAAATAGACAACTTCACATCTTCCCACATCACACTCTGTTTGCCATATCATTGCCTAATCATTGTAACTGGTGTACCCCTACATCTTCACAATTTACTGTCCCATTTATCTTTGCAATATCAGCAAATTTACCAGCCTGAACTTTAGTTCCTTCATCCATTTATATAAATTGTGAGAAGTACAATTCCTTATGGCACACCAGTCATAACCTTTCCATCACAAACTGATCTATTTGTGCCCATTGTCTGCTTTCTGTTTTCCAGCAACCTTCCAGTGTTGGTGTTATCACGGTCTCCTGCATAATGAACTTTTATTTCTTTCATCTCTTGAAGTACAGTACCTTATTAATGCAATATATTCTTATGAATTTAGAGTGTCCTGCCTGGCTGCGTTATTGTGTGGTAAGATAGCTGCAAAGCATCCGACCAGAAGTCTAATTTCTGTCGATTGACAACATTTACTGGGAGTGTTGCTTAAATGGGGCTCAAAGATTTATACAGGACTCTTTCCATCCAGCATACAGTATCTTTGACCCACTACCATGAAGAAAGAGATAGATAGGTGGACCAAATACAGGAAAGAAAAATACATCATTTTATATATAAATGGAATACATTGCTTTTACAGCAGTATAAACTGCCAGTATTGAAACATTTGATGGGGTATGGTATAAATGGCATCATCAAAAGGTAAAATCTCAGTTAAGACACCGCTATATCAGAATCAGACAACTTCATTTTCTATGAATGATCCTTATTTGAAAGATTGGGCATCAAAAGGGGTGATACTAGTGGAGGATTGTTTTGAAGTAGGTTTATTTCTTTCGTTCAATAGACTTAGAGATAAGTTTAGTATATCACAGAATACTTCATTTGCTTACTATCAAGTACGAGATTTATTATTAGAATGCTTTGGTAGAGAGTTAATACTACCTCGTCAAATGAAATTTGAGAGATTGATTGTTGACAAGGGAAGAAAGGGTCTGGTTTCAGAAATGTACCTGTTATTACAGGAAAAGATGAAGAAGGTAGACATATTTAAAATAAAAGATAAATGGGAGAAGGACCCATCTATCGCTATATCCGTGGAGAAGTGGTCAGATATGAGCCTGGATAGCATTATGAAATTAATTAATGTATGATATAGTTTAGTTAATTATAACTTTTTGCATCAGTTATATTTAACCCAAAAATATAAAAAAATATGGATTTAGAGAGTCAGATTTGTGTTTTTGGTGTGGTGATCAGACAGGTACTTTTTTTTACATTCAGTATGGGACTATACAAAGGCTAAGCCCTTTTGGGAGAAAGCAATTAAATTTTTGCGAGATTTATTCAAAATAGATTTATATGTTGGTCCATGGGTATGCCTCTTGGGATATATGAACACAATCTCAGCAAATTTACGTTTGGAGAAACCTCAAATTGCATTTATATGTCTAGAACTGGCGATGGCTAGAAAATGTGTAGCTGTAATTTGGAAAAATTATGTTAAACTGAGTATACAAAGATGGCATAACAAAATTCAATCATATTTATTTGGAGAAGATAATGTATATTTTGCAAAAAAAATATTCTTTCTTTATTAAAATGTGGGGTTTGTATTTGGAATGTATGGGCTTTGATGTTAAGTAAAAGTTTTATATGCAGATGAAAGATATAAATGTTGTACGGATGGCACACCGTACCACAGCCTGTTATAACTTGATATTACTGTGTTTTTTCTAAAAATAAGCTCTGACAGGGAGAGTTGTAGAGAGTGGGATGGGTGGGAGGGGGAGTAGGGGGTAGTTTTTGACTACTTTGGTTTTGTAAAATCCTTAAATAAATTTTTCAAAACAAAAAGACTGTGGGAACTGTTTCAGCTTTTAGCATCATTGTTCTGGGCACAAAATAATGAGCCCAAAATCTTGAAGTAAAATTTTAATGTATGCATTAAAATAGCACAATCAACAGCTCAGTATTATAAAGTCAATTATAATACATCTATAAGTATTTTTAAATAAAATTATGAATATCAAATAAAAAGAAAGAGGTAGTGGAGCATCAAAATGAGAAATGCCAGGCTGGGAAATAGCTTTTTCCCCTGCAGGCTGTGAGACTGATGAAAAGTATTGTGTAAACAAATAAATCACCCCAATATTTAAGTGTATTTATTATAAATTATATCTTTATGTATGTATGTATCAGAATCAGAATTTATTGTTGTGAAAATGTCACCAAATTTGTGGTTTTTCATTGGGTGCTCATCTTCAGGCTCCTTCACCTCCTTCCTGATGGTAGTGGTGTGAAGGGGGCATGGCCTGGGTGCTAAGGGTCCTTGAATATAGAGGCTGCTTTCATAAGCCAGCATCTCTTGTAGGTGTCTTTGACTGAGTGGAGAATGACGCCCCAGAGGTCACTGGCTGAATTCACAACTCTCGGTAGTCTTTTCCTGTCCTGTGCATTGCTGCCTCCATACCACAATACACCTGTACTGTGTGTATATGTGTGTGCACCGTGATCTGAAGAAATGTTGTTTTGTCAGTACCATCAGATGTTAGTAAACTTGAACTTGATATGCCTTGTGCTGTCAGGTTAGGAGTAAGGAATGTATCACACATAATCACCATGTACTCTAATGTCCTTGGTTATTCCAGTTATTGTTTATCACTGTATTGGGAAGGG
This sequence comes from Narcine bancroftii, assembly GCF_036971445.1. NCBI lineage: Eukaryota > Metazoa > Chordata > Chondrichthyes > Torpediniformes > Narcinidae > Narcine > Narcine bancroftii. The sequence goes on along the minus strand of NC_091476.1, from coordinate 41,430,333 downwards.
TTGTGGCTGTTATTTGACAGCACTGCCCCCTACCTTGGGCCATTGGCTGTTATAATTATATTAACCCTCCTGCCACTGAGCTATTGGCCCTTAGTAAATGATGTGGGCTTGTCCCTCCTGCACTAGAAAGGTGCCATGTGCACTTTGTTCTCTCTCTTTGCCAGCTTGGGATCCCCTGCTTCACTCCAGGCCTAGAAATGTGGAAGGGCGCTGGAGAAACTGTGGGTAACATGTGCACTGTTAAAAGGGTTGACAGCATTTAATTAGAGTCCCTTGTAGCCTACACTGAGTTGAGGGGTGGTGGAGCAGCTTAGTGATTTTTTTTCCCTGATCATTGTGTGTGTGTGTGTACGTGTGTGTGTACGTGTGTGTGTACGTGTGTGTGTACGTGTGTGTGTACGTGTGTGTGTACGTGTGTGTGTACGTGTGTGTGTGTGTGTACGTGTGTGTGTGTGTACGTACGTGTGTGTGTACGTACGTGTGTGTGTACGTACGTGTGTGTGTACGTACGTGTGTGTGTACGTACGTGTGTGTGTACGTGTGTGTGTACGTGTGTGTGTACGTGTGTGTGTGTGTGTGTGTGTGTGTGTACGAGCGCGCTCTGCATCAGTTGCCATTCTCTCACACTTGCCTTCTGTAAATAAATCCTTCCCTACATCAAAACTGTGTTCAGAGTCCTTGCCTTTGAGACCTACCTAACCAGTTTCCTCACTCACAACAATCACTACCTTTCAAATCTTTCCACTCTCATCTTAAATCCATGCCCTCTGGTTTTAGACTCTGCTGCCCTTGGAAAATGACTGGGACCATGGATTTTATCTCTATTCCTCATGATTTTATAGACATCTGTACTGTTACACTTGGCTACCGTTGCTCCAGAGAAAACTCTTCCAGTCATTGACAAGAGCCTTCCCATCATGAAAGCACCTGCCAATCATGTTTCAAAGGAGCCTGTTTTGGAATCAATTTGCTGTTCTCCTTAGGATCTCACAAACTTGCCTTGTTGGACCTTGTAAAATGACAATGGATCACCAACCACAAGAGCCTTGCTGTTATCTCTTCAATAGCTTCAATCAAGTTGGTCAGACAGGACCTTCTTTTAAGAAATGCACACTGACTCTCCTTGATTGATTGCTCTGGGCTATTCAGAATTGACTTCATTAATTTTACTATTATCAAAAGCAAACAAACTGGCCTTAATGCAAAAGAACAAGTGATGCAGAAAATTGTACTCAGAAACAAATTGTTGGATTTCCACACAAGTCAGGCAGTGTCTGTGGAGAGAGGATTTTTCAGGTTCCTGACCCTTTGTTAGAACTGGAAAAATGATAAAAACAAGTGTACTTTCATTGGAAATGCTCAGAGCTAGAATGAAGTGACTGCAGGCATCAGTGATGAGACAAGGAGGCGATGTCGATCTTCTGGATTATTACCAGAGCAATGCACCTATCATATTCCAGACTTAGCCTTTGGAGATGGTGCAAGGGCTTTCAAGGGTCACTCTGATCTGCTCATGGCCACCTGCAGTCTCTGCAGACAGGTGAGCTCTTTACCATCCTATCTGACCCATTAGAGACTGCCTTATCACCTTTATCATTGGGCCTCACCCTAGAGTACCTGATTCAGTAAAGCATTTAACTCAGTGAATGATGCAGAGTACATCAAATTTGTCCTCAGGATGAACCATTTTGGGCTTGCTTTTTGCAGCCTCTCATGTGTGCTCCATCCAGTTAATATTTGAATCTCGTCAGACCCGATCTTGATGGAAAATAAAACACCTGTATAATCAGCAAAAAAGGGATAGGCACAAGTCATTCCCCACTCAGTGGCTGAGTGCTGCACATATGCTTTTGTTGACTTGTGGCCAGGATGCTAGAGTCAGGCTCATGAGAACCAGCTATCGGAGCTGGGATTCGAGAGGGTGCTGATGGCAAGGATTCCCAAAGGGCCTCGAGCGCTGTTGACATCCTGATAATATAGGAGGTTTGGATCTGGAGCTCTGTTTGCCAATGGTTTGAACAGGAGTCTATATGGAAATCCACTAGCACTCAGTGATTATGAAGGGACTCTCTTGCTTCTCTTTCTGTTAGTGGTGTCTGGTGACACTGAAGGCGATTCTTTGCCTTATAGGAAGGCAGAAGGTAATTTTGTGCAATATTACATGTTCTGTACTCTTCATAACAATAAAGGAATTTTGATCTTGAAAAGATGTCTACAGTTTATAATTTGGTCTGTTGCTGATGTTTGAATGATTGCCTCCGATCACAATGTATGATTTCATTGTGAAAGGCCTCATAAACATTGCCCTCTCAACTTTATTACTGAAGGGGACTAAATGTTTAACAGCTTGCTGCCTTGCCTTTATCCTACTCTGCCATTGTTCATTGGCAAAGCCTTCTTTAGCAATTATGAATTTTTACCTTGTTTAATTGTCAACTCTTGTCTTCTATCATCTATCTGCTCTGTGTCCTTGTGAGCTCTTAGATTTGTCCAAGGACAGACCGAAGGACATACATTGGCGACAATCTTGTGCCAAATTGATGGACTGTCAGCCAAGTAAAAGCCTTAATCAATTCTACTCTCTGCAGGGACAACTCGCAAGAAACTGCCACAGCAGGTATAAAACTACAATCTAGCCTGGAGAACAATGGCAGTCATATTCAGTGAAGAACTTCACGGTTCAAAAGCTCTGAAGATGACTAATGTAAGTTAGTATCGCTGCTATCCATCTTTAGGTGCAGGATGTTCATTGAAGTGCAGGAATACGAATCGTGTTCCACTCCCCCAGGTTTGAGAATGTCTTATGTCCGAAGTAAATGTAAGTGTATGACATCTGTTTTCATGACATATGTGTAACTGCACAATGTCATTACAGGGGTGATCAAACCAATTGTTGGTGTCCAGACAACTCTCAGCACTTCCTCATATTTTTTTATATACATTGCTTTGGCAGGTTAGGATGAAATTAGTGACGAGGGTAGAAGATTAATAAAATAAAAGGTGACAGGCGACCAAATGGGGAACAAAATACAACGTCTTCGAATCTTCCAACAGGCTGACTGGTCAGTTTGTGGTGTCAGCCTGGAAGAACCACAACCATGTATTACACCTTTGACTTCAAGCAAGGATTGATTAAAAAAGCACAAGAGAAATGGTGTTTAATGGCATTCAAGCTGAAAGTATGCCAGGGCAAGGGTAGAAACTAGATCACAGGAGATAATTCCACAGGATGATGACCACGGCAGCAGACCTGCGAGGCACCCAGCAGCTGAAGGACCCATACAGGACACAAGTGGTCTGTGACTTGAGATCAAAGGACCCACACTGGCTGTGGACAGCTGGCGATTTGTGGTCAGGGGACCCATGGGAACCAGGTATCAGAACTGGGATTCGAGTGGGTGCTGAGGGAAAGAAAGGCATCCAAAGAGCCTCAGGTGCTGAAGGTTTTCTGATTGTCCCCGGAGCTTGAGTTGCCAGTGGTTTGAACTGGAGTCTGTACAGCTGCAGAGGTAGCGGAAGTCGTGGAGGTCAATCCAGAGAACTCCCAGTGAGTTTGAAGAGACTATCTTTTGCCTCTCCTAAAGTTATGGTGACACTTTGGTTGTCTTATGGCAGACAAAAGTTGAAGTGTATCATGTTTATTACATTTTTTAATGTTTTATTAACTGGCAATAGTAACCTTTGGACAAGATAGATGCTGTGACTCAAGTTTATGACATGGTAAGCTTTGGCTTGCATGATTGCATGGGAATTCTTGGAAACCTTTTTACAAGTGGTAAGAATTGCCAGCATAAAATGACGTCAAACAGGAACATAAATACACAATCCTAGTTCAGACTAATGTACAATCGAGATGCAGTGACCAAGTTTGTTTTGAGAGGAGTCCATATTGTACATAGCACAGCAAGTGAGTTGTGGCATCGATGTGCAGAGTTAAAGAGAGAGATTAATGATACAGGGCAAAGAGAGGATGCGGAGTCCCTCCAACACTATGTATGTTGCTCCTGTTTTTCCAACACATGCAGGCTTCTTCCTTTCCCCAGTTTTGCTGCTCCGCTATGAATTCTCTTCATGGGATGCCAGCCCTGCACAAGTTTTCCTCCTCTCTCATTGTGTTCTGTGGGAGCTTCTCCATGCTCCCCTTTCCTGATGAAGCCTCGACTGTTGATTGTTTCCACAGATGCTGCCTGAGTTCCTCCAGCATTTTGTGCATTACTCCTGCATCATTTTATTAGTGGGAAGTTCATTCACATGTCCATCAGACATGGGAGCAGATAAGACCATTCCGCCCATTAGGTCTGCCCTGTTATTCTATCATGGCTGATTTACTATCCTTTTCAACCTCATTCTCCTGCCTTCTCCCCGCAACCCTTTATTCCCTCCCTAGTCAAGAGCCTACATGTCTTAATATACTCCTAATGACTCGACCTCCACAACAAATTCCTGTGCAATCCAGAAGGCAAAGCGGGGGTCGGCACAGAATATACACAGATATCTGTGCGATACCGGCGACACAAGGCACATGTGGCAAAGGATCAAGTCTATAACAGATCACAATTCAACCTTTTGAGTTAAGGAGAATGACATCTTACTGCTCGACTGACTAAATATCTTTGATGCATGGTTTGATGAAGAGAACAGGATGACACCAAAGAAAGTTCTGTGTCCCCCCCGATGAACGGGCCTCTGCATGGCTGAGGCGAGTAGAACGCTATCCAAGGTGAACCCCAACAAGGTGGTGGGATCAGACAACATACCTGGTTGAGTACTGAAGGACTGCACAGACCAATTGTCGGAGGTCTTCACAGACATCTTGAACACCACACTTCAGCAGTCCATCATCCAGTATCCAAGAGAGTGACAATAACAGGCCTCAATGGCTAACACCCTGTGGCACTGACCTCTACCATTATGAAATGCTTCGAGCATCTGGTGATGGAATGCATCAAAGCACAGGTCTCAGAGAAGCTTGATCCATTTCAATTCCCCTATAGAAGAAACCATTCCACAGACTAAGCAACAGACTCTCCCTCACTCCCTCCTGGCCCACCTGGAGAATGATGCCTCATTGTTCATTGACTTCAGCTTGGCATTTAATATGATCATTCCCCAGAGGCTGGTGGAGAAGCTGTTCTCACTGGGACAACACTCCCTCTCTGTCCCAGTCGGTAGCAGAATATGGAGCACCATCATGCTGAGGACTGGCACACCTCAGGGCTGTGTACTCAGCCCGCTCCTATTCATGCTACTGATCTATGACTGCATTGCAAGATCCAGCTCCAATAGTGCCGTCAGGTTTACAGATGTTGGCCTCATCAGCAACAACAATGGAAAATCTCATGAAATGGTGTGAGAGCAACAACCTGAGTCTCAACATGGACAAGACAAAGGAGATGATCATGGACTTCAGAGGTTGAGGAATGACCACCCTCCACTACACATCAACAACTCTGCAGTAGAGAGTGGATAGCACCAAGTTCTTTGGAGTTCACTTAATCAGTGACCTATCGTGGACACGCAATATCTCTTCACTTTTCAGGAAGGTGCCACAGTGACTGAACTTCCTGGGAAGACTGAAGTAGGTAAGGCTACTTGCCACTATAATGTCAACCTTCTACCAGAACTCTGTTGAGTGCATCCTGGCCAGCTGTATCACAATGTGGTACATTTGCCACGGAGAAATGGATCAGAAGTCAACCACAGGACTGTAAGAGTGGCAGAGAGGTTCACTGTAGTCTCCCCCCCCACCCCCCACCCCCCCCCCACCCCCCCCCCCACCTCACAACGATGTGATCTACCAGGATCGTTGTCTGAAGAGGGCAAGCATAATCATTGAGGATCCCTTCCACCCTGATCACCATGTCAGGAGAGATACAGGAGTATCAGAGACAGGACCACCAGGCTGAGGAACAACTTCTTCCCACAGCAGCGAAAGTGCTGAACAACCAAAGGAACCACTCACATTAACCATCCAAGACTCTCATATTTACAAAACACTATTTATTTATTTGTATAGATAAAATACTTGTTGGTATGTGCGTTATATAAGGTTGTGTGTCTGAATGTTTTGCACTGAGATCACACAGAGTTTTTAGTCTAGCACTTTTATGTATTGCTCTCTATGTCAGGAATGTTCACCATGTCAGCAAATCATGGAACATCACAGAAAAGGTAGAACAGATGTTTTAATTAACCAAAGTAATGCAGGAATGATAGTATTGTTCCAATTTTGAACCAACTGAAAGACGCTACAAGTCTGGAACTAAGAACCCACAATTTGATGAGGGATTCAACGGGAACACTGTCTGAGGACCTATCTTGGCCATCCAACTTTGACATTTTCTTTAACCAAGCTCTAGGTTTTCTTTTGGTTTAATCCCAGAGCAAATTCAATCAATGTTATTGAACCTCACGTTTGATGTGGTTTTCAAAATGGCAGCCTCTGCGGAGACAGCACTCGGGGACTTCTTCCCAAGCAAGTACAGTACAGTTTTAGTGGACAGCCCTCGAGTGAAAGAAGTGAAAATTCTAATGGAGCAGATGATTCTGGAGGGAATTGCTGTTCCCGTAGAGAAGAAGCCATCAACCACATGTATATCAATTTAACAAGCCAACAGGGTTTAAATTCCAGAAGGGTGTACATAGCCTTAGCAACAAAGTACAAATTCAAAAGAGCGAGTCAGTGATTTGAGTTGCGTGATTTCTTCATGGAGTGAAAGTTCGTTCAACAAGCGGCATGCCCTGTATCCTTTTAAAGAAGGCCTTCTTTGCAGTATACCTCTTCTCTGCCCTAAATTTAAACCATTTATCTTGCATACCTTCCTATTTACAGGGATATCAATTTCCTTACTGATATAGATTGAAAGATTTGTTGGTCTCTCTAAAATTGCAATTGGCACCTCTAACCAAAGGAATATTCATGCTCAAAAAACCTGATAAAGGTTCTCCACCGACTAAAATCAATTTCAAAAGCATTACTATCCAAATGAAATAAAATGATTATCCAGCCTTGAAGTCAGCATGAACAAGAGAGAACTGGGTTCATGAAGCGCTCATCACTCAAGTGTGAATGGCGGAAAGCAGAGCCAGTCTGGCCAAGTGGTGATTGCTCAGTCATGGGCAATGAGGTGTGACAAACTGGTTCATCCAAGCACTGCTGACGTAGAGCCAAGTGCATTCTCAAACATGTTCAGGCAAATCATAATCATGGAGGGGTTTGAGCCAGATGAAATGTTAGTCAGCTACAATAGTGAACAAATTGAGGCGATAATAGCAGATTATTATATTAATCCATTAATATCAATGATTGACTGGAAAATGGAAGCGAGGTGGAAAGAAGTGTTCAGTGCAAATGCCACAACATTATGCTCAGTTACACTATTGCAGACATGTATAATGAACTAGATTACAATGAAGTCGAGTCAAGCCAGAGTATCAGGTGATCACCAACGTCATGGCAATGGCTGGGTGATATTGAACCAGGTAACTGAAGATGGACAATGTCCCATTTCACAAGACTTGCATGCAGAGTTATCAGGGACTAAGCTTTTCAGAAACTACACCAGTTAAACCATAGGCTCAGCTAAAGGGGATGGGGGGGGGGAGGGGGATAGGAGCATAGGCTAGTGGGTAATAGATGGATACAGGTGGGAAGATGGAGAGGAAGAAACCGAGAAGTTACAGGAGTAAGAAGCAGAGATCTGAGAAAGTTGTCCTCTGATTGGAGAAGGAATTGGAGCTGGACAAAGCTGGAGGAAAAGACCCCAGCAATTCTTGACTTGTTTACCAAGAATGTAATTGCCTTTATCCATAAATAATGCAACGGTTTCATAACAAAAGGCAGAAAGCAAGATCTTCGCGATCTTTTTCAGTTACAACAATGAAGTCGCAAAAATAGTTAAAAATGAGAATGTAAGCATATTTTAAAGGGGTGATTGAATTCAGATAATTGTGTCTTGAGATGGCACTGTTGTTTGAATTCCTTCAATAGCAATGCACGATTTACAATGAAACAAAATTAACTAACACTTCACCGAAACCAAGGTGAATCGATTGCCAGTTGTAAATTTTCCAGACTGTTAGCTGAAGAAAAAATTTGAAGTATTTGTTCATACAAATCAGAATCAGAATTTATTGCCATGAACGTGTCACAAGATTTGCTGTTTTGCAGCATCATTACAGATGCAAAAATTGCTATAAATTACTTTAAAAAATAAATTGGTACAAAAGAAGAGAAAGTGGCTCATTGTCCATTCAAAAATCTGATGGTGGAGAGGAAGAAGCTGTTTTTGTACCATTGGGTTTTCACCTTCAGGCTCCTGTACCTCCTTCCTGATGGAGGAGAAGAGGGTATGGCCTGGGTGGTGAGGGTCCTTGATGATAGAGACTGCTTTCTTGAGGCACCTCCTCTTATGGATGCCCTTAATGGAACAAAAAATGATTCCCATGTTGATGCTGGCCGAGTTTACAAACTTCTTTGCCTCTTCCTATCCTGTGTGTTGGCACCTCCATACCAGACAGTGATGCAACCAGACAGATTGCTCTCCACAGTACACCTGTAGAAATTTACAAGAGTCTTTGGTGACATACCAAATCTCCTCAAACTCCTAATGAAGTATAACCGCTGGTGAGCCTTCTTCATGATTGCATCAACATGAAGGCTTTCATGATTTCATCCAACATTTTTGTTAATTTAAATTTTAATTTTAAAAAAATTTAGAGGTTCAGCTCATTAATAGGCTTTTCAGCCCACGAGTACATGCCATCCAATTACACCCAATTAATCTGCACTCCTCATGTTTCCAAGAGTGGGAGGAAACCGGAGCCCCCAGGGAAAACCCATGCCGACATGAGGAGAGCGTACAAACTCCTTACAGACAGCACAGAGTTTGAACCCCAGTCCGAATTGCTGGCACTTTAACAGCATTGCACTAACTGTTACACTAACTGTGTTGCCCCTTACCATTTTATTACTTACCATGCCGCAATATCAACGATAGTCATTGCATAGATAAAAGATGATTTTGATATGGTTGGAGAAGCAAGAGGCTGCAGATGCTGGAATGTGGAGCAAAGAACAAACTGCCACAGGAACTCTGAGTCAGGCAACATCCATTGGAAGTAAAAAGTAACAGCAGGATTTCTGACGAAGGGCTAAGGCCCAAAACTTTGGTTACCTTTTACTGCCGATGGATGCTGTGTGACTTTTGTGCATTGAAGAGATGGTAAACAGTTTGCCATGATTCCAGAACATAGCCAGAGAAGACAATTGTTCACAATTAGAAACTGTCAGCAAGATTCTTCCAGAGAGCGCACATTGATTACTACAAGATGGGATTAATAATTCTATTTGTGATAATCGCTTAAATTGTATCAAGTTGAAACATGCCAGAACTTGTACATCGACAGATTCATTTTCTCACGACTTGACTTATGGGAAGAGAAATTCAGGTAATGGCCCTTTGGACACAATTTGATGCAAATGTTGTTAAATATACCCATTTATCTCATGTCAAATGGTGGAGCTGAGAATTCAGCAAGATCGTCAGAAGCAGAGAATTACACAAAGGAGCTCAAGTTTAACTGAAGATAAATCAATCAGCGAACTTCTTACAAAATAGATAATTTTTGTAACTGATTACAACTCTGAAGAATTATGGTTGAGATGCAGAACATGATTAGGCTTAATTCAGCCTAAACTTACAAGGAGACTGGAAGCGATTGAGCTGAGACAAGCAATTCAAGTCAAGAGGAGGAATAGCAATCGAATTTGTGTGGATTTATCACTGTGAAATGAGAGTGATCATTGTGGAATGCTGCCCAAAAAAAAAAGATTTTCGAAGTCCACACGTAACCAGTTAGTCCAGCGGGCATTCCAGGAGTTGACCAAGCGCAAAATAGATAACAATGCAAGATCTTCCCTCATTTAGAGGAGAAATTACTTATTCCTGGTTAAGAAACAGATCCAACACAAAAGACATCGATTCCTTTGACGAGATTGACAGGATTCTTGAAACCCACAAAAAGGGATAAATGTGTAAATCTTGTAGAAATATTCATCTCTCTCTATTCAAATAGAGGGAAGTAAGATATTACATAGGAATGCATGCCATGTTGCTATGCTGTGCTCTAGTTGTAAAATACAGCGGCATATGTTCTGACAAGTTGTCACATCTGTGTTTAAGTCGACTATGTGGTTCAGCATGAGCAGGACGCACAGATGCCCACAGAGACACTTGCACACGCGCGCTTCAAGAATTGTGAACCATACTGGTTGATTATAAATAAAACTTGAGGGAATCTTCAGTTTTTCTTCCCAAACTACTCCTGTATCCTCATCACTATCCATTTTAAATTAGACGATCTGTGACCTAATGGGGTCACCACTTATCTGCTCACATGTGAAGACTAGACTACCAGGTAGGAGGAGGCCATTCCCATCATTGATTCCCATCTCTGTGGAGATAGTTGCTAGGGCTTTCATGGATCACTGGATGCCATCATTTAGTGTTCCAGTCACTATTACAATGGATCAAGGGTCTCTGCAGGCCAGTGGCCTCATTGAGTGTTTCCATCAGTGATTGAAGACAGTGGGTGGTGATGCATCTATGTGGAGCGAATGTTTGCCTACGGTTCCCCTTGGCATGGGTACTGCTGTTAAGGCAGATCTTGGATGTTCAGCGGCGGAGCTAGTATATGGCACTACGTTCACCTTGCCAGGCAAATTTGTGAATCTGAGTCCAAGCACGACACTCTATTGATGTTGTATTGATTGTCCTTGGGAAAACATGAGATTATTCCAACCTACTCCAACACGGCAGGCGTCACCTGCAGTTTATGTGCTGAATAATTTACAACATGACACTCATCTGTTCCTTTAGCTTAATGCTGTTCACAAACTGCTTCAGCCTGCTTACGATGGTCTTTTTCAGGTCTTAATAATGCTACCCAAAGATTTTTGTAATTGACAGGAATAGAAAAGCTGACATGGTTTCCATCGACAAGTTAAAGCCAGCGTATATTGATCATCCATGTTCTGCATCAGAGCTATTGTCAGAGGACCAGTCGCATTTGGACTGTGCTTTGCCCGTCTTGTATTATTGTACAAGGTCGAGCCAAACAGTCAGCCCCCTGGACCATTACGCAGCAGGACTGTTCCAATCAGTTGGCTCCTTGCATGGGTCGGAGGCAGGGTGGGGGGGGGGTGGGGGTGGTGATCTTGCAGGAATAGGAGAGTGATTATGTTAGGATCACTTATGTGAAAGTGATACAATGAGAAGGTCAGATGGGGTAAGGCTATGGTTCCCCTTGGCATGGGTACTGCTGTTAAGGCAGATCTTGGATGTTCAGCGGCGGAGCTAGTATATGGCACTACGTTCACCTTGCCAGGCAAATTTGTGAATCTGAGTCCAAGCATGACACTCTATTGATGTTATATTGATTGTTCTTGGGTGTTTGGTTAAGTGAAGAGTTTGTTATTTTGTCTAGTGGAATAAAAGGAAGTCAATTTCATTGTGTGCTAAAAAAAGGTGTGTATTCTTTATTGGTTTGTAAACTGTTATAAGGCAGTGCCAGCTACAAGTTCACCATTACTATTCATGCATGGGTATAGCTGGTGGCCACCTGCAGAAAATGATACAAAATGATCAGGGCTTCAAACCCAATAGAAAGCTCAAGGTCCATTGAATCCAGCCATTGATCTACTACTATACTTTACAGACATGAACCTCACACACTGCTGCTATCTCCTCCAAATCCGCTGGCAGGGAAAGCAACCAACCTCAATGCCGACCCTTCAGCCAAATTCATCAGCATTGAGCCCAAAACTGTAGAGCCATCTCTAATAGGCAGTTATGCCATTTATCAACTTGACACCAAGCTCCAGAAACCAACAGGTTAGGCAGACCTGCAGGTAATCAGGTGAACAGAGGAATCAATTTAAGGATGTTTAACATAACATAACATAATATAACAATTACAGCACGGAAACAGGCCATTAGGCCCTTCTAGTCCGCACCGAACTAAACACCCCTTTCTAGTCCCACCTCCCTGCACAATGCCCATAACCCTCCATCTTCTTCTTATCCATATACCTGTCCAACCTTTTCTTAAATAATACAATTGACTCCGCCGCCACTATTTCTCCCGGAAGATCATTCCACACAGCTACCACTCTCTGAGTAAAGAAGTTCCCCCTCATGTTACCTCTAAACCTCTGCCCCTTAATTCTTAACTCATGTCCTCTTGTTTTAAACTTTCCTCCTCTTAACGGAAATAGTCTATCCACATCCATTCTGTCTATCCCTTTCATAATCTTAAATACTTCTATCAAATCCCCTCTCAACCTTCTACGCTCCAAAGAATAAAGACCCAATCTGTCCAATCTCTCCCCATACTCCAGATGCTTAAACCCAGGCAACATTCTGGTAAACCTTCTCTGCACTCTCTCCACTCTGTTTATATCCTTCCTATAATTAGGCGACCAGAACTGCACACAGAACTCCAAATTAGGCCGCACCAACGTCTTATACAATCTCAACATCACCTCCCAACTCCTATATTCCATGCAATGATTGATAAAGGCCAGCATACTAAAAGCCTTCTTCACCACCCTATTCACGTGAGTTTCTACCTTCAGGGAACGATGTACCGTTACTCCTAAATCTTTCTGCTCTTCTGTATTCATCAATGCTCTCCCATTTACCACGTATGTCCTATTCTGATTCTTCTTACCAAAATGAAGCACCTCACACTTATCAGCATTAAATTCCATCTGCCATTTTTCAGCCCACTTTTCTAAGCAGCCCAAATCCCTCTGCAATCCTTGAAAACCTTCTTCATTATCCACTATTCCACCTATCTTAGTATCGTCTGCATATTTACTAATCCAATTCACCACCCCATCATCTAGATCATTAATGTATATAACGAACAACAATGGGCCCAATACAGATCCTTGAGGCACACCACTGGTCACCGGCCTCCAACCTGACAGACAATTATCCACTACCACTCTCTGGCCTCTCCCTTTCAGCCAATGTTCAATCCATTTGACTATCTTAAAATTTATACCTAAAGACTGCACCTTCCTAACTAACCTTCCATGTGGTACCTTATCGAAGGCCTTACTGAAGTCCATATAGACAACATCCACTGCGCTACCCTCATCCACATTCCTAGTCACCTCTTCAAAAAATTCAATCAGATTGGTCAAACATGACCTTCCTCCCACAAATCCATGTTGAGTGCTCCTGATCAGACCCTGTCTATCCAGATGTTTATAAGTACTATCTCTAAGAATTTTCTCCATTAATTTACCTACCACAGACGTCAAACTTACAGGCCGATAGTTGCCAGGCTTCCTCCTTGAACCCTTTTTAAATAACGGAACCACATGCGCAATGCGCCAATCCTTCGGCACTATCCCCATATCTAATGACATTTGAAAAATTACCGCCAGAGCCTCTGCTATTTCCTCCTTCACTTCTCTCAATGTCCTGGGGAAGATCCCGTCTGGTCCCGGAGACTTATCCACCTTTATATTCTTCAAAAGCCTTAAAACTACATCTTTTGTAATCTCTATATTCCCCATATTTACCCAATTTGCTTTTTTTTAATCCCACATCTCCCAATATCCTTCTCCTTAGTGAATACCGAAGAAAAGAAACTGTTCAATATCTTCCCCATTTCTCTAGGTTCCACACACAGTTTTCCACTCTGATTTTCTAAGGGACCAATTTTGTCTCTAGCTTTCCTCTTACCATTAACATATTTGTAGAACTCTTTTGGATTAGTTTTCACCCTGCTTGCCATAGTTTTCTCGTACCTTCTTTTAGCTTTCCTAATTCCTCTCTTAAGATTCCTCTTACATTCAATGTATCTTTCAAACATCTCCTTAACTCCATGCTTCTTATATCTAATGTACGCCTCCCTTTTTCTTCGAACCAAGTTTCCAATATTCCTTGAAAACCACAGCTCTCTCAAACCTTTTGCCCCTCCTTTTAACCTAACAGGTTCTTTGAAACAAATTCAGATTCTGGGAAATTCCCAGTTAGTGATCACTCAAAATGGATAAGCAGCATTCAAAATAGCAATTAGTTAATCGACTAGGAGCATCTGGAAACCCAGCATCAAATATCACTTCCAACATACCCACCTACTAACCACATTAATCATCTTCTACCCCAACTATGACATAGTTTGCTGGTCTGACATTAACTTTGCCAAATACCTCAGATCCCAACTGAATTGGGAAGAGGTCATCCTTGATCTGAGGGAACACGCAGAATATGGAGCAGTATAGCACAGCATGGAATAGCATAGAACAGGCCCTTTGGCCCACATATCTGTGCTGAACATAATGCCCAATTTATACTAAAGCTTTGCTGTTTTGGGGTTGAGATCCTGCATCAGGATGGTAGAGTCCTGAGGCATGCTCTTGACACAAAACATCCCTTTACCTCCAGGGATCATTCTGGTGAACCTTTGCTGCACTCCTCAATCACAAAAATGTCCTTGATCAATCCTCTGAACTCTGGCAACAATTTATTTTTTTAATTCCAGAATATGTCATGTTTAGTTTCTCCTCTTCAGTTCCTCCTCTCTAAGATACCTGCTGTCCCCCAGAAGTTGAGTGACTTACAAAGGGAGGGAAGTGTTTGATTGCACAGAAGGGCAGAAACTCCAACTGTCACCTTCTGCTGCAGAAGGCTAATCTCGTTTCATGCAAGACATATCAAAAGGTAAATTTCAGCTGCATAAAACAGTATTTAAGTTGCTAGATGTTATAATTGGAAATCCAACAAAATAACTCTCCGTGCTTTCCCACCCAACACAGATGGATTGGCAGTTCTTTTGCATTCTTTCAACCTGCTGTTGAGACAGTTTCAAGAAACTATCAGCTTTTACAGAGTTCAAGAAGATTATGGCACAATATTATTGGCATAATCTTGCTAATGGAACTCAGCTGCTCAGGAAAATGTCAGAGAGAACCATTTCACCCACTGAGTAGAGACAATCTTCCAAACTGCAGTTACAGCACCAAATAAAAAGTTATTCTGCCCAACTATGCCATGTTAGCGATCAGAAAGGAAAACCTGCAGGTGGCCAGCAGCTAGGCAGCACCTGTGGAGAGAGAGAGAGAGATTGAAGGTTGGAATGCAGAAGCAGGAGGTGGCGAAGAAAGTCAGTGGCATGTTGGCCTTTAGAGCAAAAGGTTATAAATACTGAAGCAATGAGGTCTTATTGCAGTTGGATATATAATTTTTTAAAAAATGCTGGAGAAACTCAGCAGGTCACACAACATACTTTGTTTTTTTTTTCTTTCTTTGGCTTGGCTTCGCGGACGAAGATTTATGGAGGGGGTAAAAAGTCCACGTCAGCTGCAGGCTCGTTTGTGGCTGACAAGTCCGGCGCGGGACAGGCAGACACGATTGCAGCGGTTGCAAGGGAAAATTGGTTGGTTGGGGTTGGGTGTTGGGTTTTTCCTCCTTTGCCTTTTGTCAGTGAGGTGGGCTCTGCGGTCTTCTTCAAAGGAGGTTGCTGCCCGCCAAACTGTGAGGCGCCAAGATGCACGGTTTGAGGCGATATCAGCCCACTGGCGGTGGTCAATGTGGCAGGCACCAAGAGATTTCTTTAGGCAGTCCTTGTACCTTTTCTTTGGTGCACCTCTGTCACGGTGGCCAGTGGAGAGCTCGCCATATAACACGATCTTGGGAAGGCGATGGTCCTCCATTCTGGAGATGTGACCCATCCAGCGCAGCTGGATCTTCAGCAGCGTGGACTCGATGCTGTCGACCTCTGCCATCTCGAGTACTTCGACGTTAGGGGTGTAAGCGCTCCAATGGATGTTGAGGATGGAGCGGAGACAACGCTGGTGTCTGTAAAAGCTATACATACTTTGTATAGCAAAGATAAAGATACATAGCCAATGTTTCAGACTTGAGTCGATCATCTAGGTCTGAGCAAAATGGTGTTCAGCTGTGTAGGTCGCAGTTGTATATATACTTGGTGAGGCCACACCTCAAGAATTTTGTGCATTTTTGGTCTCCTAATCTGAGGAAGGACATTCTTGTGATCGAGGGGGTAGAGTGAAGGTTCACCAGACTGATCCCTGGGATGGCAGGACTGCAGGTAGAAAGGGTTATACCAAGTGGAGTTTAGAAGAATCAGAATTTATTGCAATGAACATGCCACAAAATTTGTTGCTCTGTGGCAGCATCACAGTCCAAGCATTTATATACACCACCTTACAAAATAAATAAAAATAGTGCAAGAAAAAGACACAGTGAGGTAGTCTCTATGGTTCATTGTTCATTCAGGATCTGATGGCTGAGAGGAAAAAGTTGTCCTTGAGCCACTATATATTGTTGGGAGCACATATAGAAGATTGCAGGCAATAAAAAAAGCAGTGAGGTGTACAAGATGTTATTAAGCCAGCCATGTGCATCGAATCACTGATACATGAGCTAACCAATAAGTGTTTACGCTGTCCTTTGCATTTCACCTCTTCAACATAGCATTCACTCTCGTCCATGTTCACTTTTCCCTTAAAGTCCTCTACGCTGTTCCTTCTTCTGACAGCAAGTTCTGCACACTTACAATTTTCTTCTACATTCCTTGTTCCATTTATTCATTCTTCAGGATTTGGATCATGAGGAATGTCAACCTTTCATTCATTCCCATGGAGAAGGTGATAATGTGCCACCTTCTTGGTGGTGTTCACTTTGTGCCTAGTCCTTCCTGATGCTGAAAACCCCAAATTTGGCAGATGCTGCCAGATGGGTCTTTTAATATGTTCAGTGCACAGTGGTTTTCAAACTGCCCCCCCAACTCACATTCCACCTTAAACAATTCCTGTGCCATTAGTGCTCTGTGAATGGTAAGGGATGGCTTAACATGGTGAGTGAGTGGGGAAAAAGTTGAGATCCTCTGCTCTAGACCCAATCATTACTGAAATATTTTGCTTGAGAAAAATTGTCAGTGGCCCATTTCCTTTGGAGTTAAGACAAGTCGATTAGTTACAATTACAATTAGTTACAATTAAAACAGTGGTTTTCAAACTTTTTCATTCCACTCACATACGACCCTAAGCAATTCCTTACTAATCATAAAGCACCTATAGCATAGAGATTACTTAAGGTGATATGTAAGTGGAAAGAAAAAGTTTGAAATCCACTGACGTAAAACATTACAGCTTAACATGTTCAGGTACTTCACCCCACGATATTGCGCCAAATTAAATAAATCTACTCCACCACAATCTCCCTCACACCCATGACCCTTAATTTTTCTTTCATCTATTTGCCTATCTAAAAGTCTTTTTAAATGTCCTTTTTGTTCAAGCCTCCACCGCCAAACCCCATAATGCATTCCAGGCACCCACCACTTTGTGAAAAAATCTTACCACTGACGTCTCCCCTAAATTTTCCTCCTCTCACCTTGTGTTTTTTGATTCTAAGTTAATTTTGTGCCTGGTTTAAGAAAACTATTGTTTGTAGAGACTATGATGTAATATGTCGTAATATCTACCCAGACTAACGACTTGCTCATCATTCAACCAGATATGAAGGAAGTGTGAGCATGAGAATTTTTTCTTTGAATTTTTTGCCTCTTTAAATACCTTTTTATTTATCTCTTTAAAGTTTGTGTATTTCTTTAAGCTAGTATCTCTACATATCTTTTGTATCATTATACAGTAAATGCTTTGTTATTCATCATTATGAAAGTCTAAATGCAAAGCTGAGCAAAATACTTGCTTTTTATCAATGAATTAAACTACATAAGGCAGCAGCCACAGAGTTTGATTTATTGGATTAAAGAGATTGAAATTTGGAATATCGTAGCTCACACCTGGGAAGATGATACTTTGAAATTAGGATATATTAGAATAAGGAAAGTGTCGTCTATACCTTAAAAAAATGTTCTATGGTTCTTGCTAGTGTTGCCCAGGATGTAAATAGTAACCTTGACCCTTCTGCATGCTTCTGATGGAGAGCATGAATGCATGGGGTGATTCATGGCTTCCAGTCTAGTTGCTTTTTCTTGTGTGGTGTCAAGCTTGTTGAGCGATGTTGGCACTCTTTGTCCAAGTGGGGAGTTTTCCATATTGCATCTGATCTGTGCCTTGTGGGTGTTGGAGAGGCTTCAGGGTGACAGGAGATGAGCTGCTCTGGAATTTGCAATGTATACATTACAGGTCCAGCTGAGTTTTGGGATATTGGTGAATCCCAGAACATTAAGGTTGAGGGAGTCATGAAAGTCAATACTATTGAATGGTTTAAAAACTGTCAATCAACATGGGAAACATTTGGGACTTTTGTTGTTTGCCCCTTCTCTGGCTGAACACACTCTTGCTTTTGCACCAAGCAGGCACAGACTTACCATTTGCTGCAGAGTTACAGAAGGAAGGTAAGTCACCAACAATAACAGCAGAAGATGGCTCGGCAATACAGTAGCTAGTTTCCCCAGCAACTCCAAGGGATGGAAGCATGATCTCCAACATCCCTGCCAGTATCCTCACCATGAGATTTTACACCAACTGCTGAAGTATTTTCCCTCATCCACTGGCTTCCTTTTTGCTAGAATTCCATGATGCCACCCTCAGTCAAGTTCCACATCAATGCCAAGTTCAGTTACACTCTCTCTTCACTTCTGCAATTTTACTCTGATCTGCATTTTGAACAAGACCTTTACATTTTCAAAATTTATTTTTCAAAATATTAGCAATATAGCACATTGAAAGGCCTTTCTGACCTTTGAAACCAGTGCAACTCAATTACACCCAAATAACCTAAAACCCCACAAGGTTTGAAGGATAGAAGGCAACAAGAACACCTGGGGAAAAACCACGCAGACACAGGGAGGACATGCAGATTCCTTACAGACCCAGGTCATTGGGACTATGATAATGATACACCAACTGCCACGCTAACTTTTCTATGGTCTCATCTTGAGGAGATCCAAAGTAGGAATCAGGAGGCAGGATTCATAAGTGTCAATGACACTTTCATCAATTTACCGATGATTGCAGGGAGATTATTTGGACAGTGATTGACCACATAGCACTTATCCAGTGTTTTGCATACAGGACATGGTTGGACAACTTTCTACATTGTTTGGTAGAAACCAATAATTTGAATACACCAGAGAAAAGGGCACATCACACCAATGCCAACTCCTGTTTATATTATTCCAATTTAGCTGCAGTTGGTCAAAAAAAATCATCCTTTGGTGATTTAAGCACACACCCAGGTGTTTTAAATGTTGTGGCAGTGCCTGCTTCTGCAGTTAACCAACATGGAGAACCCCTCCCCTACTCTCTCCTACCCTACCCGGTCTCATTTTCTCCAGCTCCCACACCCTTCCCTTCCTAATCCTGTCAGAGAGCAACCCTTCTTCGTTCTCTGCCCTCCCCATCATTTCTGTCCCTTCTACTCTCCCTCCTGTATCCACGTGTTGCCCCTTACCTGCCAGCTTGTGTTCCTCTTTCCCCTTCATCTCCTCCTCCTCTTTTCCTGATTCCTGATGAAGGGCTCTGGCCTGAAACATCTACTTCCTTTAGATGATGCGTGGCTGGCAGAGTTTTTCCATCCCATCAGTGCATTGCACAAGAGAAGCAAATTCCTTGAGATTCCGAGTTGACAGTACAAGACCACTTGGTCGTCGAGCATTCAGTCTCCACTCAACCTTCTTTACCACAATGAATCATTCCCAACTTCTCCTGTCTTTTCCATTGTCTCTTCACCCCATGATTTTCTCACATACACACAAAAGTGCTGGAGAAATCCGGCTAGTAATGCAGCATCCAGAGGAAGTAAATGGCAGCTGATGTTTTGGGCTTGAGCCCTTCTTCTCCAGTTCACTTCGATTTTCTCATTCATTTCCTCTCCATGGCCTCCACATCCTATCCTTGCACAGCACATGATATCTGCTCTGTTCATTGAGCACAACATACATTGGAATATTGCGTGGGTTTGAAGGATGCAACGTCATAAGTTTAACTCTTCCTTTCATTTTTCACTGGAGTTAACAGCACCAAGTTAGGCTGATGACTGATAGATGTTGGAACTTGGAATCAGGAAAAGATCCACCAACTTGCCTCTGATGTGAGAGAAATGTTCACATCAGCTGCAAATCAACAAACTGAAGTCAGAAGGTCACATCCTTGGAGGATGAACAAATTTGGTTAATGAAAGAGAAGGAAATCACCAGAATGTTCCAGAGCTTGCCTCACTGGATCTGAAACCATACATAAAGCAACAAGTTTTGGACATTATCCCATGCCACTTTCCAGGAACAAGACAAGATAAAGTATGGCCCCGACCATAAAAGGATACAAGGGCGTCTTGGCAAAGGGCTCAGGCCCAGAGCCTTGGTGAAACATCTTTGCCTCCTATGGACTCTGAGACCTGCTGAGTTCTTCCAGCATTACTACAATGACAGCATCTGCAGACTTTTGTGCTTCACCAGAAGGGCAGCTCGCTAAAGATTTGGTCTGACAGCTAGGCTTCAAAATGTGTGCCTTAAATGAGGAAATATGCAGACTTGTTCATAGAGTCTTACTGCATGGAAACCAACCCTTTGGCCTTACTTATTCATGTGGGTCACATTGTCTTCCTGAACTTGTCTCATTTGCCTATGCGAGCTCATAACCTTCTCATCTTTTCCTATCCAAATGCACTTTAAATGCTGTAATTGTACCCTCCTTTACCACTTCCTCTGGACCTCCTTCCATATCCTTCCACCCATCTTAAAAAGTTGTCACTCAGTTACCCTTTTTATCTATCCCTGCTCACCTTCATCATATGCCTTTAAGTTTTAGGCTCCCCTGCCCAGGGATAAAGACTGTGACTATTCACCTTATCTAATATACCTAATTTTTTCATCCCTCTACAAGTGCACTCCTCAGTTTCTGACAATTCCTTGATTAAAAAAAGCCCCATCTTATCCAACCCCCTTATCACCAGCCCTGACAATACTCTTCTGACTCCTGTCCAACTTAATGGCATGCTTCGTGAGAAGAACTGCACGTGGAGCATCTTCACAAAAGTCTTGTACAGTTGTAATAGGACATCCCAGTTCCTGTACTCAATGCCCTGCCCAATGAAGACAAGCATACCAAATGTCTTAAAATGAAAAACACAATGCTCAAACAGCGTAGTTCATAATAGTAAAGATAAATAACCAACATTTCGGGCTTGAGCCCTTCATCAAGGTAAAGCTAAATGTCTTCTTCAATACACTGTCCAATGCTTTTGGGGAACTTGTAACCCTTGATCTCTCTGTTCAACAACACTCCCTGGATTCTGTCATTTACTCTGTAATTCCTCCCCGATTTAAACTTAAATTTTTAAATTTAGGTGTGGAGTGTGGAAACAGGCCCTACCGGCCTATGAGTTGTGCCGCCCAAATTTCAGCCCAAATTAACCCACAATCCCATACGTTTGGAGGGTGGGAGGAAACCGGAGCCCCCGGGGAAAAAAGCCCATGCAAACATAGGGAGAACATACAAACTCCATACTGACAACACTGGATTCGAACCTCAGTGGCTGGCACTGTAATAGCATCACACTAACCCCTATACTAACCGTGCTGCCCTTTAACTTAACAAAATGCATCAGCCACACTTGTCTGAGTTAAATTCCATAAATACAGGTTAGAGTGAGTGAGTCTGGGGAGGTCATTCCAAAGTGAGAGAGTTGGGGAGCTGAACTAGTGCTCGCAATGGGAACAAAAGATGCTAAATTGAAGGAATGCAGTTTTCAAAGGGTACAAAGTTCAGTTATCGTCAGAGAACATACACAACATCACATACAACCATGAGATTCTTTTTCATGTGGATCAGGCAGAATTTCTACTTATTGGTAGTGCAAAAACTGTACTCAAGAAAATATATGGATATAAAAGACAGAAATTAAAATAAGAAGCAAGTGCAAAAGAAACTGTGCTGCTGCTCTCTGACAGCAGCATTTCACGCAGATTTTCTTGATGGTAGGGAGTGATGTACAGTGCTCCATTTATAACCTTTCGCAGGGTTTTCCACTCAGGGGTATTGGTGCCCCCATATCAAGCCGTGATGCAGCCAGTCAGTACACCTTCCAGTACATCTAAAGACGTTTGCCAAGATTTTCAATGTCACACTGATCTTCTGCAAACTCCTGAGAAATTAAAGGATGTAGACCTCAAAAAGGCTACAGAAGTAGGGAAGAGAAGCTGGTTTGTCAGCAGTGAATCAATAATTTCATGATAAGCCACTTAAAATGTTCATAAGATTGTATCAGTAGCCAGGGGCCTTGAAAATCCCACAAGCATATTTGGCAGTAACATCACAGACGATCAGCTTGAGGAACTTTCTGATGATGAAGCATCTCAGTACATTATTGCAGTTAAGTCAGTGAGAAGGTGAAAACCCATTGAGATGAACATCAAACTGTGGCATTTGCACAGGCAAAAAGAGAAGCCATCAATCTATTGTGAAGTGTTCATTACGTATACGAACTGGAAAGCCTGTGCAATAAAATTAAATTGGCTGGTGTACATTTAAGAGAATTGGTTACCAGTAAGATGAATGAGGAATGTCATCACAGTCATGCACTTTAAATGTTGTAGATTTGCATATTATTTGAACAGAACAAGGAATGTTTCAGTTAATCTGTCCAGCTACTGAATTTTTGAACCAAATATGCAGTTTACTGGTCAATATAAATCAATCGATTTTCTCACCAAACACCAATCTGTTGAACAGCTGAAATTCTGGATGTTATCAGCTACGATATTCTCCAAAGATGTCTCTTCCAATTATTGATCACTCCTTGTTTCAACTAAATCAGATTAGTCCACCACCTTCCCTCAGAAAGAAGGGTTTTGACTCAAACTTCCACTATTGCCTTTCACGGAGGCTGTCTGATCTACCGAGTTCCTGTGTTTCTCCATGTTTCAGCATCTGAAATCTCCTTAGTTTGTCTGCATCCTACTTGTCTTGGGTGTACAAATACTGACCTTCAAGAATATGTCCCAATGAGACCAGCAGTGGTGGGATGTCCTATCATCCAAAGTGGCCTGACACGTGGATTTATCTCAAACAATCGCAGGATCATGGATAAACAAAATCACAGGACACCATGTGGTTCATTCTGCAATAGGAATGCTGATGGTACCTTTCCCCACTTTTCTAAATGTATTTTTTCCACTGTTTTCTTGTGTCAATATAATTCCCTTTGGCTGCATTGACAGAATTTGCCAATACAATGGATCCCAAGCACATATAGTTGAGTGAATAGCTTTTTCTTGGCTTAACATGGCTTGAGTCACCTTAAATCTGTAATGAAATCAGAAATCACTGAAGATAGCCACTGATCAGAGAGTATTTCCTGAAAGTGGAGTTAGTGTTTCAGACCTGAAAGATTTTCAACTTGAAATGTTGCCTCCTTTCTCTCTGAACAGGTGTTGCCAGACCTGCTGAGCCTCTCTATCACTTTCTTTCAGACATCCAGTATCTGCAGGACATTTTCTTTGATTTCATCACTTGAAGAAAGGTGGCAACAGTGGCTGTGTTCCATTGACCCAGTTTCGATCCTGACCTTGGGTGCCAAGTGCCTGGAGTTTGCATGTTCATTCTGTGACATTGCCCCAAGCTCTCCTCTTCCCTTCTGCAACCCAAAACTATGTGGATTGGTCAGTTGATTGCCCATTTGAATTGCCCATGTTGACTGAATGTTAGAATCTGAGGGGAGCTGAGGAGATAAATAAAATGGGATTTAAACGAATCCCTTCAGAGACAGTGTTTGGGGATTCACTTCCAGCACTCCCACAGTCTCTGCAGCCACACAGATGCCCTTTGCAACCTCTTGAACCCTGGCTCCAATTTCTGGTTCCCATGAGCCAGTCTCCATCAGCCCACAACCTGTGCAGATCCCCAAGCTCAGAGCCTATGTGATCCTTCAGCCGCAGGACCTCTTGCTGAACCACTCCCATGGTCACCGTCCTGTAGGGTTTGTTACCTACGCTTTCCATTCTCAACAATTTCTGGTGACCTGCGCCAGTTCTCTGCCCCTGCAACCACTCCTGGTCACTGCCAAGACAGACGCCATCATCTTGGGCAAAGACCCCACAGTTGCACAAACTTAGTTTAAAAACACTGTTGTTCCTCTGTATGGAGCCACTGGTATTAGGACTAGGTGGATGAACTCTCCAGAGCACTGTTGTGTCTCTGCTCTCTGTGGTCCACAGCAGCAGCAGTGCTGCCATGTCAGCAGTTTGAGCTGATGGAAAGGATAGGGATAAACACAAGTGTGACTGGGGTGGAGTGAGTCTTTTAGGATGTTGTCAGCTTCACAGAGGAAGTGGGAAGTGTAGACAGAGTTGTTGAAGATGAGGTTCATGTGTGCAATGCCCTGAGCTGTGGCTACAACACTGCAATTTCTTGCTGTCTTGAGCAGAGCAGTTCCTATCCTACAAGTAATGCATCTGGAGCACTTGTAAAAATTGTTTTAAAAAAGACATTGGGACTTGTGGCCTTTCCAACAATAGAAACACTTTCTTTCTCTCTTCTCTGCTTGAGCTCCTCATTATATCGTACATCTGTTAGCCTTCCCTGCTTTGTGAGAAAAACCCAGCTCCTGCTTTTGAACAGATGCCCTCCCATTACAGGCTTAGCTCTCCATTAATTCCTACTTTTAGAGTACATCTGCATGTTTAAATGCTGTGGCAGTGCCAACACCATTACACATTGGTGATGCTAGTGTTGTGCACCCAGCCCCTGCCGTGAAGGAGCATCATCACCTATTTTGCCACAAAATAGCAATAGTTAATCACCTGTCAAGCACTATTTGTAAACATTTGATCATGAATGAAGTTCAAGCTTAGAATGCAGAATCAAGTCTCCATACAGAAAGTGTAACCTTCAGACCTTCCTTCCCTCAAGAGACCTCTTTGCACCTCGCACATTGGCACCTCCAAGATCATTGAAATTTCAACAAATTCAGCCTGATGACATGGTTGGCTCAGAGGCACAGTCTTCAGCAAGGTCACAGGATATTTCTGACTGCACTTTCTGCAGGATTTATTTGTACTAATGGCTGATATACATCACTGGAGGGACTGGATTTAGGAAATTGCTTTCACCACTTAGGTCTCCATGTGTAAAGAAACAACGTATGCATGACAATAGCTCTCTGTGTAAGAGGCGCTGCTGGGGCCCAGATATCAGTGGTTGGCAGGAGGTGGATTTAGAGACAGGGGTAGAGCGGGACAAGGCACTGGAGATGGAACATGCACCTGGCCTCGTATTTAACCCAGGAAGCTTGAGGTCACGGAGATTCCTTCTCAAACTACCATCCTTAGAAAGTGGTCACTTTACTCTAATGTGTGCTGTGATGTTATGCAAGCTGTTACTCTTCCCTATGGATCCTTCCAGACCAATATGGGGTGAAGTGATGGAGAGCTGTCCCATTGCACAAACCACCTCCTCTGCCTTCCTGGCTAGAACATTGCAGCTCACCCTCCACAACAGTCAGGCTGGAGTGGAGTCTTTGCTCTGGACCTGCAAGTATGGTCCATCTACAATGCATCAAACCCATGTTAAAAGGCCAGACTCTTTTAAGGTGTCCAATACCTTTTGAAGCCGTGCTTGTGCTGGCTTAGATACCAGTTGGCACAACAAAATAGAAAAGAGAGAGGGAAAATAAAGTCTCTTTGGAGACAGTGATTGGTCGAAGAGTTCACCATTTCCCCTGACATAGCCCATAGCACCATCCCTGGAATCAGTAGGCCTTTTTCTCCATTGCCTGAGCAAGCATTGAAGTTGGCATTCAGTCAGTTTTTCTTTCTCTCCCCAGCAGGGTAAAGAGTGTCACACACCAGAGGCCATGCATTTAAGGTGAAGGGGAAGGCATTTAAAGGAGATGTGAGGGGAAAGAGCAGGAATGGAAGTAGATACAATAATAGGATTTAAGAGGCTTCGAGATCAGTGGTTCTCAACCTTTTTCTTTCCATTGACATCCTACTTTAATTAATCCTTATGCCATCAGTGCTCTGTGATTAGTAAAGGATGGCTTAAGATGATATGTGTGTGTGGAAAGAAACAGTGAAAACCACTGCTTTAATCATACCTAATTGACTCGTTATGTGCACAGTTTCATAACTCCAAAGGAAATGAGGCAATGACAATTTTTCTCAAGCAAAATACTTCAGTAACAATTGGGTCTAGAGCAGTGATTCCCAAACTTCCCTTCCCACTCACATGCCACCTACTAATCAGAGAGCATAGATGGCATAGCGATTATTTTAAGTGGTATGTGAGTGGAAAGAAAAAGGTTGAGAGCCATTGTTCTAGTTGGGCACATAAATATAAAGGCAAAGGAGGGAGATGCATCAAGTTTAACTTGGGCATCAGGATTGTGGGTGGAAGCTTTTGCTCCTATGTCTATGAGTAATCCCAGTCTCTGTTCCACAATCTTCAAACCAGAACTAGCTTGTTAAAAAGTACTCTGGGTTGTGTAATACTTCAAAAAACTCTATAATCAAATCTTCCAGTTTATTGTCATATGCTAAGATGACAACAGGTTATGGACAGGATGCAGTGTTTGGAGGACAGGTGGCAGATGGAGTTCATTCAGATAAGTGTGAAGTAAACGCATTTTAGAAGGTTGAACATGAAAGTTACAAGGTTAATGGCAGGATTCTTAACAGGATAGAAGAAGAGGGACCTTGGGGTCCGAATCCATAGATCTCTCAAGGTTGCTTCACAGATCATAGGGTAGGTAAGAAGGCACATTGTAGGCTGGCCTTAATTGGTCAGGGGATTGAGTTCAACAGCCATTGGATACGGCTGCAGCTCTATAAAACTCTGGTTGGACCACACTTGTGTTAATTTCTGGTTGCCTCATTACTAGAAGGATGTGAAAGCTTTGAAGGGGTGCAAAGGAGATTTACCCAGATGTTACCAAGATTGGAGAATGCGTCTTATGAGGCAAGATGCAGCAAAGGATGAGAGATGACAGTAGAGGTCTACAAGTTTATGGGAGGCATGGATAGGGTGGACAGCTTGCACCTTTTTCCCCCAGGGCAACAGTAGTAAATACAAGAGGACATATGCTAAAGTGATGGGAGGAAAATTTAGGGGCAATGTCAAGGGTAAGTTTTTGTTTTGCAACATAGAGAGTAATGCATTGCCAGGGTGGTGGTGGAGGGTGATACAATTGGGACATTTAAAGACTCTACGACAGGCACATAGATGCAAGAAAAATAGTGAGGTTGGAAAAGTTTAGATTGTTGAGTAGATTTATATTGGACGACAAAACATTGTGGGCTGAAGGATCTGAACTGTAATGTTCCATAATCTCTGCAGACAGAAAAGTTCATTTGCGAGCAGACCAGTAGACATTTCATACATAGTACAATAAGCAAGGCAATACAGAAGTGTAGAGTTACAGAGAGATCAGTTGGGATTGAGCAAAGAGCACAATTTTACTATTTTAATGTACATTTATGATTCTGATAAGATGGGAAATAAATTGTCATTGCATCTGGTGGGATGTGATCTCATATTTATCAATCTTCTTCCTTACAGGAGAGTGCATGGCCAGGGTGGGATGAGTCTTTTAAAATGTTAGCTGTATTTTTCCAAACACAGCAGGAGTTATATGGAGTTGATGGAGAGGAAGAGGATCTGTGATGGTCTGTGTTGTGTTCATAACCCTCTGCGTTTTCTTGTGGTCTTGGGCAGATCAGTCCCATGCAGTGATGCCCCTTGACAGGGTGCTTTCAATAGTGCATCGGTAGAAGTTGTTAAGGAATGCAAGTGACGTGCTGAATATCTTCAGGTTTCTGAGGAAATAAAGGTACCCAGTGAACTTTCTTGGCCATTGCATCAATGAGGGTGGACGAGGACAGGTCACTGGAGATGTTTACACCTGGGAACAGTTGTGCTGTATGATCCTCTTTGTTAATTTCTGCAGATAACAAATTGTCCAAGCTGAAATAAAAGCATTGATGACGGGGCCAAAGGTGAGTGTTTTCATGGACGGTGGACATATATTAGAGCTAGGTCATGCTTAAATATCACTGCAACTGACAGATAACTAAACACCATTCACATCGATTCATTTGATATTCCAAAAGCTTTTGAAAGGATTTGAAAATGGAAATTAATGGCTTCAATGAGAAATATTGAACTCAGCAACCATGAGTAACACTAAAAAGATTAAAAAAAAACAAGCTGAGTTAAAAGAAAAACCTCAGCAACAAAATATTTGAAGCGTCAAAACACTGCCAGCTGGTTGTATTTTGAAGACAGCTGGAGTGGAATAGTGGAGATGAAGTTCAGAGGGAGGGCATCAACCTGTGGCTATTTATATTCTGTTCCAACTCTTGCTTCCTCACTTACACAGTTACCACAATCCTTAATCTCTCACCATCATCCTTTTCCAATTTTAGATCATTGTCAATAGCAGAAAATGGATGGGGTCTGAAATGCATAGTTCTCAGTGGTTTTTGTCCTGGAGAAAGACATGGGACTAATGAATTCAAGGAAGAGAGGAGTGATGGCTCGGTGAAACACAAAAGTCTCCAGATGCTGTGATTGTAGTAAAAATAGAGGAATGTTGGAGGAACTCAGCATGTCTCGCAGCAGCCATAGGAGGTAAAGAGAGAAAAAAAGTGTTTCAAGCCTGAGCTCGACTTCAAAGTATGAGTAAAAATCACGCAGAGGAGCTGGTGGTCTTGCAGTTTATTCAGGTGAATCACTACCCAGCGGCTAACTCAGATGCAGTGGGGAAATGAGGGAAGAAATTATGGGCAAAGGAAGAGAATTTGTGTATCCTCTTTAGCCTCAGGCAAGGTACAGGAAGACTAAGGGGAAGGCTAATACCTTGCTTTTACTTGCAAAGGTTTGCAAGAGTTGTACTGGTTGGAGAGTCCAACATCAGTGATTGAAAAAATACTGGATTGGATTCTGAGGGACATGACTGATTAGAAACAGTCAGCATGACTTGATGCATAGGAAATTATGTTTCTCTCTCCTATATCAAGAACAGTTTCTTTCCAATGGCTTGAACGTCCCCTCGCTAACTAATCATGGACTGCTCCAACACCCCAAGAATTGTCTTCATTATCGTAAGGCCACTTTTTTTTCTTGCACAATGGTAAATGTGAATATGTATTATCCGTTTCTTTTGTATACATGATCTAATTTTTATTTAATTTGTGCTCATGGTTTATTTTTCTCTTTATCAAGTACCTGTTCGACTGCAGAAGGTAAGAACTTTAGTGCTCAAGGACAATGTTCAAAATTGAGATTTATTGTCAGAGTACCTACTTGTCAGAGATTCTTTTTCCTGATGATAGTGCAAAGAAAAATGTACTCCAGGGAAGAGTAACTGAAGGTTATACACAGAAATATAAACAACATGTAAACAAACTGACAGAAAAAAAATCAGTAATAAAAAATGTGTAAAGCCCTTAAATTAGTCTTTGATTGAATTGGTTTGGGAGTCTGATGGTGGAGGCGATTGCTCCTGTACCTGGTGGTACAAGTCTGGTAGCAGCAGTGAGAACAGTGGTGTGGATCATTGATCACTGCAATGTATGTGACAATTAAGTCATTATCATCGATTTGATTGTGTATTTTGAAGAGGTAACCAAGAGGATTGATAAGGGGAGATGGGTGTTGTTGATGTTGTCTACACCAGATTCAGGGTGAGCTTACCAATTGGTTTGGTGCTAGGAGATAGAGGACAACAGTGGAAGGTTGCTATTCAGAATGGAGGACGGTGCTCGGAGTTATGCCACAGGAATGTAGGTGCAGGAAGTTTGTCAAGTTTTAAGGTTCCTTTATCTATTTGTCCCACTGTACGGAAAAGGCAGCCAACATACTAAAAGACGCATCAAATCTCAGACTTTCTTTTATCCCCACTCCCATAAAGCATGAGTGTGAAAGCATGCACCAACAGGTTTAAAGACACTTTCTTCCCTGCAGCCATCAAACTCCTGAATGAGCACCACAGCAGGGCTTTCTCAGGCTAATTGATCTTCCTTTTCATTGAAATCATACACAGCTTTTTACACGGTTATACAAGAGCTAGAGTTTTGTGTGCCCGATGGAGATATGGGGGGGCTGGTAGTCATGGTGGAGAGCTGGCTGATGGAGGACCTCGGTATTCTTCAGGCTGACTTCCAGGCCAAACATTTTGGCAGTTTCCGCAAAACAGGTCGTCAAGCGCTGAAGAGCTGGCTCTGAATGGGCAACTAAAGCGGCATCGTCTGCAAAGAGTAGTTCATGGACAAGTTGCTCTTGTGTCTTGGTGTGAGCTTGCAGGTGCCTCAGATTGAAGAGACTGCCATCCGTATGGTACCGGATGTAAACAGCGTCTTCATTGTTGAGGTCTTTCATGGCTTGTTTCAGCATCATGCTGAAGAAGATTGAAAAGAGGGTTGGTGCCTATCTCGGCTGCACCATTTCATCGGATGCAAGGATCGACAACGAGATAGACAACAGACTCGCCAAGGCAAATAGCGCCTTTGGAAGACTACACAAAAGAATCTGGAAAAACAACCAACTGAAAAACCTCACAAAGATTAGCGTATACAGAGCCGTTGTCATACCCACACTCCTGTTCGGCTCCGAATCATGGGTCCTTTACCGGCATCACCTACGGCTCCTAGAACGCTTCCACCAGTGTTGTCTCCGCTCCATCCTCAACATTCATTGGAGCGACTTCATCTCCAACATTGAAGTACTCGAGATGGCAGAGGCCGACAGCATCGAATCCACGCTGCTGAAAATCCAACTGCTCTGGGTAGGTCACGTCTCCAGAATGGTGGACCATCGCCTTCCAAAGATCGTGTTATATGGCGAGCTCTCCACGGGCCACCGAGACAGAAGTGCACCAAAGAAGAGGTACAAGGACTGCCTAAAGAAAGCTCTTGGTGTCTACCACATTGACCATCGCCAGTGGGCTGATATCGCCTCAAACTGTGCATCTTGGCGGCTCACTGTTTGGCGGGAGCAACCTCCTTTGAAAAAGACCGCTGAGCCCACCTCACTGTCAAAAGACAAAGGAAGAAAAACCCAACACCCAACCCCAACCAACCAATTTTCCCTTGCAACCGCTGCAACCGTGTCTGCCTGTCCCTCATCGGACTTGTCAGCCACAAACGAGCCTGCAGTTGACGTGGACATTACCCCTCCATAAATCTTCGTCCGCGAAACCAAGCCAAAGAAAACAAGTGCTAGAGGTAACATGTGAGAAGAACCCTTGTCACTGTATTTGGTGAAAAAGATATCTAAACTTAAACATGATCATCAAGAATGTTACTTTGTGGTTCAGCTCTCATGCACCCACTAGCTCATACATTCCACCCCCACTCCCCACCCCCCCAGCCCCTGCTCCAAAAGTTTTGCTTCCTGAAATAAAATTGGGGATTATGAAAGACAACTTCAAGTTGAACACAAAGATTTTCTATATAACATAGATAGTTGGAGAAACATCAAATTAACTTTTCTTAAATTTAGCATGTTTAATTAAATAATGACGCTGACACATTGAATTAGTTCAACTGACCAAAAAATGCTTTGCCGCTGATTTTCATTTATACTCAGTATTTGATGCCTCTTGTGTCAGTGTTCAACAATTGTTGGCTAGCAATTGATGGATTTCAGTTGCCCTGATACATCTTTTCTACGATCACGAAACCTTTCACCGTGTTTGCCACTGACTGCACCAAGATCAGAAGGGAAGGAGACCAAGTGCATATGCAGAAAATGAATTTTCAATGGCCTGTTGCACTTGAAGCATACTTAAAATATGACAGGAAATCACAAAAATAGGGTACATCTAAAAAATTGTACATAATAGGAAAATGTAAAGGCAATTTCATGATCAACAGCCCAAAATTAATTAAATACACCCAAAAGTGTTCAGGAAGCAAAACTTTCATGGTCCAGTGTAATGGATAGGGCAGTGTAATGGGTGGTCATGTTTCTGGACTAAATGTCAGAGATCTGGGCTATTCATTGATACCAGCTGGGAAGGAAAATGGCCCATTCCTATTTACAGTATTTACATTTAGAAACCCATTTCCCAGAAGCATGTATTGAATAACAAAAAAGTGGCTACGCTGGCTGAACTGCCATAACGGCACCCAGGCAAGCAGAGTGGAGACGCAGAGCTGCTTTGAAAGGTTCAATTGTCCATCCCAAGGCCACCAGCTCCATACAGGCGTAAAATGGCCTGTTAGAGGAGCCAATGGTGTTTTTAATCTAAAATCCTGCCACCTCAGGGCCTGTGCCCAAGACAGTAGCTCATGTGCTGGAAACATCCAGGGAGCAGTGGACTGAAGCAGGGCACCAGAAACAGATGAGGTTCTCAAGATCAGAATTTATTGTCATGAACAAGTCATGAAATTCAGTGGCAGCAAACATTCATATTATAACCATCTTATAACATTACTATAAATAAAAAACAAAAATAATAGTGCACAAAAAGTGAGGCAATGTCTTTAGTTCAATGATTATTCATGAATCTGATGGCAACAGGGAAGAAGCTGTCCTTGTGCCATTGAGTGCTCGTCGTTAGGCTCCTGTACCTTTTTCCCCAAAATGGTATTAGAATGAAGAGAGAATGGCCAGGGTGGAGGGGATATTTGAGGAAAGAGGCTGCTTTTTTAAGACACTGCCTCATATTGATGTACTCAATGGAGTGAAGTCTGCTGCCTGTGATGTCCAGAGCGAGTTAACAACCATTTGAAGTTTATTCTTGTCCTGAGAATTGGCACCTCCATACCAGCCAGCGATGCAACCAGCCAAAATGCTCTCCACAGTACACCTGTAGATGTTTTTTTTTGAGAGTTTTGATGACCTACCTCACAAAATATAGCCGCTAGCAAACCTTCATGATTGCGTCAACATGGAGTCTCCAGGACAGATCCTCTGAGATGTTGACACCCAGGAATCTGAAGTTGGATGAAGACTGGGTCGTGTTCTCCTGACTTCCTCATGAAGCCCATAATCATCTCCTTGGTTTTGATAAAGTTGAGCACAAGGCTATTGCCATGACACCATTCAACAAGCTGATCTATATCCCTGATCTATATCCCTGTGGAAGGGAATCACAAATTTTATGTTGCCTCCTTGGTGCTCAGGTCCGAGATATCTCAGATCAAGTTCACAGCATTCCCAGGAGGGAGGGTGAGCAGCCAGATGTTGTGGTCCATATAGGATCTACATAGAGAGTTCAGGGAGTTAGGCACAATGTTGAAAGACAAGGCCTCCAGGGTTGTGATCTTAGGATTGCAACCCATGTCACATGCCAGTCAGGTATAGGAATAGGATAATGGAGTTGAAAACACATGGCTTAAGATATGGTGTAGGAGAGATGACTTCAGGTTGCTGGATCATTGGGCTCTCTTTCAGGGATGGTGGGACCTTTTCCAATGGGATGGTTGGCAGGGGGAATAATATCCTAGCAGATGGAATTTATTGCAGACAAGTGTGAAGTGTGGCATTTTGGAAGGACAAACCAAGAAAGGACATGCACTGTAAATGGTAGGGCACTGAGGAGTGTGGTATTATAGAGGGATCTGGGAATAAAGATGCAAAATTTTCCGAAAGTGGCATCACAGGTAGACAGGGTTGTAAAGTGAGCTTTTGGTATATTGACCTTCATAAATCAAAGTATTGAGTATAGGAGTTGGGATGTTATGGTAAAGTTGTATAAGACATTGGTGATGCCAGATTTGGAGTATTGTCTGCAGTTAGTCAATATCAATAAGAGAGAAAGAGTGCCGAGAAGATTTACTAGGATGTTGCCCAGATTTCAAGCATCGAGTTACAGGGAAAGGTTAAGACTTTAATCCCTGGAGCATAAAAGAATGAGGGAAGATTTGATAGAGGTATTTAAAATTTTGAGGGGGGATAGATAGAGTAAATATAGGCTTTTTTCACTCAGAGTAGGTGAGGTACAAACCAGAGGACATGGGTTAAGGGTGAAAAAGAAAAATTTCAGGGGGAATATGAGAGGGAACTTCGTCACAGAGAGAGTAGTATGTGGAAATGAGCTGCCTACTGAGTTGATAAATGCACACTCAATTTTAACATTCAAGAAGAATTTGGACAGGTACATGGATGGGAAAGCTATTGAGGGCTATGAACTAGGTGCAGGTCAGTGGGACTAGGCAGAAAAATGCTTCAGCATGCAATAGAAAGGCCAAAGGGACCTGTTTCTTTGCTGTAATGTTCTAAGTTTCCATATCTAATTTTGCTCTAATTTTAGGCAATGCTCACTCTCTCTGGTTCTACTGTTTCTTTGGTTTTTACTTTTCACATCTTCCTCCCAATCCTGGTGATGTCTCCCTCTCATCATCTCTCCACCCCTCCCATCTACGCCACAGTTAGTGCAACACTATCAAAGCGCCAGCGACCTGGGTTCAAATCTTCCATACAGAGGTTTAAAGTCACTGGCCCCTCATCTTGTAACTATGTCCTTTGGTTGGCAACTCTCTCCCCTGTGAAATCTATTTTTTTTGGCAATTTCTTCTCCTTTGGCTGTCCAAATGCTCATCTTAATTTATTGAACCAGTTCAACTACTTCACCAGCACCTCTAGAGGTTCAGGATGACAATGAAAACTTTGGTAAACTTCTACATTTGTGTGGTGGAAAGTGTACTGACCAGCTGCATCATTGCCTGGTCGGCCGTCACCAATACCTCCAAGCAGAAAGTCCTGCAAAAGGTAGTGGACACAACACAGTACAGCACAGGCAAAATTCTGGACACCATCAAAAAGATCTACACGGAATGCTGCCGTCGAAGAGCAGCAGCAATTATGAAGGATTCACACCAACCAGGACACACTCTGTTCTCACTGCTGCCATCACTAAATTGGTACAAGTGCCTCAAGACGTACCACCAGGTTCCGGAACAGTTGCTACCCCTCCACCATTAGACTTCAAAACAACAAACTCAATTAGAGATTCATTTAAGGATTCTTACTTTACACACTATTTACTAGTGAATATTTATTTTCTGCATTGCAGTCTGGTTTTTACATTTTTCTTTTTTAAAAATGTTTCTCTTTTGTCAGGTATCTTTTTGCACTGCCAATAAGTAGCTATATCCTGCCTTGGGGTTGCAATTCATGTCATGTATGTCATCTGATAATAAATCTAAACATCAAACACCAATTACAATATTATACATTAAATTATTTCAGACAGAAAAAGATAATACAAATGAAAGGATCGATGATAAATATTTAGTTGCAGTTCATGCAAGAAAAAATAACATTTCAGTAATATAGACTGATCTTTTGGTGAAACCAGAGAAGATTATGTTTAAGTTTAAGATAATATGGGGAGATTCAAGAACCTGATAGGCTGCTGGACATTCATGACCTGCTAATGAAGGTGGGACAAGCTCAGCGGAAGATTCCAGAGCACCTGTTGCTCTGCTCGCTCACCATGTTCCACGTCCTTTGGAATGGGGGTAAGAATGAAAATAGGAAGCTCACATTTCATCTTATTTAATTTTTATTTGTTTTGTTTTGTTTTCAGGGGTTTTAATGTGTCTAAATAAAAATTTTTTTTTTTTCAAATCTGCTTTCATTTGAATGTTCTGACAAAACCTCACAGACATTGAGGGGAGATGAGGTTGCCCTGCCAGCCGTGGCTCCTGCAGGGTGAGGGCTGGATGTCAGCAGTAGGGCAACACTAGTAGTAAGCAGTAAGCCAAGTCACTAGTTGAGACCTTGATACACTTACATCAGAATGGGGAGGCCCAGGCTAAATGAAGCCATGAATCTGTACCAGATTACAACAAGCTTGGGATGTGTGTACAGACAAGTATGGGCAATGAGCAGTATCCAGTCTAATTTCTCAGCTGAAGGGAGAATCAGTTACCCAGAACCCACAGCACAGAAACATGACATTCACAGTGCACTGAGTCTCCTGCCAGTCTAATTACTTCCTCCCGCTAGGATACTTATCCCTTTATTCCCTTGTCTCTGTTACGCATCACATTCTCCTTAAATACATCAATGTCATTTGCTCCAGTGGATGCCAGCAGGAATTCTGCAGCTCCATAGTTCCTTCTCCTTCAAAGAAAGGAAACCCATTCATCATTTCTTCAAAACATCCTGATGCACTTTTCAACCATTCCAATATTTTTGAAATGTAACACAGCCTCCTACTACAGTCTGCAACACACAACAAAGTCCAGCAGTAAAGCCATAAACAGTTAGCCAGGAAGGGAACAAGGTTGCCCAATGGTGAAGCAGGCAAAGCCACTACCTCACAGCTCCAGAGTCCTGGGTTCGATCCTGATTTTGGGTACAGTATGGCATTTGCTTTTCTCATT
The DNA here is from genome assembly GCF_036971445.1 of Narcine bancroftii. NCBI lineage: Eukaryota > Metazoa > Chordata > Chondrichthyes > Torpediniformes > Narcinidae > Narcine > Narcine bancroftii. Next base: position 41,393,985 of record NC_091476.1, on the reverse strand, counting down.
GTGAATACCCACACTTACTCCAAAGACTCCCAATTCCTTCCACATTGGAAATTCAGACATGTTGATGGGATATTGGCAAATGTAAATTGCTTCAAGTCTCGAGATATATGGTAGAATCTATGGGGAGGAGATGGAAATGTAGTGGGAGGAGTGCGGGGCTAAAATGATAATGGGCTCACTATAGAGCTATTTCACAAGCAACAGGACAACATTGGTGAGTTAGAAGTTTCAGATTGATTGATTCTTGAACCTTGAATCTTGAATCAATTGATTAATTGAACCTTGTTCAATCTGAGTCGCCTGCAAGCTCACACCAAGACACAAGAGCAACTTATCCGTGAACTATTCTTTGCAGACAATGCCGCTTTAGTTGCCCATTCAGTGCCAGCTCTCCAGCGCTTGACGTCCTGTTTTGAGGAAACTGCCAAAATGTTTGGCTTGGAAGTCAGCCTGAAGAAAACTGAGGTCCTCCATCAGCCAGCTCCCCACCATGACTACCAGCCCCCGCCCCCCCCCCCCCCCACATCTCAATCGGGCACACAGAACTCAAAACGGTCAACAAGTTTACCTACCTCAGCTGCACCATTTCATCTGATGCAAGGATCGACAACGCGATAGACAACAGACTCGCCAAGGCAAATAGCGCCTTTGGAAGACTACACAAAAGAGTCTGGAAAAACAATTACCTGAAGAAACACACAAAGATCAGCGTGTACAGAGCCGTTGTCATACCCATGCTCCTGTTCGGCTCCGAATCATGGGTCCTCTACCGGCATCACCTACGGCTCATAGAACGCTTCCATCAGCGCTGTGTCCGCTCCATCCTCAACATTCATTAGAGTGACTTCATCTCCAACATCAAAGTACTCGAGCTGGCAGAGACCGCAAGCATCGAATCCACGCTGCTGAAGACCCAACTGCGCTGGGTGGGTCACGTCTCCAGAATGGAGGACCATCGCCTTCCCAAGATCATGTTATATGGCGAGCTCTCCACTGGCCACCGAGACAGAGGTGCACCAAAGAAGAGGTACAAGGACTGCTTAAAGAAATTTATTGGTGCCTGCCACATTGACCACTGCCAGTGGGCTGATATCGCCTCCAACCGTGCATCTTGGCGCCTCATAGTTCAGCGGGCAGTAACCTCCTTTGAAGAAGACCACAGAGCCCACCTCACTGACAAAAGACAAAAGAGAAAAAACCCAACACCCAACCCCAACCAACCAATTTTCCCTTGCAACCGCTGCAACCGTGCCTGCCTGTCCCGCATCGGACTTGTCAGTCACCAACGAGCCTGCAGCAGACGTGGACACACCCCTCCATAAATCTTTGTCCGTGAAGCCCAGCCAAAGAAACAATAAGTCTCAAAGGGACAGATTTCCTTGCCTGATATGCCCTGGTGAATAATTTTCTGGTTTCATGTAATTATTTGTGTTCAAGTATTCCCCCTGTCATGAAGGGATTTGAACACATCTCCAGATCATCAGATCAATTGTATAACAATTACGAGACCACAGCATCGTCTCACAGCACTACGTGTGTCACGTTTAGAATTGAACTTTGAAGATCTCTACAGTGCAGACCTTCCTCTAAGGCATCGAGTCTTCAGCAGGAATCCCATTTTCAAAGTTTACAACATCTCATATCATCTAAGGATCATAAACATTGTCATTCTTCCTCCTTGGAAAATTTTGGCCTTTTTAAACAACGCCCACAGGTCAGATGTGGACTTACTCCATCACCCAATGACAGTGCTTCCCAATTTACTCTGCCCAGCCCCTGCCTAATAATATTGTAATTTGTATTCCCTCAACCCAACACTTTCCCCAAGGCTCTATCTTACCTACAACGATCTTAAGGACGGTGAGCACAGCGGCAGAGCAGCAAAGTGCTCTGCAGCTGAAGGACACATACAGGCATTGGGCTGTTGGTGACCTGCCAACAATGACCCCACACAGGCTGCGGACAACCTTAGGTCAAAGGATTCACACCAGGCTGCTGGAGTCTGATTCATGAGAACTAGGATTCGGAAACAGGACTCAAAAGGGTGCTGAGGGCAAAAATGGCTCCTGAAGAGCCCTGGGTGCTTAAGGCTTTCTCAATATGTGGGACATTTGGATCTGGACTCGGGTTGCCGATGGTTTGAACAGAACAGGAGTCAGTTGCAAAAGATCTTCGAGCTTTCCATCTCTGCTCTCAAGGATTGAGTACTACTTCAGGGGGAAAAAAACTCATGTCAATTGAGATAGTATTTTTTTTCATCATGTCAAGTTACACACATTCCTGTCACTGGACATCAGTATTATAAAATGCTTCCAACCAATTCTGGGGGCTTAGAAAAAATATTGTACAGCTTAGGTTTGGTACTGAACCCATTGATTTTCTCTGCATGTTAACTCAGTGGCATCACTAGGATCGGTGTCACCCAGTGCAGTAACTCGGGGTGTCACCCTCCCTCCTTCTTTTCCTTTAATTACTACTTCATTCTCAAAAAGGTTATTGATACAGGTTCGCAAACACTAATTACTACAATATTGTAGCTAAAATAGCATAAAATTTGACAAAAGCAGCAACGATAAAAACACCAGCAGCAACAAAAACAACAGCGCATGCTTGTAGCGCTTGCAGATGAAACCATGTGATTTGAAGCATCATTGTGATTGGGTAATAATGACAGCTCTGACTGGAGCGTTTAAGAAGGTTCAAAAAGTAAATTACCATTGAGTTTTAGCCTTGTAGGTATATTGAGACCTGCAAGCTAAGCTTACGAAAAATATTTTTGTTGTATCTAACTAAAAGGATACTTTTACAAAAACAAAAATCTGCTGAAACTCTGCACAAAAGTTTTATAGACAGTCATTTTGGTGTCATCCACTCTGATAGTGTCACGGTCTTCAACCCCCTAGTAACGTCAGTGCATTGACTCCAATTTTTTCTACTTTAGAATATTACCACACAGTACAGGTCCTTTGGCTCACAATGTCAGAGTAAATCTACTCCATAACAATCTAACCCACTGTAACTCACACCATGAGCCACCTATTTTTCTTATATCCCTGTACCTATCTTAGAATCTTCTGAATCTCCCAGTCATACCAGCCTCCATCACCATCTCCAGCAATGCATTCCAGCCACATGCCATTCTTTCAAAACATAAATTTCCTCTTTTTCATTTCTAATGATCTCTGGTTTGTCACCTGTAATATTCTCTCTCAGAAAGACTGTCCCACTCAGGTAGCCCAGGTGTCATTTCTCTTCTCGTTTAATGATTGAACCATTGTGTTATAATTTAAAGCATTTCTGTCAATAAAGCACAGCTTGTGTAGGCAGGGAAGCAAATTCAGTTTCATATGTCATTTATGGATCAATTTACTGGCAGATCAAACTCATCTTCTTCTGTATCAGGTTCTAATGAAAAGCCAAATGTCAGAGGAAGCAAAGCCAGATTCACTTTCCGAGGCTGTACATTAATTGTGAGTTATTGACTGGACACGTTCTGGGGCAGTTAAGGTGAATATTTCATAACTTGGGCCAGTACACAAGTTATTCAGTTATATTTATCACCAGCGTTTAAAAAAAAAAAAATAGAGACAGCTGATTTCTGATACTTGAGAGATGTGGGTCAATGTCAGTATTTCACCGGCACTCGTTGGCTTCCCTTCAAGTCACACATTCTGACATCGTCCATTAACTTTCCTGCCCTCAGCTTAAATATTTGCTATTGCCACTCCAGGAAAAAAAGTGCGGGCCCTATCTATGGCCCTTAATTTTATAAACCTCCATTATATCACCTCTCATCCTTCACTACTCCAAAGAGAAATGACCAAGCTCTGTTAACCTTGCTTCATATGATGTGTTCTCCAAACCTGGAAACATCCTTGTAAATCTCAAGCTCTAAAATTTCCACATCCTTCCTCTAATAAGGTGACCAGAACTGATCACAGTATTCAAAGTGTGGATAACCAGAGTGTTATGGAGCTGCAACATTACTTTGACTTGAACTCAAATCCCCGTGAATGAATACCAGCTGCTGTACATCTTCTAAACCACCCTTTCAACTTGCACAGCATCCTTAAGAGATCCATAGACCTCAAGAGCTCTTTGTTGCCATTAACCATGTACTCCACCTTCAAGACAGACCTTCCAAAGTGCATCACTTCACACTAATCCAGATTGAACGCGATCTCCCACTTTCCTGCCCATCCCTTTCATCCTTTCTTTTTTAAAATATCTTTATTGAGTTTAATAAATAAACTCCATGCATATTAATCCAATACTTGAGTGAAATAAAAGAAAAGACAGACAATTTATACTTCTCAAATAATACCTTAAACATACATAGTATAAATTTTGTGTACCCTTCTCAATCAAAACCATTTTCAAAATATTTCAAAAGAAAAATCTTTTAAAAAAACCCCTAACAATTAGATCACTCGCTCCAACAAGGTTAACTTGCATGTCTAATACAATAGGAAACAAAAGGTGACATTTGGAAACCAGACAGTGCTGCTCAGGAGCATCCAAACACCCAAATTGTTTAAATTATGTCATACTCCACAAATAGGCCCAACGTCTTGTAAAAATTCACCTTTACATCTTTAACACTATATCTGATTTTTTTTTTTCTAAACTTAGGAAGGACATGACCGCCTGTAACCATTGAGTATGAGTAGGTGGAGCACCGTCTTTCCATTTCATCAAAATTGTCCGTTAAGCTATCAATGAGGTAAAATCTAAAAATCGCTTCTAAGATGAAGTCAACAATATTTCCTCTTCATGAGAGAAACCAAATAGAGCGATTAAGGGACAAGGTTTTAATTTGACCTTAAAAATTATTGATAAAGTTTGAAAGTAATTTTTCCAAAGAATTTCAAAACTAGAGCAAGTCCAAAACAATCCTTTCTGTAGGCCATTGTAACTTAAAACAAGCTTCTGCACTATCCATACCTCAACTTGTAAATGTACAGACCCACCCCTGCACGTCTTAATCCAAGTTAGTTATAGCAATCACAAAGAATGGTACAGGTAGAACGTACAAACTCCTTATAGATAGCATAGAATTTTAACCCCGGTCCCGGTCATTGGTGCTGTAAAGGCATTGCGCTACGCCAACATTGGAAAGAAAACTGAGCAGCAAGTGGGCAGAAGCTGAAAGACTGGTCACAGAAGCTGCACCCAACCCTAGGGTAAAACCAGCAGGAATGTTTTAAGGAAACAAAATCTTGATATCTCTCCTGAGAAGCAAATAATGGAAATCCGCTTAGGACTTGCCATCACCAGAAATTCTTCTTGTTCTAGAGATGCTAGTTGTGGTACTGAGGTAACAGAATCAAAGGATTCAAGGAGATATAATGCTGGACACATTGGTATCAAATCACACAATTTTTTTTACAAGCAGGAGTAAACATGAAACTAGAGACAGAACAAAAAAAAATCTCACTAGCATGCAAGTTCGCTAAACCACACATAGCTAGAGGACGGATTTAGAATACTGGAGGCTAGAACAAACAGTATCTGCCACCCCTCAATGTACAAACATAGCACATGGATTAAATAATTTAATAATTTAGGCATATAAAAATGTACAGGCTCTTCTGGCCCATGAGACCGTGCCACCCAATATCCCAATTTACCTTCACCCCCTGAACATCTTACAGGGTGGGAGGAAATCAGTGTTCACAGAGAAAACCCATGTAAGCACGGGGAGAGTGTACAAATGCCTTCCAGATAGCACTGGATTCAAATTAAGGTCACTGGAACTGTAATAATGTTTGTTAACCTCTACATGTATTGTGCCACCCCAAAGTAGTGACATATCTCCACATTAGAATGCTCAACATAAACCAGGTGAACAGTAATGATCCTCCAGGTACGCACACAGACCGAACCCCAACCCCTTATGGTACGCACCTCACAAATGGTCATCCAGTACTGATCCACAGATCACAACCAGGAGCAGACTCACGGTAACAAAAAATAAGGGTCACACATGAGCTGCTTTTTATTCTCCTGGGGTTGGAATCTAGCCTCTGTATCAAGTCATGTGAATTCAGGTGAGGTGTAAAAGCAATCATAAGATGGGATATTGAGTCACATGAGTTTAGGTTGGAAGATGACCAATCAGAAAGTGGTTCTGTTCATGGGCAGGTCTGACTTTTATTGACAAGGGGAATGACCTATAACATATTACCTTCAATCAGAGAGGTGTTTCATGTTTAAGCAGTAAGGTAACTCGGCATGTTACTGGCTGATAGATTCATAATATGATTTTTGATTCTATGGTAGTGCCGATGCATGAGCTACATTCCATGTTTGTTCACTCTGTATTGTCACCATCCACTGGGTGAATAAGCTTCTCAAGGATGCCTCATTCACTAGGTTGGTAAGCACCACCTCATCTCAGTATCCAGATGCCATCACCCTAAGCAATCCTTTCACCAAGTACCAGCTTTCCATAGCTCCAATATGCATTCACTGCTTGACACACTGCAGGTACTCGCCTAGGCCTCTCTGATGGCAACCTTGCTTGAAAAGGGAGTTCTTCTTCATGTCATGTTGACTTGGATATAATGAGAGTAAAATACTGTCGAGAGTGGAAACCTGAATCCAAAACAGAGAAAACATTCAGATTCTATCTGTGGCCGCTGATGTTTACTGAATTTGATACAGAAAGGTATCGTGGTCATCAAATCTCAATTCTGGGGCAGCCTATCTAACAGCACTGTGGAATCTCTTAGAAGATTAAAGAAGTTTGGCATGCCCCCTTGACCCCTTTTGGAGGCACTGTTGAAAGAATATTTGCTTCAAGCATTGCATTGTTGTATGGAAGCTGCTCTGCCCAAGATGGGAAAACCCTACAGAAGGAAGTGAATGCAAATCAGTACATCACACAAACTTCTCTCCCCTCCATCAACCCCATCTGCATCTCCTGCTGCCACAGCAGCCAATGCACTAGAGGACCCATCACATCCTGGATACACTCTCTTCTCCCTCCTCCCATGGAGGAGAAGGCTCAAAAGAGTAAAACCATGCACCAAAAGGCTTAAAGACGGTTTCTTCTCCATAGCCATCAGGGTCCAGATTGAAGCTTTCTTACTGCCCTTCCCACCCATGTACTGGTCCAAATTTTTCTTAAATGCTAAGTCGAGCCCCCATTCACAACTTTAGCTGTCAGCTGGTTCAATACTCCCACCATTCTCGGTGTGAAGAAATTCACCCTAATGTTTCCTCTAAACTTTTCCCCTTTGTGCTGTTTCTTTTATTGTAACAAAGAGACTTAATTAGCTAAAATGCACTCAAGACTGTATGCAAGCATCCATCTTGAATCCAACCAAAGCAGCAAACAAACTAATCTCCGACTCCCTCTAGTGGTCAGGAGGATCACTAGCACTCTATTATTATACCTTTCACCCTTAATCCATGACCTCTGGATTGTGTTTCACCTACTCTCAGTGGAAAATGCCTACTTGCATTAATGTTATCTATACCCATCATAATGTCATATCTCCCCTTACTGTACTAGGTATAATATGACCAAAAAACTATAAAACTTAAACACGGTATTTATCCACCCAGATATGTTTAAAGTGGACACATTTTCATCACATTGATTTAATTAAAATCTTTCAGAATTTTTAACCATAACCCTACTCTTCCTGAAAGAAAATTGCCCCAGCCTCTTGGATCTTTGCCCAAGGATATAACATCACAATTGTGCTACCTATCAAGCAAATATTTTGATATTGCTTGGAGCAGCTCTTGATCCTTTTTTATCTTGTGGTGTGGAAGCCAAAATATGTTTCAGTATCTTAAATATTTTTTTTTAGCAGAACTTGCAAGTCAGTACAACATATCAACAATTAACATTAATATACCACAGCAATTCTTCAAAATTGTCACATGGATGCTTATGACATGATATTCAATAATATTTGAAAAGAGAACTTCACTTTACATTAGATTGGATTAACTCGTTCAAAAAAGTTCAAAGTTCAGATTATTGTAGAGTACATACATGACATCACGTACAATCCTGAGATTCTTTTCTTTTCAGGCCAGACAGAATTTCTACTTATCAGTAATGCAAAATGCTACTCAAGATATGAATATAAAAGAGAGAAATGTAAACAAAGAAAGAAATTGAAACAAATTTTGCAATACAGAAAATAAATATTCAGTAATAAATAATGTGCAAAGTAAGACCCTTTAAATGAGTCTCTCGCCCCTTTTCCACTGCCACCTTGTGCCAGGAATTAACAGGGAATTAACCGGTTAAATTAACCACTGGAAAAGGAAAACAATCAGCATGCTGGGATCAAATCACACTGTGCATTGACGGCCTCTACACCTACTCATGTTCTCGGAATCAGCTGATGCCCATGTGCTGATTAAACCAGTGACAAAACGACAACTTCCATCCATTCCATTCCATTTAACGATAGACTCTCTGATCCCCGGGGATGAGTTGTGTTCAGTGGAAAAGCAGTCAATGTCCCGATTAAAGGTGGCCTAATGAAAACAGCACAAATGTCTTTCTATCCTGGGACACTGCGCAGCCAATTAACTGGGTTACCAGTAGAAAAAGAGCTTGTGTTTAAATTTGTTGTTGAGGAGTCTGATGGTGGAGGGATAGCAACTGTTCCTGAGCCTGGTGGTATGAGTCTTATAGGACCCATACCTCGTTCCTGATGGCAAAAGCGAGAACTGAGCATATTCTGGGTTGTGTGGATTCTCGATGATTGCTGCTGCTCTCTGACAGCAATGTTCCATGTGTGTCATTTCTGTTATTGTAATAAAGAAACTTGGGTTGTTTTAAAACAACTATACTTTATTATCTATAGAGCTCATTCACAACCCTAGAGGCATCCATCTTGGATCCAACTGATCTGCCACAAACTGGTCTCTGATTCCTTCTAGTGATCAGGAGGATCACTAGCATTTTATCACTACACATTGTAGATGTTCTTGATAGTGAGAAGAGTCTTACAGGTGATGGAGTGGGTTGTGCAGGCCATGATACATCTGGTCAGCACACTTTTCGCTACACATCTGTTGGAGTTTGCCAAGATTTCCGATGTCACTGGTTTGTTTTCTTCACAATTATATTCATGTGTTGGCCCAGGAAAGATCCTTTTAGATGGTGACTTTCAAGAATTTAAATTTGCTCATCCTCTCCACCGCTGATCCCCAACGATCACTGGAATGTACACCTCTGGTTTTCCCTCCTAAAGTCCAAAATCAGCTCCTTGGTCTTAATGACATTCAGCCAAGTTTCCTGCTATTATCAAGTTATCGAATAGGCCTCTCCTCATCTCGAGCTCAGGCTTGGCTTTCGATGATGGCCATCGCTGCACAGCAGGCAGGAACGATGGGAACAAGTAGTGGCAGCAATGATGGTAGTTATGGCTGCAGTGCCTATGGTGGGAGGTGGGATGGGGGTGTGGGGGAGAGGTGGGAGGGGGTGTTGGGTGGTGTAGTGAATATACACTAGAAAAGGTAACAAGTCCCACAACCTCTCCCTAGGAAATTTATCTTTCTTTTTATTTTCTTTTGTTTATAAAATTATTAGAGGCGTGGTTCAGGTGGACAGTCAGAATATTTTCTCCAGGGTAAAAGTGCCACAGATGAGAGGACATACATTTAAGGTGCATGAGAAGAAGAGAAATGAGTGAGTCGTTTACACAGTGAAATGGGCTCCTGGAATGGGCTGTCAGAGGTAGTGATGTAAGCAGACACAATTGCAGCATTGAAATGACTTCTGGATACACACATGACCATGTAGGGGATGGATAGATATCTATCAATTGCAACCAGTGGAGTTTTAGTTTGACTTTGACATCATGTTCAGCATAGACACGTTGGGCGATGAGCCTGTGCTGCTCTATATTCCACATTCTATGGGTATAGTGACTTTGCCTTTGAATGGCACACAGATTAAAGTTTTCCACTATATCTTGGTACACATGCCAGTAAACACTTCTATATAATTCGGAAGTTTCAAAGTGAGAAGAAGGAGGTTTAAAGGTGATCTGAGGGGTTAAAGTTTTACACAAAGAGAGATTGGCATCTGGAACACATGACACATTAGCAGAGGAGATAGTGAATTCAGTTGTATTTACTATGGTTAAGAGGCACTTAGATGGTGAGGCACTTAGAAAGCAAGGCACAGGTGGATACAGACCTAATACAGTGCCAGCAATTTGGACTGGGGTTCGAATCCCATGCTGTCTCCAAGGAGTTTATACATTCACCCTGCGTTTGGTGTGGGTTTTCCCCTGGGGCTCCAGTTTCCTCCCACCATTCAAAATGTACTGGCAGACTTAGGGTAATTGGGCTCGTGGGGCCAAAATAGCCCGTTACTATGCTGAATGTCTGATTTTTTTTTAATTAAAAAGATGAGATGAGATGAGATTGGTGTGCAGTAGCTGGAAGGAAAGATAAGACAAATTTGGATTATTTTCTCTGGAACTTTGAAGGCTGAGGGGAGACCTGTTTGAAACAAACAAACAAAGTTATGTGGGAGAAATATGGTAAATAGTCTCTTTTTTTTCCCCACCAGGAAATAAATGTCAGATGGGAAGGGTTTAAGGTGAGAGGGAAAAAGTTAAAGGAGATGTGTGAGGCAAGACTTTTATTCAGAGAGTGGTTGATGCCTGGAACAGGCTGTCATGGAAGATGTGACAGCAATGCTTAAAAGGTATTTAAAAAGGCACATGAACAGATAGAGGGATACAGATCATGTATGGACAGATGAGCTCAATTTAGATTGGCATCGTGGTCAGCACAGATATTGTGGGCTGAAAGTTCTGCCCCAGTGCTGTCTTGTTCTAGGTTTCAACATTTCAACCATTGCATCCGACTGTGCATCACCCTCTCAATAGATGTACTAATAATATCAGCCACTGCACACTCAGACCTCTGGAGTGAGCTTAAATTCACAGCCTGAACGAGAGACATGGGCTCTACCTCATGAACAACCACTGACTTCGCAGATGCTGCACCAACTGTATTTAAGCAAGGCCTCACTGCCACACTTTGTGCTGAGCTATCAGTCCTCAGCAGAAGCCACATACCCTCTTTCCCCTGAGATTCCCCCACTTCCCTGAGCCCCTTCCTCCCTCACCATCCTCCTCCTCCTCCTCCTCCATGCTGGGCTTCACCATCCCTCCTGAGCACATCCCCCACTCAACCTGAGTTTGAACAATCTCTCCTCATGAGATTTCACCTTTGTACCCTGCCCACAGTCCACTACCCCCACACACCTATTAATCCACTACCAACCTCTTTTTCGTCAGATGGTAGTCTATGATTTCTGGGTATCAATGTTTGTTATTTAATTTAATCGAGCCAAAACTGATACATAAATGATGGTGACGAGGCTTTAGAGGAGGTTCACAAGGATGATTCCAGGAATGAAACAGTTATATAAAGAGCATTTGATAGCATTTGGCCTGTGCTCATTGGAATTTGGGAAAATGTGGGATCTCATTGAAACATTTTGAATGTTCAAGGCATGGACAGAGCAGATGCAGAAAGATTATTCCCGGTGGTGGGAGAGTCTATGACAAGAGGGCACAACTTGAGGATTGAAGGTCATCTGATTAGAACAGAGATGCAGAGAAATTTCTTCAGCTAGGTAGTGGTAAATCTGATGAATTTGTTGTCAGAGGGGGTTGTGGAGGCTGGGTCATTGGGTGTATTTAAGGCAGAGATTGACAAGTTCTTGATGAGCCAGGGCATCAAAGGTCATGGGAAGAAGGCCGGGCAGTGGGGCTGTGGGAAAATGGATCAGATCATGATTGAATGGAGGAGCAGGCTCGGTGGAGGGGGTTAGTGTAGGGGGAGTGGGGTGCTGAATAGCCTATTTCTCCTCCTATGTCTTATGGTCTAACATCCTGGGGTTTAAGTCACTGCAGATACAGTTTTAATATAAATATTTTTAAAAATGGTTTTGGATATGTAAGTATGTTTCATAGGAAGTAACAGCACTGCTATTTGGCCTTGAAACAATGTAGGAACACTGAACTTGTTTTATGTACATTTAATGTGAGAGGTTATTACATTAAATAAGCTTTATTTGTGTAAAGCGTTACAAGGGAAAGTTGCCAGTTTTGCACGTCTGAAGAGGCAAATTTTTTTTTCATTCAACAATATTGTTAGATGACATAAGATAGCATTGAGGGTTCTGCACCAAAGTGCATCAAGAGATGAGGCATCTCTTGAGGCTTTTAAAATGATTTTTTTTTTTAAAAGTATCTCCTTTCTTCTTTGGCTTGGCTTCGCGGACGAAGATTTATGGAGGGGGTAAAAAAGTCCACGTCAGCTGCAGGCTCGTTTGTGGCTGACCAGTCCGATGCGGGACAGGCAGACACGATTGCAGCGGTTGCAAGGGAAAATTGGTTGGTTGGGGTTGGGTGTTGGGTTTTTCCTCCTTTGCCTTTTACTGCAGCTGAAATCACAAGTAATCTCTGATGAAAGGCCAATAACTTGAGGAAAGAGGATAAAGATAATGGGCACAGAATGAGCCTTGTGATATTAGGGTTATAGAGTCATATAAAACAATAACAGTCCTTCAACTAACATAGTCCATACCAGCCAAGTTGCCCACCTGCTCTAATCCTATTTGCCTGCTTTGACATATACTCCACCAATCCACCAATCCATTCCTATCCTTGCATCGAATGAAAGCACCATATTGCTGGAGGAACTCAGCAGCTCTCACAATATAGGAGATAAAGATATTTAACCAATGTTTTGAGCCTGATCCCTTTTTAACTTCCGGTCACCTCTTTTGCATAATCTCCAACCTCATTGTTTCCCAACCCTGCACGGCCTGGTTCTATCTCCTAACCAAGATTCACAAAACCAATTGCCCCAGCAGATCCAATGTTTCTGTGTGCTCTTGCCCAGCCCTCCCCCCTCCAAAATAAAGACTTTGAAGATGGGCTCAGGCCCAAAACATCAGTTATGTATCTTTATCTCCTATGGATACTGTGAGACCTACTGAGTTCCTCTGTGTTTTAACTGCAATCACAGCATCTGCAGACCTCTGTGTTTCACTCTATCCATGCACCTGTCTGTGAGAAACAGAAGTACCTTCACAGAAATTGCTCGAGACAAAAATTGAGAACAAAGAACATTTATTATACAACAATACAAAATTGGGTGCTTCCCCTTACCCTGGGAATACACACATACACTGGGGCTCACCCAACTTTTATACAGTTTATTTCAGTATAGAAGTACCCTCCCCCTCCTGGATGAGTTTAGCATTAGGTCTGCCTACCTGCTGTTTCTGTGCACCTTCCCGACCCTCAGGGCTTACTAACTTCTTATATGCAGAACTTGCTAATTCTGTCTAACTAGAAGACCCTTATCTTATTCAGACTAACTTTACTTCCTACATTCTATTATCTACCCTTATCCTATTCATACTGGCTTTATTCATTACACATATATCCATACTAGCTTTCTTCATCTTTCATATTTTTATATTAGTTTTACTCATCTCTCACAATCCTCACTTTTCTTTTATCTACGCTTCGTGAATTCTCAACTGTAATGTATTACTTGTAAACTTGGTCTTTTTCCCAGCGGGTCAGTAAACGAACTGTAGTCTCAGCATCATCAGACAGAATTTGGGAAACACATCCTTTGGGTTATAGTGATCTGACGAGGGTTCCGTTGAATTAAACACTGCACACAAGTCTTTAGGCAGGGGAGCACCATAATGGCCAGAATAGCGAGTCCAGCTGCTGTAAGGGCTGTGGGTATCAGACTCCAGTTACCAATAAAAAATCTAGTCCATCCCACACCGGACCAAGGTTGCCAAGTCTGAACTTGGGCATGAGAAGATTTTTGAACTCCTGAAGAAGTGTCTTTAACCGCCTGACCGTTGGGAGCATTGTCATTAACCAGTCTTTCACAAACGCTGCCTTCAGCAGCCAACGAGTAATCGAGAGCCAGGCGGTTTTGTTGAACTGTGGCTCGTATCTGTCGTCTTTCTTCAGCCCATAAATTCAGGGCCATCGCTGTCTGTTCATTGATGATCTCCAAGGTTGTCTGGAGTCTGTTTAAATGATTTAAATGCCAAGCAGCTGTTGTGTTCTGGAGCAGCTTACTTCGTTTACAACTGGAACTCCCCTTACAGTGGTGGTTCTTAACATTCCGCATGTCTGTGTGACCCAAAGGATGATTTACAGGAGACCAAGTTGGGGAGGGGTGTTTCTTGTCACTTAACCTGTAGTTGCAGCTTGTCTGTGAATATTAGCATATGTATTCATTCTATCTCTGCTACATGTACAATCCTGACTAACATTCTGTCTGTCATTATCCCATCATCTTCTTTGTGCTATCTCTTTAAAACTCCTCTTTTTAATACCTGTAGAGGCTGAAATACAAATCAAATCTACTCCTCTAGAGCCGTTCTGTTCCCCTGGTCCATGTTGAGATCCTATATTAACCCATACCCCACTATGACTATACTCTATACCTGTGCCCTGTCTACATTCTAAAGGTAAATAATTGTCACCTCTGCTGCCCCTGTTCCAGGAGGACTTAATACATCATGAGCAATTTGGTGATTTCCCAAAAATTGGGAACCAACAAGTAAACATTACAACAAATCGTAAAAAAATAGCATTACAGCACTTTTTCCCCGTGTAGTGTAACTTTTAGATCAGAAGGATGAGGGACTGCACGCCAGGTGGAGGGTAGATTATCAATGTCGTTAGTCCTTGGATCAGCAGCTCGTTTAATTCGTTGTATGTGGCTCCATCCCTTTTCTTTCATTCGCGCGGCAGTATCTGTAATCAAAAGTACACAATAGAGGCCATCCCAGACAGGTTTTAGTTGGTGATCTTGCCATGTTTTTACATATACCCAATCACCAGGTTTAATAGAATGAATAGGATACTCCAGGGGTGGGTTTTGAGCTAATAAACCCTTCCGTTTTAATTCATATAGAGAGGCAAAAAGTCCCTTTAAATATTTGGATATGTACTGGTCGTTAGCCTCAGGGGTAGGGGTATTAATGTGGAATCCCATGTAAGGAAGACCAAACATCATCTCATATGCTGAGACAGCAAGATCCTTATGAGGGGCTGTGCGAGTCCTGATTAAAGCTAAGGGTAAGCATTTAATCCAGGAGAGACCAGTTTCCTCATGAAGTCAAGTGAGCTGATTTTTCAAGGTCTGATTCATTCGTTCAACACAGCCTGAGCTCTGGGGGTGCCATGGGGTATGTAGCTGCCAATCTATTTCCAGTATTTTAAACACACCCTGGAGTACCTGAGAGGTAAAATGTGTTCCTCGATCTGAGTCAATGGTTTGAATCATACCATATTGTGGAATCACAGACTCCAGTAGTATCATGATAACGGTGCTGGCACGATCATTAGGGGTCGGGAAAGCCTCAACCCATCGTGTGAAATGATCTACCATCACCAGGAGGTATTTGTAAACCCCTATCTTAGGTAATTCCGTAGAGTCAATTTGTATCCGTTGAAACGGGCGTACAACTATATCGCGACTGCCAGGCATTACCTAGCGCATAACTTTCTTATTTACTCTCTGACAGATTGGACAACCCCGAGTACTTTGCTTGGCTATAGTGTATATTCCCGAGCAATGAAAATACCGTACAAAAGTATCCACAAGTGCCTGTGTTCCCCAGTGTGTCTGCCGGTGGAGCTGATCAATAATTTGCCGAGCCAAGGCTTTGTTCAGCACTTGGTGTCCTTCTGCCGTCCACCACAACCCATCAGCAGTTTGACGCATTCCCTGGTCCTTCATGTAAACCTCCTCTTCCCGTGAAAAGGTGGGAGTCTTTTGAACCTTATATGGGGTGGGCAGTAACAGCTGTATGTCTATTTTCTCCATGAGTGCAGCCTGTTTGGCAGCTGCATCTGCCTGTCTGTTCCCCTGTTCTTCAGGACTGTCACCACTTTGATGGCCCCATACATGAAATACAGCTATCTCCTCAGGTAATGTAAGAGCATCTAGAGATTGGACAATTAAGTTTTCATGGATCAACTTTTGTCCTTTCCCAGTTATCATTCCCCACTCTTTCCAGATCTTCCCAAAGGTGTGCACTACACCAAAAGCGTACTTTGAGTCTGTGTAGATCGTGCCCACCTTGTTCTCTAGACCCTGGAGAGCTCTACAGAGGACATACAATTCACAAGATTGTGCTGACCAATGACCGGGAAGGCCACCGGCTTCAATCACTACTCCTTCCTTCCCATCCACTACACTATACCTGCTACAACGAGTGCCATCAATGCAACGGGAAGATCCATCAATAAACCACCTTTCACCCTCCTGTAAAGGCTCATCGCTTAAATCCTCTCTAATTTTGGTCTGTAAATCAATTACCTCTAAACATACATGCTCTAAATCATTTATGGTATTGTCAGAATTTGGAGAAACCAAGAAAGCTGCTGGATTGTGTTCTTTATTCGTAATCAGGGTCAAATCATCCCTATCCATTAGGATCGCTTCATATTTTAAAATTCTAGAGTCTGTAAGCTACCTTCCAGCACGTTGTAAGAGAATATTGTGGACTGTGTGAGGGGTGTGAACTATCATCGGGGTACCAAACGTAATCTTTCATCCTTCCTCAACTAAAAAAGCAGTGGCTGTGATGGCTTGCACACATTCTGGCCAACCACGACAAACAGGGTCTAAAACTTTTGACAGAAAAGCAACTGGCTGTCTACATCTCTTGTGTTAGTACTCCGGTGGCCACACTGTCTGGTTTCTGGACAGGAAAAATTGGGGTATTAAAAGGTGACATACAAGGTTCGAGTATACCATCTTTCACCAACTGGTCAATTACTGGCTGCAGCCCCATTCGGCTAGCCATCGGAATTGGATACTGCTTTCGTCTAATTACTTGCTCAGGATCTTTTAAAGTAACTTGCAAGGGAGGAATATCTAACACTCCTCTATTGCCTCCTTTTGCCCATACTCCAGGATTTATTAGTTCCTGATCCTCCTCGGTTAATACAATTGAACCCCGATACCCGATTCCTGTGGTCTGGTGCCGATAGCCAATTGGTCCTATAAATCTCGTCCTAACAAACAAACTCCAGCTTGGGGAACTAGTAGAATGTCCTCTGTTACTATCTTCTCTCCCATTTGTATTCTTACATCCCTTAATACAGGGACCGTAAAATCTCTTCCTCCTACTCCCGAAATCATCACTGTCCCCTCTATCTTAACACCCTCGGGTGGTTGTAAAATACTAGACCGGGCTGCCCCAGAATCTACTAAAAAGGTCATCTTGTCACTGTGCTTAAATTTACCAATGGTTCTCCGTGCAGCCCCATGGTGTGTATTGACTGAGAACTGTGACCCCCTATTCATAATCTGCTTCCATCAGTGTGTAAGATCGCGTCTCCCTGGCTCGCATTGGGCATTCTCTCTTAAAATGTCCCTCCTTTTTACAATGGTAGCAAACTAATGCTCCTGTTTCCCAATTCCTACCAGGATTACCACGAGGTCCCGGGAACGGTTGTTGTCCCCGGAATTCCCCTCCACTCTTGCCCCTGCTCTGGTCTCTACTCTCCCACTCCCGCCACCTCTCCCAATGTCTAGGAGCTGGCACACAGCCCCTACCCTTTCCTTGCTGTCCCTCCACGACTTCCTTGACTGCCTGCATCAAAATCTTAGCCTTTCCTTTCTGTTTATCCTCAGACCTCTGGACTTATGCCCTTTGTACGATCTGTAAAAGCTGTGTTATTCCCTGTTCATGCCAATTCTCAGTCTTCTGCAATTTCCTTCTAATGTCTGGGGCTGAATTTGTAACGAAGCCCATTAATACTAATTGTTCACCCACTGGGGATTCTATATCCAGACCCCCATATTGCTGTATGGCCGTACGCAATCTATTCAGAAATGCAGAGGGGGGTCTCCTCAGGACCTCGGGGAACCTCAAATGCTTTCTTAAAATTCTGTCCCTTTGGAACAGATTCCTTGATTCCTTTTATCAGATTAACCCTATATTCCTCCATTAATGTGCGACCATCATTAGTATTCTTATCCCAATTTGGTTTTTCCAGGGGGAATTTAAGTTCCCCAGGTATTGCCTCTGGTCCCCCTTGGTGTTCCCAATCCCAGACTCTAATCCCTGCCTGGCGAATCATTCCACGTTCATCCAAAGTGAACAGAGCCCTAAAGATCGATGTTAACTCATCCCATGTATATATATTTGGTCCCAAAAATTGATCTAATTGTTCGGCACATCCCTGAGGATCCTTTATCAGGGAAGTCATTTCTCTCTTAAAGTTACGCACCGTACTAGTCAGGGACACATTTATGAAACCGAGACCCCCTTCCACGGGAACTTCCCATAAAGGTCTCATCCAGTTAATTTCTGGCTTAACCTCTCCTTTATAATGTCTAGGTTCATGCTCTCCGGGAAATGAATCAAAGGGTTCTGCCCTTCCCTCCCGGAGTGTCTCACACTGTTCTGAATCAAAGTCTCCTCCCTCTCTTGTCAATTGAGGTGGTAATCTAGTACTTTGTGAATGGGACATCATTCCACCCCTACTTTCTTCTCCTTTCTTTAGCTATGGGGGAAGAGGGGAAGGTGAAGAAGGGTAGAGCATAGGAGAGAGGGGAAAGATAGGAGCCGGCATAGGAGGAGCATAAGTTGGAGGAAGGGAATGTAACATATCCCATCCTTGTGTTTCAGGGACAAAAGGTTCCTCATCCTTCTTGTCCTTACATTCCTTTTCATTCAAAACCAGTTGATCAACTGATCCACTGAGCCAGCATGCTGTATATTCTCTGCTCTCAATATTATCTCTTTGATTTTGATAGAGCCAGATGTTCAATGCCTGACACATCCAGTCCTCATCGGATCCGAACTTTGGCCAATATACCGAATTCCCTTTTATCGGGTTTTTAACCCATTCCAGACAGCAATACCTGACCATGGTCTGTTTGTCTTTCCCGTGGGTTCTCCCCGCACCCCAATCAGATAACATTAATCCTAACGGACTTTGCTTAGTTATCTGATCGTCCCGTCCTTCCTTAGGACTATTTCCCTTGCTACTCACACCTCCCATACTAACAGGTAAGTAAAATTCCTCTTACCGGGATCCAGTAGCTATTCCTAGCACGCTTCCTTAACATCCTCCCGTCATTTGTTCTCAGTGCCTCTTCTCGGATATCACTCACTTCATCCACTGACCAGTCACCTGTCGTCTGTGAGTCCAGCTGAATCAGCCGGGGTGCACCTACCCTCGTCGTCGGGCACTCGGTCAGTGGAGGGAGTGGGATCCCGGACGATCCCCCATTTGTGAGAAAAAGAAGTACCTTCACAGAAATTGCTTGAGACAAAAATTGAGAACAAAGAACATTTATTATACAACAATACAATGTTGGGTTCTTCCCCTTACCTTGGGAATACACACATACACTGGGGCTCACCCAACTTTTATACAGTTTATTTCAGTATAGAAGTACCCTCCCCCTTACATTCTTCTGCCTCCTGGATGAGTATGGCATTAGGCAATCCTGTCTGCCTACGTGCTGTTTCTGTGAACTTGGAGGACCAGGGGGTATCCTGTCGGTGTCCCATCATGTCATTGTCCTTATTGTCCTTATTCACACCTTCCCGACCCTCAGGACTAACTCTTATATGCAGAACTTGCTAATTCTGTCTAAGGCTAGAAGACCCTTATCTTATTCAGACTAACTTTACTTCCTACATTCTATTATCTACCCTTATCCTATTCATACTGGTTTTATTCATTACACATATATCCATACTAGCTTTCTTCATCTCTCATATTACTTTTACTCATCTCTCACACTGTCCAAATGTCTTCTAAATCTTAGAATTATACTGATAATCATAAATATGTTATATCATAAAGGATCCCCACCAGAATGTCTTGCCATTGCTACCTTCAGTCAGAATGTACCTAAGCCTGAAGACTATCAGCTCAAGGTTCAAGAACAGTTTCTTTCTAAGGTATCGGATTCTTGAAACTCCCTTTGTTACACTAATCATGGACTGATCAACACCACTAAATGACTGTTTGCACTATTGCAGAAACACTTTTTTTGCATTGTGCTAACTGTGAATATTCATTATCAGTTCCTCAACATGATTATCCAACTGCACGAAAACCAACAAGGTCGGGTCAGATACAGCAATGAGCTCTCTGAACCCTTCTCCATTAACAATGGCGTGAAGCAAGGCTGTGTTCTGGCACCAACCCTCTTTTCAATCTTCTTCAGCATGATGCTGAACCAAGCCATGAAAGACCCCAACAATGAAGACGCTGTTTACATCCGGTACCGCACGGATGGCAGTCTCTTCAATCTGAGGCGCCTGCAAGCTCACACCAAGACACAAGAGAAACTTGTCCGTGAACTACTCTTTGCAGACGATGCCGCTTTAGTTGCCCATTCAGAGCCAGCTCTTCAGCGCTTGACGTCCTGCTTTGCGGAAACTGCCAAAATGTTTGGCCTGGAAGTCAGCCTGAAGAAAACTGAGGTCCTCCATCAGCCAGCTCCCCACCATGACTACCAGCCCCCACACATCTCCATCGGGCACACAAAACTCAAAACGGTCAACCAGTTTACCTATCTCGGCTGCACCATTTCATCAGATGCAAGGATCGACAATGAGATAGACAACAGACTCGCCAAGGCAAATAGCGCCTTTGGAAGACTACACAAAAGAGTCTGGAAAAACAACCAACTGAAAAACCTCACAAAGATAAGTGTATACAGAGCCGTTGTCATACCCACACTCCTGTTCGGCTCCGAATCATGGGTCCTCTACCGGCACCACCTACGGCTCCTAGAACGCTTCCACCAGCGTTGTCTCCACTCCATCCTCAACATCCATTGGAGCGCTTACATCCCTAACGTCGAAGTACTCGAGATGGCAGAGGTCGACAGCATCGAGTCCACGCTGCTGAAGATCCAGCTGCGCTGGATGGGTCACGTCTCCAGAATGGAGGACCATCGCCTTCCCAAGATCGTGTTATATGGCGAGCTCTCCACTGGCCACCGTGACAGAGGTGCACCAAAGAAAAGGTACAAGGACTGCCTAAAGAAATCTCTTGGTGCCTGCCACATTGACCACCGCCAGTGGGCTGATAACGCCTCAAACCGTGCATCTTGGCGCCTCACAGTTTGGCGGGCAGCAAACTCCTTTGAAGAAGACCTCAGAGCCCACCTCACTGACAAAAGGCAAAGGAGGAAAAACCCAACACCCAACCCCAACCAACCAATTTTCCCCTGCAACCGCTGCAATCGTGTCTGCCTGTCCCACATCGGACTTGTCAGCCACAAACGAGCCTGCAGCTGACGTGGACTTTTTACCCCCTCCATAAATCTTCGTCCGCGAAGCCAAGCCAAAGAAATTATTATGGTTGATTTTTTTATATAACAAAGACCTGTTCAGCTGCAGTGGGTAAGAATTTTGCCACATAGGTACATTCTGCAATGTGTATGACAACAAACCCATTATTATTATCATTACCTCCAGCTCCAGCCCGCTTCATACACCCACCACCCTCTGAGTGAAATAAGTCAAGCACGCCGATAGAACTGCTGCAAAAAACTAACAATAAATCATTGGTTTTTTTTTCAATGCAGCAAATTGCTATGATGCCCAATACCTGGATTCAAAATTAAGTTTTGAACATAACTGTAGAAATAACTGAAAAGGAAAGCTTCTAGGTGTGGAATAAACGTAAGAATTTGGAGAGCTCTTTCCAAGACCCAGAGCTGGCACAATAAGCCATTTGGATTTGTTGGGTAATTTGGCCTGGATGTTCTGTGCACCGATGGATAACATTTTCATTTACAATTACTTAATATGAGTAGAGATTGATGACGCACGGAAACAATGAGGAGGGGCTAGGTCAGATCATAATGAAGAAATATAATCTTTATTACTGGCAGCAAGTGAATCATGCACACAGAGTGAAGATAGACTCTGCAGTGCAGTTTTGAATGAGACTGCCAAAATATTTAGGTTCTCTTGTTCAAAGCACGGAGCACGGTGTACCATGAAGAGCATTCTGACTGGATTTTTCTTCTTCTGGCTATCCACCCCCACCCCATAGAATGATGATGGTTCCTTCCAGTCAGTTTATGGGGTTTAATATGTGCAACCTGGATTGACAGGTCCTGGTTGCCACACCCTTGACAGGTGAGGCCTGGAGGGGCAGCAGGGGCAGAAGCTCTGTGGTGATGCTTCCTGTGTCTCTGTTGCCTCTTTGATCTTGTTCTCAGCAATGTCCACACCTTTTCTATGGCATCTCTCCACTGTGAGTGATCTTCAGCCAGATCCTCCCATGTTGGTGGGGCAATGACAGCTTTCTTGAGGTTCCTGTCCAGAACATCCTAGTACCGTAGTTGATGGCCTCCTCATTTCATGAACCACCGTACAAGATGTTCTTGGACGGCCTTCCAACAGGGATTCTGACAAAAATGTCCTGCCCAGCGCAATTGGGCTGACATCACCAAGGTTGAAATTGCTGGTATTTCGGCTTGAGAAAGGACCTCAGTAATGTAGACCTTGTCTCGCAAGGTGATCTTCATCAGAGAATGTAGGTGACGCTGCTGCAGTTGGTCAAGGTGAAGTAAATGACCCTGTTATGGGCACCACGTCTCACATACATATGGCAAGGCTGATATAACAACGGCCCTGGGCACCTTGCATTTCATGGCCAACCAGATGTTCTGTGACCAACCCAGTCTTTCGGTTGACCAAAGGCAAAGTAGGCCTTTCTGATTCTTGACTCAATCTCTACATCTAGAGAAGCTGAGGACATTATTGTGCTGTCCACGTAGCAAAACTTGTTGACAACATTGAGACAAGTGTCATCTATGAGGATAGTTGGTTCTTTGTAGCTTGAGCCAAGGGCCGGTGGGTACAAAACTATGATCTTTTTCAGGCTGACTGCCAATCTGAAGCTCTTGGAAGCATTGGCAAAGCGACTGGTGATCTCCTGTAAGTCTTTGAGAGAGAGGGCACAGTCATTGGCAAACTCTAGCTCATGCCCCACAATGTTCCTGATCTCAGTTTTGCGAGGTTGCCCTCGTTTGTAGGAAGATCCCTAACTTCAGGTCTGATGTGGCATCCTGAAGAACAGCAGTGAAGAATAGTCCAAACAGAGTAGGAGCCAAAACACAACCCAGTTTTACGCTGTTGCTGATGGGGAATGGGTCTGACAACCCACCACACATATTGATGCAGCCTTCTATACCTTCGTGGAACTGACGGATGATGTTGGTTAGGCATGGGGGGGGCAACCACCACTATTAACTCGGCCCTCACCCGCATCCCCTCCATTCCCAGCTCATCTGCCCTAGAAACAATAAACACAGAATCACCATCATCCTCACCAGCCTCCATATCTAACACATTATCCACTGGAATTTCCGGCACTTACTGTTTTTCCTTCTTCTCCCCTCTCAGCCTTCCATAGGGACCGTTCCCTCCGTGACTCCGTTCTGCACTCTTCCCTCCCTACCCATCGCCCCACCCTCCCACCAATGACACCTTCCACTGCAGTCGTAATACCTGCATCCACATCTCCTCTCTCACCACAATCCGAGGTCCCAAACAGACCTTTCAGGTGAAGCAACACTTCACCTATACCTCCAAAGAACTCATTTACTGCATCCAGTGCACCCTCTGTGGCCTTCTCTACATCAGAGAAACCTGTCACAGATTAGGAGATCACTTCGCCCAGCACCTCCTCTCCATCTTCAACAAAAGCGACCTCCCTGTAGCCAACCATTTCAATTCTGAGTCACTCTCTCAAGCTCACATGTCTGTCCATGGTCTTTCACACATCCCCACCCTGACCACCCACAGATTGGAGGAACAATACCTTATTTTCATTCTGGGTACTCTCCAACCCCAGGGCATGGATATTGAATTCATTTCATTCCACTATCAGCTTGCCTTACCCCCCCCCCCCAACCCCCCCCCCCCCACCATTTAACTAGTTATTCCAGTTCCTACTTCCTTTCTCGCTCCACCTAGCCTAGACTCCCCCCCACCCCCTGCGTGGCCCCCCCTCCACCTATCATCTCCCACCTCCTCCCCCCTTTTCCCTTTTGTTCGGACCACTCATGTTCCCCCATACCTTGATGAAGGGCTCCAGCCTAAAACATTGGTGATGTATTTTCACCTTTGCTACATGAAGGCACTGTTCAACTCCTGAGTTTCTTCAGCATTTGTGTTTATTTTAACTTCTATCTTATCTATGCTTTTCATAATTTTATCCATTTGATTTATATCGGAAAGAACGTGCTTCAATTACCGTTAATGGTAATGTTTTACACTGGATATATTGACGATTTGGAAATCGTCGAAATAAAACTAATGCCCTTGCTTCGAACCTCAGGAGTATTTTAACTTAAACCTGAGTACAATTAGCCAATGCCATTAAATAGCACAAATTGAACAATATGTGATAGCAAAAACCAAATAATTCACTCCAGCTTGAAAGACATCATTGCTTAAAGTAAGAGGCTACCGATATAAAACAGAAATAGAATCTGTTTGTTTTAACTCAGGGTTGTGAGCTTTGGAGTTCTCTTCCTCAAAGACTGGGTAGGAGCAGAGACTCTGAATATTTATGAGGCAAGTATTGATAAGCAAGGAGATGAAAGGTTTATGAAGATGGATGGGAAAGTGGAGTTGACTTTGCAACTAGATCAGCCAGGAACTTGCTAAGCAGCAGAGAAAATATTCAAGGCCAACTCCAGCCTCAATTCCAAGGTTAACATTTGAAAGCTCCCTCATTTTATGAATTAATTGATGTAGCAATCCACCCAACATCAAAACATGCTGAAGAATTGGATAGCAGCAAGAACTAATTGGATTTTAAAAAGTACATTGAAGTAACTGAAGATCAGCTATTAAGTTACCATGCTCATGATTTCCTAACTATAGGCTCCTCATTGGTTGTTCTTTGATGTCTAATATTGCCACAAAAAAAAAGATTGATTCTATTTTTCACTTAGGAAATTAAAAAACATAATAAAACTTGATTGAAGGTTCCAGTTACAATGTGTTTGCATTGTGACTTGGAAATGAATTAATCTAAGAAGAAAACCTGTGAGACTCCATATGGTCTGTCAGTTAATTTGTTCTTTACAAACCCCCACATTTTCAGGGCAGGTGACCATGTTGACATGAAATTCAGTTCCTATCTGTTCCCATGGTTCAATTCTCCAAGTGCTCAGGTGCATTTTGAAATTCTGTACTTTAACTGCACATTATTACAAAGCACTTATTTTTAATTGCCTAGCAACCATTAATAAAATCAAGTTAAAAAACAACCTCATTGGCTTGACGTAAATGAACCAGGTGACTGACTTGACTCCGAAGTACAAAGGGGAAAAATGGTTAATCTTCAATATTCATTCTGCCTTGATTATCGAAAGTGTACATCGTCACCATAAGCAGTTGTGTAAATGTGGCAAAACATTGTATTTACACAACTCTGATAAAATTAAATGTTTCAAAGCACAATTGAAGAAAAAATAGAGTGTTAAGTTAATTTAGACAAATAGCATGGTAACAAGCCCTTTCGATCCACGAGCCCATTGGGCCCAATTAAGCCAAATTGACCTGCAACCCTGGTACATTTTTGAGTACTGGGAGGAAGCTGGGTCACACACAGAGGAACCCCAAACAGACACAGGGAGAGCATACAAACTACTTACTGGCAGTAACAGATTCAAATCCCGGTTACATTGGCGCTGTAACAATATTGCTCTAAATGCCACATTAACTGTGCCACCCATGGTTAAGTTCCATAAAGGAGAAATTGTGGCAGAAGATAGGTTTTGAGAAGCATCTTTAAGGATATCAGAGATAGAGTGACTTTTGAGGCTTAATTTTTTTTTAGGAAAGGAACAAAATAGAAAGCTTGAAGGAGAGTCTTTCATGGGACAGACAGGTGGATCGCAGATCAGTCAAGACAAGTCAAGTTTATTGGCATCTGATTGTACAAGTGCATCCTGACGAAATAGGTTCTCTGGTCCACAATGCAAAACATGAAGACACGAACACAGACATAACACACAAACAGACAAAAAATGCATATGCAGGACAAGTATTTCATCTAGGGTGGCACGGTTAGTGTAGCAGTTAGTACAACGCTGTTACAGCACCAACTATCGAGAATGGGG
This sequence comes from Narcine bancroftii, assembly GCF_036971445.1. Lineage (NCBI taxonomy): Eukaryota > Metazoa > Chordata > Chondrichthyes > Torpediniformes > Narcinidae > Narcine > Narcine bancroftii. The sequence goes on along the minus strand of NC_091476.1, from coordinate 41,367,801 downwards.
CTTGAATCCCACGCTGTCTGTAAGGAGTTGTTACATTCTCTCCGCATCTGCATGGATTTTCCCCAGGGCCTCGCAATCCTTCCACCATTCGAAATGTATCAGAGGTTGTAGGTTTATTGTGTGTAATTGGATACCACAGGCTTGTGGGCCGAAAATGCCTGTTACCATGGTTTATGTGTATGTATACATATAAATAAATATTGTTTCATGAATGGTTAGTGGTGAGAGTGTAGAGCAAGCTGCCAGTCGAGGTGGTGGATGTAGGTTCAATTTTGTTATTTAAGAGAAGATTGGATAGGTAGATGATGTGAGGAATATGCAGGCCAAAAGGACTGGGCAGAATAAATAATGTGGCACAGACTAAGTGTGCCAAAGGGTCTGTTTCTTTGTTCTATGCTTCTCGGCTGTTAAGTAGCTGGATGCTACACTCTGCCTCTAATTCCATTGATACATGGAGGTAAACAAAAAACCTGAAGATGCTGGGCCATAGTGCAGAACACAAAAGCGCTGCGAAACACACCAATTCATGCAGCAACCATTCAGACTTGAATTGTTGACTGCCCATTGCTATCATGGACGCTGGATGACCCACTGAATTTCCCAGCACTTTCGTGTACACCACTCTGCTCCTTGTGAAACAAAATGGTTCGTTTATTGTCACACCGATTGAGGAACTGTGACAAAGTTCTTTTTTTTTCCGAGCAGTTCATTTAGTCCTATAAAAACTCCAGCTAATAGAGTTCGATTACATGATCCGTTCCAAATTACTTGACATCAGGTTTTTTTTTCCTGTGGCCACTTGAACAGAAAATTGAGAAACCTTTTGGAGTTGTAAGGTCAGTTTTTATTCTTCTGACAGCATGAAGAAGGCTGATTTTCTAGCAAAATGCCTCTCATTTTTGGATCACCTTGCTCGTTACTTATCAATTTGTGTAAAGCAATCTTACCATTTTTGTGTTGCAGAAAATTGCAATTTAATTGGCTACAATCAATTTTGGCTTCCCTCTAAGCTTTTATCATTTAGTCTTCTATCAGTGAGTCACCATCTCAGGCAAAATTCTGATATTGATTGTCGGGATTTTGCTGTTCATGTAGCCCTGACTGATAATTATACCATTTGATGTGGATGCGCTAAGGATGTATTTCAACTCAATCCTTCACCTTTGCTCAAGTACAATGAGATTCGTGACCTCACTCATCAAACTTTGTCCTGAAAATCAAATGCTTCACGAAGCTGAGGATTAGATGTGTCTGCAGAGCAATGTGGAGCTCGGGCTGTTGAAAGTCGACAAACCCAATCCAATTTTCAGATGAGTTGAACGATCAATGTTCATGGTAAGAAAATGACCCAGAGTCACTAACCTTCCAGCGAAGCAGTGGCAGCACAATTTGGTACGAAAGGTTCATAAAATGGTGTGAGTAATTTAATAAAAGTACAATGCTGGAAAAACTCAGCAGGTCAAACAGTGTCCTTTATATAGCAAAGATAAAAATACAGAACCGACATGTCGGGCTTGAGCACTTCATCAAGGATTTTACTTCTATACTGTATGACCTGCTGAGTTTCTCCAGCATTGTGTTTTTACTTCTTCATGGTGTCTATAGACGTTCATGTTTTACTTCTGGGTGATTTAGTTATTGAGACTCACAGCACTCTAACAGCCCCTTCTGGCCATGAGCCTGTGCTTCCCAATCGCATCCATGTAACCAATGTACCTCCTAATGCCATATGTCTTTGAAACATGGGAGGATACCAGAGCACCTAGAAAAAATGTACAGGGCACCGGGAAAATGAACGCAGTCAGAGGCAGATTCGAACTCAGGTCGCTGGTGTTGCAATAGGGTCACGCTAACTGTTACACTAACGATGACATATTGTGGCCAGTAGTTATAATGTTTATTGGGATGAACCTTTTTCACTGCTGGTGTGCTAGCAAGATGGTGACAATAAAATCTATAGCCAATAAGAGCTTCAAACAAGACAGTTTATTTTATTTGAAGAATAAATAATTTCCTATATGTCACAATGGTCTCATCCATTGCTAGCTGTACTAATGAATGTGGGCTCAATTTTAACATTTAAGAAAAACTTGGACAGGTACATTGATGGGAGTGATATGGAATGGGTGCAGGTCAGTGGGAAGAGGCGGAGTAATAGTTTGGCACAGACTAGAAGGGCTGAAGGGCCTGTTTTCTGTGCTGTAGTGTTCTATGGTTCTATGATTCCATCCTTACATTAGTTCTCTAATTTACAAATGCTTGATTAAAGAATTTTAGGTGTAATGACATTGACTCTTTTGGGGACATGTTTTCAGTTTACTAAGTTTTTATTTTACAGGATTGAACAGTGAATAATATTCTGAGATTAGTACATCATACTGAAATATTAAAAATACATTTCAATCAAGCGTTTTGATTTACAAAGTTCCACCTGACACAGGCACACAGCAACACTTTTACAAATCAAAGCTTGTGTGGTAATTTCTATCATCAATATTATTAGGGCGTAGTTGTACCTCCCACGCGGTAACATGATAGGGTTGGCTACCAGAATCAATATTATTATGGTGTAGTTGACACTTACCATTTATCTGACTTATATTTCATCTGCCATTTGTCCATCCATATGGCAGCCTGATAGGAATGGCTACCAGAATCAATATTTTATTAGGGCATAGTTGTAACATGATAGGGTTGGCTATCAGAATCAATATTATTAGGGTGTAGTTGTACCTCCCACACTGTAACGTGATAGGGCTGGTTATCAGAATCAATATTATTAGGGCGTAGTTGTACCTTCCACACGGTAACATGATAGGGCTGGCTACCAGAATCAATATTATTAGGGCGTAGTGGTACCTCCTACACGGAAACATGATAGGGCTGGCTACCAGAATCAATATTATTAAGGTGTAGTTGTACCTCCCACGCGGTAACATGATAGGGCTGGCTACCAGAATCAATATTATTAGGGTGTACTGGTACCTCCTACGCGGTAACATGATAGGGCTGGCTACCAGCATCAATATTATTAGGGTGTAGTTGTACCTCCCACACTGTAACATGATAGGGCTGGCTACCAGCATCAATATTATTAGGGTGTAGTTGTACCTCCCACGCTGTTACAAGGTAGGGCTGGCTATCAGAATCAATATTATTAGGGCGTAGTTGTAATTCCCATGCTGTAACATGATAGGATTGGCTATCAGAATCAGTATTATTAGGGTGTAGTTGTACCTCCCACGCTGTAACATGGTAGGGTTGGCTACCAGAATCAATATTATTATGGTGTAGTTGTACCTCCCACGCTGTAGCATGATAGGGCTGGCTATCAGAATCAATATTATTAGGGCGTAGTTGTACCTCCCACGTAGTAACATGATAGGGCTGGCTACCAGAATCAATATTATTAGCGTGTATTTGCATCTCCCACGCTGTAACATGATAGGGTTGGCTACCAGAATCAATATTATTATGGTGTAGTTGTACCTCCCACACTGTAACATGATAGGGCTGGCTACAAGCATCAATATTATTACGTTGTAGTTTTACCTCCCACGCTGCAACAAGATAGGGCTGGCTATCAGAATCAATATTATTAGGGCGTAGTTGTAATTCCCATGCTGTAACATGATAGGGCTGGCTATCAGAATCAGTATTATTAGGGTGTAGTTGTACCTCCCACGCTGTAACAGGATAGGACTTGCTACCAAAATCAATATTATTAGGGTGTAGTTGTACCTCCCACGCTGTAACATGATGGGGCTGGCTACCAGAATCAATATTATTAGGGTGTAGTTGTTCCTCCCACGCTGTAACAAGATAGGGCTGGCTATCAGAATCATGGTGAATAAATAGAAAATGTACTGGAAGGCATTTTCACAAAAACAGAAAATAGTCATTGAAAATGGAAAAGTAAGGCAGCAATGGAAATGTTTGCCTGCACAAGAAATAGAATCAGAATATATTGTCATGAAAACATGCTACATTTTTTCCTGTTTTCTGGCAAACTGCAGGTGCCAAGTTACTGTAAATTATTTTTTGAAATAAATAAATCAGTGCCAAATATGAGGAAAGTGAGGTAGTATCTGTGGGTCATTGTCCATTTAGAAATCTGATGGTAGAGGGGAAGCAACTATTTTTTTCAAATTTTATTTAAATTTTCAAATTACAAAAAAATTACTGTAACCCCCTCCCCCCTCCTATAACATAAAAAACCCACTAAAAATCCTACAAAAAACTTCCCCAATCCCCCCTCCCCCAAAAAACTTACAACAAAAATCGATATACCCTGATTGGTGTGCCAAACTTATCACAATTAGTTAATTTCTATAGCCATACATTTCAAATATAATCCCCACATATCAATAAAGAATAATTATTTTTCACATTGGAGTATGTTAATTTTTCTAAATACAAACAAAATTGTAATTCATTATGCCATCTTCACAAATTTAATTGTACATCATTCTTCCATGTAACCACTATACATTTTCTTGCTACTGCTAAAGCTAACTTTGAGAAAGCTAAATATGGTTTAGGCATTCTTAAATTGACAAATGGGGCCTTATCATATCCCAATAAACATAACCTTGAATCCAACCGAATATCCATTTTAAACAAATCTCTCAAAAATTTTATAATTTCCTCCCAAAAATATTTAATTTTCTTACACAACCAAACTGAATGTACAAAAGTACCAATCTGTTCTCCGCATCTAAAACATAAATCTGTTGTACTAAATCCAATATCTTTTCAATTTCTCAGGAGTTAAATATAATTGATGCAAAAAATTATAATTAACATTATTATATCTCACATTAATTAATTTTGTAACTGTGTCAACACACATTTGTGACCATTCTTCCTCTGCCAATACAATATTTAAATCTTTCTCCCATTTCTCTAATTTTATGCATATTTACTTTTCCAATTTTTTCCTGTAACAATTTATACATATCAGAAATAAAACCTTTTTCACTTTTATCTTCAATCAATAATTCAAATTTTGTTTGACTTGGCAAAATTAATTCCTTACCCTATCACTTCTTTAAAAATTCTCGAAATTGATAGTAAGCAAACAAAGAATTTGACACTATACCACATTTCTCCTGTAATCTATTAAATGAAGAAAACCTCCCTACTTCAAAACAATCTGTAACTTTTACTATTCCTTTATTTTTCAAATCCTTTAAATAAGGACTATTTATTGAAAAAGGAATGAATTTATTCTGATATATTTGTGATCTTATCGAAATCATCCCTTTACGCCCTATAATTAAAATATGATTATACCAAATATTCATTATATGTCATAAAACTGGCAAATCAAATTCTTATAACAATAAAGGATTCCATTTATAAATAAAATGTTTAATATTATCTTCCAAGATCTGATCCATCTCTATCTTCGCCCACCTAGAAGGTTGTTCAGTATCAAATAGTCTATTAATAAATTTCAACTGAGCCGCTTTGTAATAATTATAAAAACAGGGTAATTGCAAGCCACCTAATTCGTAACTCCAAGTCAATTTTTGTAAAGAAACTCTTGATAATTTACTCTTCCATAGAAATAACCTAATTACCTTATTTATTTCCTTAAAAAAACTTTTTTGGTACCAAACATGGAATAGATTGAAAAAATTATTGTACTCAAGGATAAATATTCATCTTTATACAATTCACTCTTCCAATTAACGTCAATGGTAAATCTTTCCATTTGTCTAAATCAATTTTAATCTTGTTTAATAAGGGAAGCAACTGTTAGTGTACTGTTGGGTGTTCATCTTCAGTCTCCTATATCTCCTTCCTGATTGTATCAGTGTGAAGGAAGCATTAGCTTGGGTGGTGAGGGTCCTTAAGGATAAAGGCTGCTTTGTTAAGACACTACCTCTTGTAGATGTCCTCGATGGAGTGAAGATTGATGCCTGTGATGGTGCTGGCCAAGTTTAAATCTCTCTGTCATCTTGTCTTGTTAATTGGCACCTCCATACCAGACAGTGATGCGACCATTTAGAATGCTCACCACGGTACACCTGTAGAAATGTGCTGGAATCTTTGGGAACATATCAAATCTTCTCAAATTCCTAATGAAATATAGCCCCTGGTGAATTTTGTCCAAGATTGCTTCAACACAGAGGCCCCAGGATAGATATTCAAAGATGTTGTCACGAATGAATTAGAGATATGAGAAGGCTATTCAGTTCCTTTGGACCTTCTGTGGCATCTAATCAGATTGTTTTCCTCACTCTACTCCCCGTCCTTGGTCCTCCATTTATATGTTGTGTGTCAGATTTATATCTTCAAACAAAACTTGCAAAGTGGTTTATTGTCAGATGTATTGAGGTACAATGAGCAGTCCAGCAAGTCAGCCCAGGCATAGAATGGTACTCCTCTGAGATTCTCCATTACTGTTTTGACATTGCCATTGATCACATAATAATAATGACAAAAGAAAAATTAACTCTCAAATTCAATTGCATTTCAGGATGCATATTCAAAGATCTGTAAAAAATATTATGTTTAATTTAAGCATTTTAAAAATAATTTTAGAATGTTAGAAGGCCCTTCTAGCCATTGAAACCTGTGATGCCCAATTACACCCTATCAGCCTCCCAACCTGTTCGTTTAGAAGGGTGGGAGGAAATGGAGCACCCAGAGGAAACTCACGCAGACATGGGGAGAACATACAGTCAGCGGATTTGAACTGGCACGGCAACAGCGTTGGGTTAACCATTGTGCTAACTGTGTCACCCATTGGACTGAAGTAGTTTGTCTCGCTTCTAAATAAAGAATGTGTAGGAAAGCTGCAATTTGGGTTACCTCTGTTAGACCATTAGTCGGACTTCTGCCTCACAATGCCAGAGTGCCAGGTTCAATCCTGATTTCCGGATCTATGTGGAGTTTGCATGCTCTATCTATGACTGCATGGGTTTCTTCAAGATCCCTTACTTCCCCCCTCATCCAAAAACATCCAGATTAGTTGGCCATTCTAAATTGTCCTCGGTGTGATGGTGAGGGGTAGAATCTGGTAGAGTTGATGGAAATGAGGGGAGAATAAAACGGGATACACATTAAAGTTCAAGTTCAAACTTATTTATCATCCAATTGTACAAGTATAACCCAACAAAGTGTTATCCGGTCCTCCATGCAACACACTGCAAACACACACATAGTCAAATGATACATAAGCACAGTAATTACAGGTGTATAGAAATTTTTTTAATAAATAAATATTATTGTTAAATAAATATTTGAGTCATGGAGGATTTGTATGGCCAGTTCATCATTCATTTAACAGTCACTACTTGTGGCAAGAAACTGTTTCTCAACCTGGTGTTACTGGCTCTAATACTCCTTTATCTTTTTCATGGCAGAAGTAGCTGGAAGATGCTGTGTGTAGGGTGGTAAGGGTCCTCATTGATTTTGTGACCCTTCAAATAATGATCCCAGTTGATGGAGGTGGAGGGAGACCCCAGTGAACCTCTCTGCTGCTTTTATTGTTCTGTGGATTGATTTCCAATCTCATCTGAGTGCGTGGGGGTGCTTAAATGTTGTCACCAATTCAATGGACAAAAGCGCCTGTTGCCATGTCAGGTGTCTCTACAAAAAGGAGACTAGAGGTTCAAATTGAACGTCCTAGAATATTCAGTCTGCACACTGTAAACGAGCATTTATTAACAGAGTAGGAATACCTGGAATCTTGTCAGTGTCAGGCAGCAGAAATCAATATGACTTTTAAAATATTCTCGAGATAAAATTGAACTGGTACTCAGTAACTCCATCGGGAAAGGGACACAGAAGTATTTGAGCCAGAACCACAAGGCTGAGGAACAGTTTCCCACAGGTAATAAGACTGATGAATGAATGGTGAACTGCCAAAACAACTCTTCATGACTCTACTATTTATTAACCATATTTATGTTTCATATATGTATATAAGACATGCCTATATGTTCTGCATATCTGTGTATATGTTTAGTTTATCTGTATGTGTGTTATGTCTATAAATCTGTGTTTGTGCTGTTTTTCACCATGCACAGGAGAACGATGTTTCATCGGGTTGTACGAATACAATCTGATGCTAAATAAACTGGAACTTGAACTTAACCCAGATAGGGAACTGTGTGAACATCAGCAGTTAAATGAAAGCCTGCCTGTCTGCTCAGAGCCATAACTTCTCCTGTTGTATAATATGGCAATATTTTTGCAGTGTCAGTTATGGTCAATTGGTTCAGAAGTTTACCCATCCAAGAAAACAATGGTCGGATCTCACCATCTAATGGCAATGGTTGCCGAGCAGGACCTGCCAGTACTGTGGCTACCCCTCCTGCCAGTATTGAGCCAGCTGACTGGCCACATATTCAAGAAGTGTCATCCATTGAAGGAGCAGGCTGCTGGAACAGAAGATGAGGACAAGAGGAATCCTGTTGCACTCCAGGTGGATAGAGGCTGAAAGGTAGTTGACAATCTTACCAAGTGTGGTAGAATGGAAGAAAAAGGAAAGTAAGTACAACATACTTTCCTTTCCAGGGACCCAAATACTCTTTGCTGCAGACTGGGAGATCACTTCACTGAGCACTTTCGCTCTGACTATATCAGTGACAGAAATCTCCCAATGGCCAACCATTTCAATTCTGTGCCCCACTCCCATGCTCACATCTGCCCTTAGCTTCATGTGCTATCCCACCAAGACAACCCGTAAATTGGAGGAACACTTCATTTTCCGTCTGGGCCCTCGCCAACCAGATGTCATTAACATTGAATTCTCTGGTTTCTACTCACCTATTCTCCGTTCTCCCTCCCTTCCCTTTCCCTTTCTTTCCTCCAGATCTCCATCCCCTTCCCTCTCCATTCACAAAGCCATCCCTCCTCCCCCTGCTTGCTGGTGTGCTCTCCCTCCCTCATCCACCTATTACCTCCTGCCTTTGAACTGTGCTCCTCCCCTCCCCCTCCCTCCCCACCACAATTTTATTTGGGCTCCTGGTGACATTTCTCCATCCCTTAATGAGGAGCTCATGCCCAAAACTTTTGGTGTATACCTTTATCTTCGCGATATAAAGTACACTGTTGACCTGCTGAGTTTCTCCAGCATTGTCTTTTTACTTCAGCCACAGTGTCTGGTGACTTCTGTGTTTTACTACAGTAAGGGTAGGGAAAACAACACTTGGATAACTAAAGAAATAAAGGAAGGCATCAGACTAAAAGCTCGTGCATACAAAGTCACCAAGAGAGTGGTAAACTAGAATACTGGGAAAGCTTTAAAAAGCAACAAAGAACCATAAAGCAAATAAAACAAGGGAGAGTAGTTCATGAAAGATAGATCAGCCCAAAATATTAAAATGGACAGTAGAAGTTGCTATAATTATACAAAACGGAAAAGGGTGGCTGAAATGAATGTAGGTCCCTTGTAGGATGATAAGGGGGAATTGGTTTTAGGGATTGAGGAAATGGCAGAAGATTTAAATTACTATTTTGTGTCAGTCTTCATGGTGGAGGACATGTCGACTATACCAAATACTGAGGAAGTGAGGTCCTGGATTCAATAAATAATGAGCGCTGAGCAAACTTGTGGGCCTTCATCCCCTGGTCCTGACAGAATGCATCCCAGGGTACTAAAAGAAATGACAAAAATTATAGTTGAAGCTTTGATGATCATTTATGGACTCGTGTCATGCCACCATTCAAAAAGGGATGTAGGAAAAAAGCAGGGAACTATAGGCCAGTTAGTTTAACATCTTTAGTTCAGAAATTGCTTGAAGCCATCATTAAAGAAGAAATAGGGAGGCATTGGGACTGAATTGGAACCATCAGAAAGATACAGCATGGATTCAGCAGAACCTTTTTTGAAAAACTGAGGATATATCAAGTGCAGTAGGCAGAGGGGAACAGGTGGATGTTATTTACTTGGATTTCCAGAAGGCGCTTGATGAGGTGAGACGTAAATGGCTGATGCACAAGATAAGGATGCAAAGAGTTGGGGTGATGTATTGGATAGAGGATTGGTTAACCAAAATAAAGCAGAAAGTTGGGTGTTTTTCTGGCGTTAATGATCTGGAAGAGGGGATTGTTTGTAGTATACCTAAGTTTGCTGATGGCCCTAAAGCAAATTTTGCAAAAAGTACAGAGAGTCTGCAGAGAGGTAATGATAGGTTACATGAATGGGCAGAGAGCACAATGTTGGTAAGTGTAAGATTATTCACTTTGGAAGGGAAAATGGAAGATCAGATTATTACTTCAACAGCTAGCAAATGCAGTATGCTACTGTGTAGAAGGACTTGGGAGTACATGAATTGCAAAAGGTTAGTTTGCAGGTGCAACAGTAATGAGGAAAGCAAATGGAATGTTGGTCTTCATTGCTCGGGGAGTGAGTTTAGGAAGAGGGAGATTATGCTGCAGTACAGGGTTCTGCTGAGGCTGCATTTGGAATATTGCATGCAGTTCTGGCCTCCTTCTTTTAGGAATGATACACTTGGAGGAAGTTCACTAAATTGATTCCAGAAATGAGGAGGTCAGCCTATGAGGAGAGATTAAATCGTCTGGGACTGTACTCACAGGAATTCAGAAGAATGAGAGGGGATCTTATAAAAACGTATAAAATTATGAAAGGAATAGATAAGATAGAAGTAGGTAAGATTTTTTTTCCACTGGTAGGTGAGACAAGAACCACAAGATTCAGAGTCGTAAATTTTAGATGGAGCTGAGGAGGAATTGCTTTTCCCAAAGAGCAGTGAAATCGGTGGAGGCTACCTCTGTAAACATATTTAAGATGAGATTGGATTGATTTTTGAATAGCATAGGAATTAAGGGATATGGGGAAAAGGCAGGTGCCCATGATCTTATATGTACTTAAGGGATCATGGCCCGAAAAATCAGTTATATATTTTTACTTCCTTTCGATGCTGAATTCCTGTAGATGTGTTTTTACATCTACCTGTCCAAATATCTTTTCAGCATTCGACTTGTCTCAACCTCTATCACTTCCTTTGGTAGGTCGTTCCATACACCCACCACCCTCTGTGAGAAAAAAAAAAGTTGCCTCTCAGTTCCCATTTTAACCTTTCCCCTGTCAACCTGAACCTATCCCTTCCCTCAAGTCTAGTCTCCCTGAACCCAAGAAAATAAACTGTGACCATTCACCAGATCTTTGGTCCTCATGATTACATACCCCTCCACCACATCACACCTTAGCCTCCTGCACTCTTGGTGATGGTCTTGAGTTGATTCCCTCTAATTTACTCTTATTGACAAGTTGACTTTCTCTCTCAACATTTTAAAAGCTTCACCTTTGCTTAATTTCACACTATCCCCAGAAATCATTTCTGTACCATCTACAGAACTGTAGATCATCATCTAATTGCAGTACCAACAAGGTGTGAGACAGTATGGGGATATCTTATCTATTTTTATGACCCATTAACCACGAACAACAAAACCCTGGAGGATAATTTGGTGTTGAGCTATGGCCCAATTAAACTGAATTTTAACATTTAATGAATATATTTGGGGGTTGGTGGGGGGCTACGGAGCTCTTTCCTCTGTCATATTTGAAATTGATTTTCTGAAGAATATCTATTCTCCTTAAATGTGCTATACAAAAGTATGCTTGCATTATTTGCCCGAATAATTGCTAAATGCATACTGTGCTCATGCTGTCTTCCCTGTGATTCATTTAAAAGGTACAATTGCAACTCATTCAGATCAGCTGCTTTATCTGCTTTGAGTTTCAATAATTACTAAGAACATAGAACATGACAGGACAGTACAGTACAGGTTCTTTAGCCCACAATCTTGTGCCAACTGAAAGCAACCTACTCAACAAACTAAACCTTCCCTACCTCACACCCATAACCCTCTATTTGGTTTTGCATCCATGTACCTAAGAGATTTTTAAAAGTCCCAATTGTACCAGCCTCCACCACCACCCCTGGTAACGCATTCAAGACACCCACCACTCTGTGTGAAAAAAGCATGCCCCTGATGTTTCTCTTAAAATTTACTCCACTCACCTCATAAGATGTCCTCTGGTGTTTGCTAATCTTGCCCAAGAGAAAGGTGCCTGCTCTATCCATGTCAAATCCTTGTACTATTTTGCCATTTATTAAGAAAAATTATGCTAAATGTTCAAAATTCACCTCTACCTGATAAATCTCTTCTTTAAGACTGAAGCAAAATAATTAACTCTGCAATTTCACTATCGCTGTCAAAATATGATCTTAACAGTCCTCTGTGGTACAATTTATTATGCGTTGAATATAATGCCTACATTTTGCTCATACCTTAATGAAGGGCTCAAGCCCAAAATGTTGCTAAAGGATCCGATTTCACATTTAGATTTATTGTCAGAGTACATATATTATACTTCATACAAGCCTGAGATTCTTTTTCCTGTGGGCGTGGCAAAATTACCACTATTGGTGGTGAAAAATAAAACCGTACACAATGTACACATGCAAAAAATAAATAACTGTAAATGGCTGACTGTTCAATACAGGGAGGAAAGTAAACAATAAAGTGAAAAATTAAGAGTCCTTAATGTGTCTCTGATTGAGTTTATTGTTGTGAAGTCTGATGGTAGAGGGGTAGCAACTGGTCCTGAACCTGGTGGTGCAAGTCTTCTGGCACCTACACCTCTTTCCTGGTGGTAGCAGTGAAAATAAGGCATCTGCTGGGTGGTGTGGATCTTTAATGATTGCTGCTGCTCTCCAGTTTTTATGACTCATTAACCATGAAGAACAAACCCCTGGAGGATAGTTTGGTATTGAGCTTAGGCCCAATTAAACTGAATTTTAACATTTAATGAATATATTGGGGTGGGGGGGGGGGGTGGAGTGGGAGGCGGGTGATAGAGAGCTCTTTCTTCTGTCATATTTGAAATTGATTTTCTGAGGAATATCTATTCTCCTTAAATGTCCCCTGTAGATGTTTTTGATGGTGGGGAGGGTTTTGCCTGTGATGTCCTGGGCTGTGTCCACTACCTATTGCAGAGCTTTAAGTTTGGGGCTATTGGCGTCCCCATAGCAGACCGTGATGCAGCCAGTCAGCACACCTTCTTCCACATATCTGTAGAAATTTTCCAGGGTTTCCAAAGTCATCTCAAATCTCCCCCAACTCCTGAAGAAGTAGAGATGTTGAAATGCTTTCTTTACTATGTCATTAGTGTGTTGTATTCAGGAAAGATCCTCCAAGATAGTGACTTCTAAGAACTTAAATTTTCTCACCTCTTCAACTTCTGGATGCCTAATGATCACTGCATCATACACTTCAGGTTTCCCTTTCCTAAAATCAACAACCAGCTTCTTGGTTTTGGTAACATTGAGTATGAGGTTGTTAGTGCACCGTTCAGCCAAATTTTCAATCTCCCTCCTGTATGCTGACCCATAGCTGCTTTTTATACAACTCATTCCCATGATTTTGTCAGTAAATTTATAGATGGTGTTGTTGCCGGCGTGCAAAGTGAATAGAGCAAGGGGCTAAGAATGCAGCCCTCATTGTGGTCTGTAGGTAAGGAAATCCATTATCCAATTACAAGCAGTGCCCAGGTTACAAACGAATTCCATTACCTGGGTCTGTCCATAAGCCAAATTTGTATGTCAGGCAGAGCAGGTACTTACAGTTCTTATTTAACATTCATGAGGTCAAATTATGTACATGAGCAAACTGAGTAACAGTCCATTCGTAAGTACGAGTTGTTCATAACCCAGATGTTCATATCCCAGGGACTGTGAGTACATAATGAGGTGCAGAGTCCCAGGTCTTTGAGTTTACTGATGAGTTTTGAGGGGAAGATGTTGTTAAATGCCGAACTGTAGTCGATAAAGAGCATCCTGATATATGCATCTTTGCTGTTCAGGTGTCTAGGGTTTTATCTTTGCTATATAAAGTATGGTTGACCTGCTGAGTTTCTCCAGCATTGTGTTCCATGATCATTTAATTTCATGGATGTTTTCACATCTTAATCTTGTTTGTAGAATGTCTCTCCTAATTTTATTGTACTTTTCCTTGTCCATAAGATCACAAGATTGTAAGACATAGGAGCAGAAATAGGCTATTCAGTCCATCGAGTCTGTCCACCATTCTGATCCATTTTCCCACTCAGCCTTACTAATCTTTCCTTCTCCCCATAACCTTTGGTGTCGAGTCATTAATTCCTCTTTTCCATAATCTCTCAACTCTTTCCCTTCTCTCCATCTTACATAATGGTGCATTTCTTTATCCATACCATTTTTTGTGAGTATCTCAATGAGATAAATCCAAGATATAAGATTTATCCTTTTCAAGAAATGTAATTTCAAAATGTTTGGCCTGGAAGTCAGCCTGAAGAAAACTGAGGTCCTCCATCAGCCAGCTCCCCACCATGACTACCAACCCCACCACATCTCCATCGGCCACACAGAACTCAAAATGGTCAACCAGTTTACCTACCTCGGCTGCACCATTTCATCAGATGCAAGGATCAACAAAGAGATAGACAACAGACTCGCCAAGGCAAATAGCGCCTTTGGGACTCTACACAAAAGAGTCTGGAAAAACAACCAATTGAAAAACCTCACAAAGATTAGCATTTACAGAGCCGTTGTCATACCCACGCTCCTGTTCGGCTCCGAATCATGGGTCCTCTACTGGCATCACCTACGGCTCCTAGAATGCTTCCATCAGCGCTGTCTCCGCTCCATCCTCAACATTCATCTCCAACATCAAAGTACTCGAGCTGGCAGAGTCCGCAAGAATCGAATCCATGCTGCTAAAGACCCAACTGCGCTGGGTGGGTCACGTCTCCAGAATGGAGGACCATCGCCTTCCCAAGATCGTGTTATATGGTGAGCTCCCCACTGGCCACCGAGACAGAGGTGCACCAAAGAAGAGGCACAAGGACTGCTTAAAGATATTTCTTGGTGCCTGCCACACTGACCACCACTAGTGGGCTGATATCGCCTCCAACCGTGCATCTTGGCGCCTCATGACAAAGACAAAAGAGAAAAAACCCAACACCCAACCCCAACCAACCAATTTTCCCTTGCAACCGCTGCAACCGTGTCTGCCTGTCCCGCATCGGACTTGTCAGTCACCAACGAGCCTGCAACAGGCGTGGACATACCCCTCCATAAATTTTTGTCCGCAAAGCCAAGCCAAAGAAAAGAAAGAAAGAAAAAATTAATATAGAACCTAAATCCATTTAAATTATTTTAATGCTTTACCCTCTTTGGTTTGCAAAGACCTCATTGGAAGTGGTACTATATTTTCACTCATACAGCACTCACACAAAATTAATGCACACACACATATTACATGGAAAATCTGAAATAATATAGAAAAGCTATTGTATAGTGTGCATATGCATACACTGTGCATGTGTAGTATTATGCAGTCCTGTCCAGTACCTTCATATGTCCTTTAAAAGTCACAAAAAACAAATCAGATTAAAGAAGACAGTGAAAAAGAATCCAAATTTGAAGGATTTGAAGGGTTTATGGATAATAATGAAGGAGACGAATAAACCAGGTCCTTATTTCACTTGTTCATTCAGATGTTATATAGTTTTTGACGTCCGCATTTTTTTTATAATTCCAAAGAAGCAATTAAAATAAATTTTAATGTAAAACCAGTTGATGCTCAAATAACTTCAATTTTATATTCAACGTGTAAAAATGTTCTGGTATAGTGTGCTTACAGCAATAGCGTGGGATGCGTAAAAATACTGTATTCTTCTCTCTATGAGCCTTTCTTTTTAATTTCCTTATTTTCAGAAACCAGTATTGCTTTATTTTCATTGTTGCAGTTGACTAAAATTCATTTAATATTCAATACGTCGATCTCAGCATTCTTCAATGTAGACAATGACAAATTCTATCTTTCAATAAACTCCCGGCATATAGAAAAAGTAGTAAACAATATGCAGTTGAGTTTCATTTGTACAGGTTGGCAGCAAAACCTTTATTTCCATCACAACATTCTACAGGAGCAGAATAGAGAGTGTCCGGGCTGGCTGCATGATGCTGTGGTATGGTAACTGCAAAGTATCAGTACAGAGGGCGATTAAAACTGCTGAAAAGGTCACTGGGGTCTCATTTCTCTCTATCCACAATATCTACAGGGAGCAATGCTTAAAGAGGGCTCAGAGAATCATTGAATACCCTTACCATCCAGCCTTCAGTAGCTTCAATGAAGAAGTACAAGGCCATAAAAACCAGGGCTGTCAGGCTGGGAAACAGCTTCTTCCAGCAGGCCATGATATTATTGAACAATTCTATATATATATAAAAATTTATCTATCAATTTACATATTTATTTTGGATTGCTCTGTACACATGTCATTTGTGTGTAAGGTGTAATCTGTGTCTGTGTGCCTGCACTATGGTCCAGAGATACACTTTTTCGTCAGGTTGCATAACAATAAACTTCAACTTGAATAATTACAATAAAGGAAACAATAAATTTGAACATGGCACGATCCCACAAACAACAAAAGGAGCCAGATTTATAAAATCATGAGGGGGCAAAGATTAAGTAGTCATACAGGTACATGGTTTAAAAAAAACCCTATACAGGGAATATGGGACAAACACAAGCAAATTGGTGAGAAAGTACGCTTGGATTATTAAGTGCAGATTTGGTCATCCAGTATTAGGAAATAAGTGATTAATTTGGAAAGTGTGCAGACCAGATTTGTAAGAATGTTACAAGGGCTGGTCAAGGGAGAGATTGGGACTTTTCTCCCTGGTGCATTGGAGGCTAAGGGAGGACTTTACAGAGGATTGTAAACTTATGAAGGTGCAGATTTAAGGTGAGAAGGAAAAAGATTTAAAAGGGACTTGAGGGGAAGTGGGTGTGTGAGCTAACAGAGGAAATTGTGGCAGTGGGAAAAATTTAGGAAAGATTAAGACAGATATGGGCTGAATACATGCAAACGGGCCTAGCTTTGTCATCATGTAGGACTCATAGGAGTTGATGAAATGATGTAAAATGCATAATTAGAGCTAATCACTGTACTCCTAACCATCAAATCACAGGATTGTTGCAAAAATCTACCTGAGGGACTAATGTAGTTCAAAAAGGAAATCTGCCTTTCTGTTTGGTCTAAACTGAATTGAATTGTTCATTGTCACAAGCATCGAAATACAGTAAAAAAAAAGCTTTGTTTTGTGTGCTGTCCAGGCAAATCAAACTATATACACTTTGTTCTTGCTCTGCCATCAGTAAAGAAGTGTAGGTGCCCCAAGACTCATAGCTGACAGGTTCAGGAACAGTTGGTACCTCTCCACTATTAGATTCCTGAACAACAAACTTAATCAGAGACTCACTTAAGGACTCATAATTTATTATTGCATATTTATTTTCTTTATTGCATAGTCAGTTTGTTTGCACTTTTATCTTTGTTTACATTTCTTTCTTTTATCTTTGTCAGCTTTTTGCACTCCTGATAAGTAGAAATTCTGCCTGGTCCACAGGAAAAGAATCTCACGGTTGTATGTGGTGTCATGAATGTACTCTGACAATAAATCTGAACTTTGAACTTTTGAACAATACATAAGACAACAGTTACTACATGGATAAAATCAAAAGTGTGGGAGATAATGTTACAAAAAAACAAGAGTTTAGAGTATAGGTTTAGAGGAAAAGTACAGCCATACAGTGCAAGGCATTATCTTTTACAAATGTGAGATTCATTCAAGAGTCTGATAATGTCAGGAGAGAAACTGTCTTTAAATCTGGAGGTGCGTGTTTTCAAGCTCGTGTATCTCCACACTGACAGGGTGGGGTGGGGGGGAGGCGCGAGACAAAGAAAATATGATAAATTTGGGATGAGATGCTTAAATAAGTTGTCTGGTTTCCTGAGGCAGCAGTAATAGTTTTCTTAACTAACTCAGAAGATAGAGTGGATAGAGGGGTAGTTGGTTTGTGAAATGGCCTGAGCTGCATTCACAGCTCTTGGCAATGTCTTGCGTGGAGCAGGTCCCTTCCCAATCTGTGGTGCATCTGGACAGGATAATTCCTATATGTGGCTGCAGATTATCAATGTGATTCCGTTTTTTCTCCCATCACATTAGGGACAATTAGGATTGGACAATGAAAGCTAATGTTATTAGCAATCAATATACAAATAAATATCGAAGCATAGATACAATAACATTAAAAAAAAACATTTGTATATATAATGTTGATGTGATAAGTTCAAAATGGATGAAAGGGGTGAAAAAATATGTTACATGATCTAAAAACAGTTTACAACTAGCCAGGCAATATTTCACAGATGATATGATGATTTTGATTTGTTCAAAACCATTTCTTCTTTTCCTAACTAACTCGGAAAGAAAGACACGAGCTGGAGAAACTCAGCAGATCAAGCAACATCAGTTGACATTTCAGGCCAGGACCCTGCCCCAAGACAATGAGGACAGAGTTTTAAGGATTGGACAGGGTATGAACAGTTGAACAGGGGTCAGTGGGAGACTGGTGAACTCAGAAAGGGTGAAGGATGACAGAAAGAGACAGTTGATCGACAGGCGTCAGACCAAGGGAAGGACAGAGGGAGGCAAGAAAAACAAAGGAGCAGGGTATGCAATCTTGCAAAGAAATTTGGAATCAACCATGGTAAACCTGTTTGTTGTCACACACAGACCGATCTAACGAATGGATTTACCCCCCCCCCACCCCCAACAAGGACCACCCAATACAGCAAACAGACAATTTAATCATTATTATTATTGATAGGAGCCCTTCATTCAAAATGAATCGAATTAATTGAAATTAGCTTCCTTGGTTGCTGTAATTGGATTTGAATTCTTGTCTCCACCTCCTGAAAATGCAATAATTTAACCAACCAAGCTTCTAAATATCTATCTGACTCAGCACAGAGTTTCCCCTCCACTAGTGCTAGGGAATTACTGCGTTTCTGCGTGAATATTGGACCGTGATGAAAAGGGACGTCTTGCTAGACCTCATTCTATTCCATGTCATCAGCACATCGATGTTTTTATGAAAATAATAGAAATGCTCAGCAGGTCAGACAGCATATATGCAGAGTGAGTTAATGTTTCCGATCAGTGACTAACATTTTCTGTTTATTTTGCAAAGTTTCGCAGATAGTTTCCTGCACAAGTCCCGCAAAGCTGTGATGGAAATTAGTAAACATCAGGAGAAGCTTTGCAGCCTCTCTTATGTTCCAAATGATATGTTCCTTGACAGAAATTATACTCCAAAATATCGCTGCTAATTGCATGCTGCAATGTGATTAATGTCCCTTAATTACCTTTCACGTTGAATTTTTTGACAGCACTTTTATTGGAGATTTCCCTCAGCTTTAATTAATGGCAAGAGATTCCCAGGTTAAATTTCTCACTCCCCTCCTTCATCCATCAGTTCAGCTAGTTCAGCCTAATGACTGTCTTTTAAAAATTCTAAATATTAACATTGATTTCAGTTTTAACTTAAAAATGTATTTAAATATTTAAATAGATATTTAATGAAGTTTATAGTCTATATATATATATAATATACAAATGATTTATTGCAGTCACACAGGTACATAAAACTAAAAAAACTTAAGTGCAATTAACACAGAAGAAGAGAAAAAAAACAATTTTTTGCACAGATTTTTTTTAACCAATTGTTAAGGAATGGCAAAATGTGCAAAGCAGTTTTTTTCTGAAGATAAGAACCATGTCGTCTTCTACATCAGATGTTCTCAATGGGAGGGCAACAGCACATTTATATTAAAGATTTTTATTTTTTTAACTTCCTGTAACATAATTATTTATGGTCTTTTTGTGTAGTTGGTGGGAGAGAAGTATAGAAGAAACCAAAACTTGTCTGCTTCACAGGGAAGGGAGCCCATAAACTTTGAGCCATCCTATAATGGCCATAGCCAAAATATAGTTGAGAATGGATGTTCTTAATCACATAAACATGGAATGGCGAATTAACACAATATGGAGTATATGATCTCGATCGTGTGTTTTCAGAATAAATTGGATGGGAGAGGCCTGGAGGGTTATGGAATCGGAGCAGGTCAGTAGGACTAGAGAGATGATGACCGGCACAGACTAGCGGGGCATAATGGCCTGTTTTCTGTGCTATAGCATTCTATGGTTCTAAGTACTTTCTATTAGTAACCCTTGACCCTTCAGAGTCAAGGGTTAATAATAGAAGATGGAATACAGAACATTACAGCATAGTACACGTTCTTCAGCCCAAGATGTTGTGCCGACCTAAATAAACCCAACAATCTAAGCCTTCCCTGCCTCACAGCCATAACCCTCTATTTTTAATACCTATGTAGTTCATTTTAAAACACTGCTTTTCAAATATTTAAGCAAGAAATTCATTGACAAGACCAATTGTTACAGGAAAACAAAATGTTAGAGATTTTTAACATTCCATTTTATAATCAAACAAAGTGGAGATTTCCCATCTGTGATATGGTTTACAAAGCTCTCATTTTATTCAACAATTGAAAAGCTAGTGCATCCATGTGTATGAGTCTGAGTTCTAGCATTATGAAATACTATTATTGTTTCAGGCATCAAAAAGTGTATGACTCTGTCCTAGCATCAGTGACAATGGCTTAAAATCTGCAGGGTTTTGCAGGCAGGTTTGAATGGAGATGCAGCATTTCCAAGTATAAATGTCAACAAGTTTTGTGAATGCCAAAAGCAATGTTCATGCTGAACTTTACTGCAGGATTCTCCTTCAAGACATACTAAATGGAGGTTGCCCATCACCTCTGTTCAAAATTCACACTTTAAGTTCAAAGTTCAGATTATTGTCAGGTACATGCATGACATCCCATAGAGCTCTGAGATTTTTTTTCCCTGCGGGCAAGGTAGAATTTCTACTCCGCTGCAAATGGTCCTCATTGATCCTGTACTAGGTTAGATGACCTTTGAGTATCAGGGGGAAAAGATGTGGAGAAGGCGAGTTAAAAGTACTTTTAAATTATTTGGCTGGGGTTCAATGATTTTAATTATTCTAAAGTAATTTAAAATGCTTCTGACCATTTACTGTTCAAAAAACATATTTTAATAAATTTCCATTCATTTTATTTTAATAGCTTGCAAATGCTCTGACCTCTCATGTTATATTCAGAAATATTGGGATGCTTTGGACACCTTGACAATCAGCAAAGCTTGTCTTTTTCAAAAGGTTGGCCTTTGGGACAACTATCCCACCGAGAGGGTAGTTTGTTTCTGGAACAAGTGACTG
Organism: Narcine bancroftii; assembly: GCF_036971445.1. Taxonomy (NCBI): domain Eukaryota; kingdom Metazoa; phylum Chordata; class Chondrichthyes; order Torpediniformes; family Narcinidae; genus Narcine; species Narcine bancroftii. Next base: position 41,346,600 of record NC_091476.1, on the reverse strand, counting down.
AGGAAACTACAGAAGCAGGTACCATTTTGAGTTCAAACGACATTTGGGTCGATGGATGGAAATGAATGGATGAGAAGTATATAGATCAAATGCAAGCAAATGGGACTAGACTTGATCAGTGTGCACAAGATGGGCTGAAGGGCTTGTTCTGTGCAATGGCTCTACTCTTTCAAACTCAAGAGAGAAGCAGTTCTGCCTGTTTAATGACAACAAGAGATGGATTACCTGCCATAAAATGCATAAACCTGTACTTACTGGAAGTCTAAAACTCAAAGCAAGTGAACAGTAGAACGGGACAAGGCGACATCTGCAGAAAGTCATTTTACGCCTAATACCTTTGTTCGGAACTCAGTTCTGAGAAGGCATACAGACCAAATATGTACTTTTTTTCTCTCTTCAGATGCTGCCTGACTGGCTGAACACTTCCAGCATTTTCTTTTGTTATTATGAGTATCAAAGCCAGGCTGAGGAATTTTTTTTTTTCCCCTCAGGCAGTGAGGATGTTGAACGACCAAAGGAATTGCTCACACTAACCATCCATGACTCCCATTTGTACAAAATAATATTCATGTATTTATTCTTATAGTTAAAAAAATTTGTCCTGAATATGTATTATTTGTCTGAATGTGTGTTATGTCTGGTTGTGTTTTGCACAGAGGACCGGAGAATGCTGTTTCGTCGCATTGTACTTGTACAATCAGATGAAAATAAACTTGACTTGATGAACTGTTTAGCAATTATTCAGAACATACATTACAGCACAATACAGGCCCTTCAGCCCATGATGTTGTACCTTCTGATGTAAACCTACTCCACAACGATCTAATTTTTCTCTCCTTCACACCCTTAACCCTCTATTTTTATGATATCTGTGTGCCTGTCTAAGAGGCTGTTATACCAGCCTCCACCACTATCCCAGCAATACATTCTAGGCACCCACTATTCTCTGTATAAAAAACACTTACTCCTGACATCTCCACTAAACTTTACTCCATTCCTCCATCTATTTGCTCCTATCACCTCGAGAAAATGGTGCTGCTGGTTCATAATTTTATTAATGGAGGCTTGCTGTGTGAACATTGGGAGCTATACTTCCTACATTTCAACAATGATGACATTTGGAAACGCACTTCATTATTGAGGTGAAAGTGACGTGAACAGGATGTATTCACAAAGGTTGCCATATTGCCCCATTTTATTGGTTACAACTGTCATTTCCTTACAGCCTTACACAAAAATGCTGGAGAAACTCAGCCAGTCATGCAGAGTTCTTTATGTAGCAAAGATAAAGATAGATAACTGACGTTTTCAGGGCTGAGCCCTTTGTCAAGGTAGGAGCAAAAGGCAGCCAGGCACCTGAATAAAATGGTGGGGCGGGTGGGGCAGAGGGAGGAGCAGGAGGTAAAGGGTGGGAGGGCAGAAGAGAAAAGAGCTGAGAAGTGAGGGAGGGAAGGGGGTGGAGAGCAGGAAGAAAGGAAACAGAGGGATGGGGAAGAGAGAGGGAGAGAGGGGAGTTGTCTAATGGAAACCAGAGTAGGCAATGTTATTGCCATCTAGTTGGAGTGTGCTCTGATGGAATATTAGGTGTCATTCTTCTAATTTTTCTTTAAATTTCAAAATTAATCACTTCAGCTGGCAGCTTGTTCCACATTCCCACCACTCCCTGTGTGAAGAAGTTCCCCTGAATGTTCCCCTAAACATTTTAACCTTTCACCGTTAACCCATATGCTCTAATTTTGTTTCACCTAATCTCAGTGGAAAGACTTACTCGTATTTACTCCATCAATACCCTCATAAGTTTGTATCCTTCTATCAAATCTCCCCTCATTCTTCTGCATAAAGTCCTAACCTGTTTAACTTTTCCCTGTAACTCAGTTCCTCAAATCCCAGCAACATCTTTGTAAATTTCTGCCCCCTTTCAATCTTCCCTCTGATTAGGTGACCAAAACTGCACGCAATACTCCAGATTTGGCCGCATCAGTGTCCTATTCAACTTCACCAGAACATCCCACCCCTTTCCTTCTTTGTTCCTGGTTTGTTTTTTTTAAATTGTAATCAAGTCAAATCAAGTTTATTATCATCTGATTGGACAAGTACAATCTGACAAAAGTGTTCTCCAGTCCTCAGTGCAAATAACGCAGACACAAAACCAGACAAAGCACACATATGGCTAAACAATATATATGCAGGACAAGTATTCATACATACAAATAAATTAATAAATATTGTTCATTGAATATGAGAGTCTTGGATGGTCAGTGGGAGCAATTTCTTTGCTCATTGAGCATTCTCACTGCCCATGGGAAGAAGCTGTTCCTCAACCTGGTAGTACTGGCTCTGATACTCCTGTATCTTTTTCCCAACAGGAGCAGATGAAAGTTGCTGTGTGTGGGGTTGAAGGGATCCTTAATGATTTTGCACCCCTTGTCACACAATGATGCTGGTAGATCACATCAATTGGAGGGGGGGTGGTAGGGGAGGGAGATCATGATCCTTCACATAATTATTTTCATGTGCTGACCAGCTGCATCATGGTCTGGTACGAGGGCCCAATACCCCTGAGTGGAAAGCCCTGCAAAATGTAGGGCTTTCCACAGGAAATGTAGGACATCACAGGCAAAACTCTCCCCATCATTGAGAACAGCTACAGGGAATGCTGTCTTCAGAGAGCAGCAGCAATCATCAAGGATCCACGCAACCCAGCACATGCTCTGTTCTTGCTGCTGCCACAAGACTCACACCACCAGGTTCAGGAACAGCTGCTAACCCTCCACCATCAGACTCCACAACATCAAACTCAATCAGGGACTTATTTAAGGACTCTTACTTTGGCACTTTATTGTATTTTTCTCTCTTTATTGCAGTCAATTTGTTTACATTTCTTTATTTGTTTATGTTGTGTACTGTCAGAAAATAACACTTCTGCCTAGCTGACAGGAAAAAGAATCTGAGGGTTGAATGTGATGACATGTATGTACTCTGACAATAAATCTGAATCTGAAATCATGCCTTGATCCTTGTCAGTCCTGTCCAAGAAGGTGATTCAAAGTTTGCTGGCAATTGGACAAATGCATGCCTTTGGCAAAATCTGTCATTATACTGACAGATGCCGAAGACTTTGGCACTTACCTTGAGATAAATAATAAAGGAACTATTTCTTTGCAATTCAATGTCACATCTGCATAATTGCCAACACTTAAGCATGAACTTGTGACATGACAAAGTTATTTCAATCTGTTTGACGCACAGAAAAGTTAATGGATATTTATTGTAAATCTCCAGGATATTTTTTATTGGAAATATAATAAAAGTTAAACTACTTAAATATAATTACTTAAAAGCAATTTCTGAAATTGCATATGGAAGTAGTCACCATTTGACTTCTGAATGTCCCAGGGTGTTTAAGATAAGCTTATTATTTTGGATGTTGTGCACATATTATCAATGAAGGATCCTCGGTGACATAGCTTCCTTGACAGCTCATAAATTGAAACGGCAGGCAGAATTTGGAAGGATGCAATGGCGCAATCCGCAGCACCATAAATGCGGCAGAGAGGATCATTGGGGTCTTGCTCCTCCCCCTCCCCCGAGGTGATTTATCATGATATCGTTGTTTAAAGAGGACTCGCAAAATTCCTTTTCCAGATATTCCTGTTGGGGAAAAGATGCAGGGTTATCAGAGTCAGGCTGAGGAAGAGCTTCTTCCCACGGGCAGTGAGACTGCAGAATGACAGCTAAAATAACTCTCTGTGACTCTCCTATTTATTAAGAATATTTATTTTAATAAATCATCATATGTACGTGTATATGTATTATTTGTGGGTATGTGTGTTTTGTTGGTACGTATTGTTTGCACTGTTCTGCATCGTGACCTGGAGAACGCTGTTTTGTCTGGTTGTACAAAGCCAAGCCAAAGAAAAAAAAAGAACTGGTACAATCAGATGACAAGTAAACAAAATTCAATTTGATCTTGAATGGTGAGTTAGCCACAAATTCAAGTGAAACACAGAAGTATGCAACCTTCATACTTTGAAGGTCTCAGGCCCGAAACATCATCTATATATCTTTGCTTCCTATCGAGTTCCTCCAGCATTTCTGTGTTTTTAAATGGCTACAGGTATAATCCTATACTTTCTCAGGGATAATAAATCATTGGATATAAAAGCAGACCCTGCCTGGATATTTGAATTAATAAAAGCATGAAATGCTATGTTCATCCTTCAAGGGCAGCACGATTAACATAGAGGGTGGTATGGTTTGCCTAGAAGGGTGGCACAGTTAATGTAGAGGGTGGCACAGTTAGAGAAGAGAGTGGTGTTACGCTGTTACAAAGCTAGAGCCCTGGCTTGAAATTCATTGCTGTCTGTAAGGAGTTTATACGTTCTCCCTGTTTCTGTGTGGCTTTCATCCAGGTACACTGGATTCCTCTCAACTTTCAAAAACGTACAAGTGTTGTCGGTTAATTGGGTATTTGGGCAGCATGGACTCGTGGGCTGGAAGGGCCTGTCACCATGCTATATGGCTAAATTAAACATTTTAATTAATGTACCTGAAACTCCAGATTCAATTTCGTTTCTGCTGTCATCAGACTCTTAAATGAATCTCACTCTCTGGCACTGACAAAAGATGAAGCCACAGCCATGTTTTGAATGGTGCTTTCTTTAGGCACCTCACCCTGTAAAACGAAACCCTGCATATTTGACTTACTTCTGCTCTGTGGCTTATTTGCTATTATTGAGTGACCTGCTGCATGGGTTAACCTGGCTGGACAGCATGCAAAACAAAGCTTTTTACTTTATCTCAGTACACGTGGCAATAAACAACTCAATTATTAGTGGTGTAGTGATGGAAGCAGATATAATAGTAGTGTTTAACAGGCTTCTGAATTTTACACATGAATATGGACAGGATGGAGGGATATCCATCAAGGGCAAGCATTAGAATTTTAGTTTAAGTTGGTCATCATGTTTGGCAGAGACTTGTGGGCTGAAGGGCCTGTTTCTGAGTATTATTCTCTGTGTTCAGTAGTCCAGATGCCAATCACAAACATCAATCAATATTTAATATTCTAACTTTCTGGCCCCTAAACAATTATTCCAGTAAAGTTTTACAAGAGGAAAATTTTATAATTCCATTCTTTTGTTGACAGGATCATAACTCATTTGGTTTGGTGCTGATAATCCCCCCCGGAATGTACAACTGGAATTATTTTCAATTACATCTGCGTTTCCAATAAAATCATTTTAATTGGCTCTCTTCATTTCTCGTTGATGGCGAATGCATTGAGTGGTGATCAAATTCAGCGGTGGTTCCACTCTAAACTGCTTACATTTTCAGATTTATTTACGGCACAGGAGAAGCTGATTCCAGCCATTTAAACCCATGCTGCCCAATTTCACCCAAATTCACTTACAATCCCGTATGTTTGGAGGAGGGGAGAAAACCAGGGTACTCGAGGAAAGCCCACACAGAAATGGGGAGAAGGTACAAATTCCTTACAGACAGCGGTGGATTTGAATTTGGGTTGCTGCCATTGTATTAGCGTCGTGCTAACTGCTACGCTAAATCCAACTGATCCTTCACTGAAGAACAAATGAGACATCAGACAAAGGTGGACCTCCTCTCAGTTTCCTGAACTGTTCCCAGTCCATTTATACACCTGATCTTATACAAAATTAGAAGAGTGCAGCACAGGAATGGGCCATTCAGCCCACATGTCTGTGCTGTACACAAAACACAAGCAAACTAAAATGCTGCTGAATGCACCTATTAGATATTCCTCCATCCCCTCATGTTTTTGAATCTATTCAGAAGCTTTGTCATTGTAACCAGCAACTAGAAGCACTGCCATTGTATCTGCTTCCCCCACTATTCTTGGCAGCCTGTTCCACCCTCTGTGTTAAAAATATTCAATTTAATTTTTCAAATTTAGACATACAGCACTCTAGCAGGTTAATTCGGCCCTTCGAATCCTTGCCACCCAATTTACACCCCAAAACCCTCGGATAAACCTACACAGATACGGGGAGAACATACAAACTCCTTACAGACAGCGCCAGATTTGAACCCTGGTCCAGTGCTGGTCGCTGGTACTGTAAAGGTATTGTGCTAACCGCTATGCCAACCGTACCGCTCTCATTGCATGTGTTCTGCAAACTTCCTCCCCCTCACCTTAAACTTTAAATAAATCATTTCATTTTGTAACAGATAAAGATGTAATGTTTTATTTCATGGATAGAGAGAATTATTTTGGCATAGGATGTGGTCCAATCTAAGATAATTGTGCCATCCCTGTTTAAGAGTTCTCCATACAATATCATGTTTCCTTCCTCTATCTCAGGGACATGGAGGACAAAAATATTTCAGTTCTTCAGTCTTGATGAAAGGGTCTGATCCAAAATGCTTTGAATTCTTTTTCTCCCACTGATGCTGTTTGACCCACTGAGTTCCTCCAGAAGATTGTGAACAGTTTCAGAATTCAGCATCTAGAGTCTGCTGCATAGCTCCATGGACTGTTAATAGTACTCTGCATGATCACCCGCCAAAAGTAAACTGCCTGAGCCATTTGCACTCTGGCCTGCACTATCCAGAGCTGACCTCCGATGCTGTCTGTGTGGAATTTTCTGGGTCTCCCCATGACCCACCAAGTTGGCTCTTGAATGTTCTCTGTAAATTTCCTTCATTTGTGGGTGATTGTCAGAATATGGGACAGCAGGTGGGAATTTGGGAGGATAAAATATAATATTGATGTTAGATTAATTTGACTGGAGGTTTGATGGTCAGCATGGACTCGATGGGCTAAAGGGCCTGTTTCTATGCTGTATGTCTCAGTGGATCTGTATACACTCGTGTTTCTTTTCTTTGTTTGGCCTTAGATCAACGTGATGACTTAATAGCTTCTGTTAATCGTTAAGAATTCTATTAATCATTTCTTTCCTCATTTCTTAACACACATTTAATCCTTCTTGTTCTGGTCACCATTCCCTTCCTCTAATCAACAAACTGGCCTCATAGCAACCGTTACTCCCAAACAGTTCAGTTCATTGCAAAGTCTCCCGTAGTTGGCGAGCTCTCACTAGCCCATTAAAGCCATCTGTGGATTTTAAATGTGGAAATAATTAGAAGCAAACTCAGTTTTCCTCTCATCTCACCTTGGTTCCTCTGATGCAGGGCCCACTCTGTGAATCTGCATGGGTCGGCTGTACTGACAATAACCTCAGCAGCAGTGTGAGTATAAGGCAGCTTTAATAAACTAATATGTACACTAAAAGGTCTTGTCTCTGCAATGGAAGGCTAGACTCTGGACTGCTTTATATACAAGGTCACCGGGATGACCCCTGGTGACCTTGTGGTGTAATTACATATCACCACATCGGCTTACCTTGTTTGGGTAGTGACAGCATTTTGGAATGTTATCAAGTGGCTTTGGATCAATTCTTTGGTTTCTATCATTACATTTAATTGCCTGTAAACAGTCTATAGTCAGTCAGAATACCAATCAGTACAACAATTCTCATATAATTAACGTGCAATTTCTGACTGGTAACTGAATAACTGGAGATGTTGGCTAGCATTTTCTAACTTTACTGCTGTGCTAATTGCACGGAACTTGGTGATTTTCTGACACAATTTTAGATTTCTTTCATTTAAATATTTTTATTGAGTTTAACATCTAAACTTGCACACAAAATTTAAAGGAAAACACCTAACAAGTCATCTCATATACATACAAGTACAGATAAAAGGATGGAACTACATTAGACAGTTCCTTAATTCACATGAGAAAAAAAATTATTGAATTAATCTATGATAACCACATTGAAACCCATATTTGACAAATTAATTGATTAAAATTTTTTTAAAAACCTAAAAGCTAAATCTAATCTACCCCCTCCCTCTAATCAAGATAATCTTTGTAGAGAAAAGGAAGATGATGGATCGGATAGCAACCTGCAGACATCGGACAGAGAATCTCCGGAACATTCAAAATTCTTGATTCTTCCAATCCTGATAGAATCTTTAAAGTTGTATCTCCAAGCTTAAATAGGGCGTTACATCGTGTAACCACAGTATATGAGTAGGTGAAGAGTCATCTTTCCATTTCAATAAAATTGCTCATCAGCATGGTAAAGCCTAAACCTTTCTCCTGAGTTGCAAACAGAGGTATATCTGGCTCATGTGAAAAATCAAAAAAAGTAATCAATGAACATGGTGCTTTAAAATTCTAACATCTGGAAGATTTTGCTTTTCAACGCAGCACAGATGGAAATGAAGAGCTTTCTGTCCCTTCACAGATGCTGACTAACCTGTTGGGTTTTCCTGACATGCCCAGTTCTTTGATTCACATTTCTAATGCTGTTTGTTTTTTTTATCTCTCTTCTGTCTTTTCTGTGCATTCCTTCCCCAGGTAATAAATGGAAATTCAAGTCAATTTATCGCGGATGATGGAAAATACACCACAATCACTCAAAAAAACCATAAGAATATAAGAAATAAAAGCAGGAGTATGCTATGTAGCCTGTTGAACCTGCTCCACCAACAAGGGCTGTGGACTTAACTCCATTACCTTCCTTTTCCCCATAACCCTTAATTCCCTAAATATGAAAACAAATCTATGTATGTCTTAAATGTATTTAATGAGGCAGTAGCTACTTCTTCCTTGAGCTGAGAATTCTACAGATTCACTCTTTGGCTTGGCTTCGCGGACGAAGATTTATGGAGGGGGTAAAAGTCCACGTCAGCTGCAGGCTCGTTTGTGGCTGACAAGTCCGATGCGGGACAGGCAGACATGGTTGCAGCGGCTGCAGGGGAAAATTGGTTGGTTGGGGTTGGGTGTTGGGTTTTTCCTCCTTTGCCTTTTGTCAGGAGATTCACTAATCTCTGGGAAAAGCAGGTCCTCCTCATCTCCATTTTAATCAACCAAAACTTTTCATTAATTTAATTTAGAGATATAGCGTGGTAAAAAGGCCCTTCCGACCCACAAGCCCCCACCACTCAAACACAAATAAACCTACAAATCCCATATTTCATTGGAACATGGGAGAAAACCAAATCACCCATGGTCGCAATACAAACTCCTCGCAGACAGCATCAGATTCAAACCTGAGTCATCGATGCTTTAACAGTGTTGCACTATCTGTGTCACTAACCATGAATTTTGAGGTACCAGTTGAAAATCATTTTTCTGCATTTGGACTAGGACTTCTTCCCTGCTGATCTTAGTGCAGTCAGTGACAAACATGGTGGAAAGTTTCGCCAGGACATTGCAACCTTGGAAAAGTGGTATCAGGGCAACTGGAATCCGTCAAGGTTGGCTGACTATTGATGGTCACTGACGCGAAAAGCATCAGATGCTGAGTACAAATGAAAACCAGTGGCAAAACATTTTTAGTTCACTTGAACTAACGCAATCTGTCAACATCATTATGTGATAAAGTCTGCTAAATTCAATAAAAGTTCATTTCATTTTCTCCAACTTCCTGCGTGATGCAGCAAATCTGAAATTATTTTGCATTCAGCTTGAAGTAGTCTATCATAATCCCCTTTTTTTTCAGGAAGCAAACCTTTTGAAAAAAATTTGTCCAATGAAATTGATAAGGAGTGGAAGGATATAGTTCGAATATGAGCAAACAGGTCTATTGTCGATGGGAAAGGGGTCAACATAGATATAATGGGCAGAATGGCTGTGCTGTTCAACTCTCTGATCCTATACACAGTTCTTTGAAACTTAGAATGTGCTTAAAATATTCCCAAATCTGATGAAAAGTCATTGACCTGAATTTCCCCAGGCATTGCCTGACCTGTGCCACATTCTGTAATTATTCTGGTTTACATCTTCTGCATGTTATTTTACTTTGAGAAGAATGGATGGTTTTGTGCTGGAGAAATAGATAAAGCTTGTGAGCATAACATCTATAGCAGCAAAGACTGTGGAACTTGTTGGAGAATAATATTTACATAGCTTGGTCAGATTGAATGACTTCTGGGCTTGATGGAACAGTGGTGTCAGAAACAAAAGCACACGTTAGCTGGTATTGCTCAGCAGGCCAGGAAACAGCCGTAGGAAGACAAACAGAAGTAACGTTTTGAGTTAATGGGCCGACATCAGAACTGGGAATGGTTATAGATGAAACAAAGACAAAGACAGGAAGTGGAAGCAGAAGGGAAGTAATGGGAAAGTCTCAACAAATAAATGGAATGGATGGGTTATTATTGAGAAAAGGTTGGTCAGTCAAGGCTTCTATCTGCTGTTGTGCAGGGGACTTGTTTGAAATATACAGTATCAAATCATGGTTTTGATAGGATGGAAAAGCAGAGGTTGTTTCTTTTGGGAAAATAATCTAAAACTAGGGGGTCTATTTTAGGAAATGGTCAGCTATTTAAAACAGAGAGAAAATGTAATTCGCAGAATTACAAAGAACATTGGAAGCAATCGTGCCAACAGCTTCCTCCGGCAGCTCATTCCATGATCACATCTCTCTCTCTGAAAAGGCTGTTTCTCTGGTCCCTTTTAACTTGTCCCATTCTGAACTTAAAACAATACCTCCAAGCCTTGGCCTCATCTGGCTTGAGAAAAAAGATGGATCTATTACCTTTTTGTGACCCTCAGGACTTTATAAACTTCCATAAGGTTTCCCACTCGACTACCATTAAATCCCTCCTAAAGCCTCCGTCACAACAGGGAAAAATAGTTCCAGCTTGTCCAGCCTTTTCTTGAGACCTCACTTGGAGTATTGTGAGCAGTTTGGGCTCGTTTAAGAAATGAAGCGCTGACATTGGAGAGGGTTCAGAGGGAGTTCACAGGAATGATACTGGGACTGAAAAGGTTATTATACAGGTGCATTTGACAGCACTTAGCATGTACTGGTTGGAATTTAGGGGAATGAGGGGGGAAATCTCATTGAAACACTTTGAGAGTTGAGAGGTATGGACAGTGTAGATGTAGGAAGGTTATTTCCCATGGTGAAGGAGTCTAGCACAAGAAGGCACAACTTTAGGATTGGAGGCCACCCACTTAGAAATCCTGCGACTGCAAGGTCTATGCCCAAGATGGCAGCTCCTATGATCAGCAGCAATTTTGAAGGGTTTCAGACTCCGGGGAAGCAGAGGACCAGAGCACAGAAAACAGAGAGACCACCCCCGCCATCAGAGAAAGAGAAGCAACGGAGACGACCCATGGTACAGTGACCACAGCAGTGGACCAGTGAGGGGCTTTGTGGCTAGAAGACTGCTGGTGACTAAAGGCAAGCAACCCATGAAGGCTGTGAGCTGCTGGAGCCTGTGGTCAAGGGACTCACACCAGGCTGCACACTACTGGAGACTGGCTCAAAACTGACTGAAGGAGTACTAGGTATTGGAACTGGGATGCAAGAGAATGCTGAGGGTGCTGAAGGGTTCCTAATCCTATCCAAGATTCAGATTTGGAGCTCAGGTTGCCGATGGTTTGAATAGTTTGAATGGTTGGGCTTTGGTAGCACTGGAGGTGAATTCACGGAAACTCGGCGACAAACTCTGTTTTGCTTCTCTTTCTCTGACTGTAAGAGGCGCCTCAGGATATTTCTGCCGATGCGGAATCTGTCTGCCTTACACCAGATAAAAGCAGTTTCATGTACAGGGAGTCCCTGGGTTACGAATGTCTGACTTACGGACAACTTGTACTTTTGAACAAATTGTGTCCCCAATTTACGCATGCACCTTACATCACAAAATCCCCTTCCTGTATGCAAAACATCGATGGAATGGGAGTGTTAACTTTTAATCATGATCTTTTTTTCTTTTTTTCTATCTAAACCGTTTTAAGAAATGTTCCTTTAATTTTTTTTACACAGTACTGAGACAAACATTTGACTAACTGATGCTTAATATGGATTGATTGTACCTGTTCCAACTTATCTACAATTTGACTTAAAGAAAGACATAGGAATGGATCTTGCATCTTGACCCTTCAGATGCAGAGGAATTTCTTCAGCTAGAGGGTGGTAAATCTGGGGAATTTGTTGCTGCATGGTTTAAGGCAGAGATTGATAGATTCTTGATTAGCCAGGGCATTGAAGGTTATAGAGAGGAGACCAGCCAGAGGGAAAATGAATCAGCTTACGATTGAATGGCAGGGCAAACCCAATAGCCTATTTCTGCTCCTGTCATTGCATATCTCTCTCTCAGGCGACCCCTGAACCTCCTGCACTCCAGGCAAAACAAGCCATCCTATCCTCTGAACTAATCCATTCCAGTCTCTCCTCTAAAGGCTGAGGGACCTCCTGTTTTAATATTCCCTGAAGTTAGCAAATTGTAGCCAAAGCAATATTTCTAAAGGTGTAATAAGATGAGTGAGTCCATCTTACTTGAAACATGAAAGACTGAGATTGGATCAGGAATGACAGTCAGCCTTCATGGTTCTCATGATAAATGGCAAGATCCAGTCTGCTCAAAAGCTGCCTTGTTCTTGGGTAAATTTATTGAAATTTAGAATAGTGATTAACAGCTACTAGGCAGTGCATGACTGATACTCTGAGAACTCAAGGTGAAAATATTAGTGACCAGATTCTTGCTTCTTTTTACACTAGTAACATCAGAAGAATTGACATAAAGTGGTAAACAAGACAATCTGCTGATGCTCAGGTCTAGTGCAATACTCTAAAGTCCTGGAGAATCTCCTTAGGTCACATGGTAGTAAACGCAGCTCAGGACACAACAGAAACTTCTATCCCCTCTATGAACTCCAACCATTCGGAGGAAAGAACCCATCATGCCCAGAACACACTCTCTCATTCCTTCTCCCATTGGGGAGACAACTTAGGAGTGTGTAAGTGCACACCAACAGGTTTAAAAGCAGTTTCTTCAGCTCAATCATCAGGATCCTAAATGGACCCTACAGCAGTGCTTTGGCATGTAGCATTATCACTGTACTAGATACTTTATGACAAACAAACTTAAAGTTGAACGTAAAACTTTAACATAAGTGCGTGCCTTCAACAAGTGGGAATGATAATTTCTATAAGTAATCTGAAGCCACTTGAACACTGCGAAACCAAAAAATGGGAGATGATTATAGCTCATCAGGGGGTTACACTTAACATAACATAGAGAAGCTTTTATAATTCTCTATATTAATAGAGGTATTAAATATGACATTTAAACAAACAGAAATAAATTGGTTTTACAGCTGTGTTCAAGAAGCAGAAAGTAAAATATCAAAATCTGTCAACTTAATTTTCTGGCTCAGCTAAAAGTACTGTCAAATTACAAAATATGTGACAAATTAGTTGACGAATTCAGGGAAATCAGACATTTCTAGAAATGTAAAGCTTACTTTCATTCTACCCTTACTCAATGAAACTTATTTCAGCTCTAAAGTGGACACTTTACATCTGGCGAGACCCAACACTGGAGCAAAGAGGAAACTGCTGAAGGAGCTCAATGGGTGAGGCAGCATCCATGAGGGGAGAAGTTGACATTTCAGTTAAAGGCCCTGCACCAGGATTGAGAGTGGAGAGAGGGATAAGACAGGAGGCAGTATGTGGATTGAGGAGGGGTGAAGGGATATCAGAAAGGTACAGGTGGAGGAGATGGAAGGGTGGGGCTGGCCAACAGAGGGACGTGAGTGATAGATGAAGGCAGGTAAAGGAGAAGAGAGAGGCAGATAGAGACCGGTGGGGGCAGGAGAAGGTGGAGACATCTGCTGCAGAGTGATAATCAATTATCAGATAGGTGGTGGACCTGATAAATAAGGAAGATAATGGGAATGAATTGGAGGGAAGGGATGGGCAGATGGAACTAGGTCAGATAGAGGGTTCAGTGGGTGCAATATGTGGGGAGCAGATGGAAAGAAATAAACAAGAATTTTGCAGATGCTGGTGTCCAGTGCAGTACATAACAGGGCTGGAGAAAGTCAGGTCATATAGCATCCATGGAACCCAAGAGGTAGTTGATGTTTCAGGTCTGAGCCTTTCTTCAGGAGTGCCAAACATCAGACAGGCAGCTGAATAAGGAGGGGGCTGAAGGAAAGTGGGAGGAGCACAAGCATGTGATAGGTTGATAGGGGTTGAAAGGTGGTGGCAGAGGGATGAAAAAAGTGCTGTCTGATAGGAGAATAGCAGGGAAAGGGGTGGAAAGCTGGAGGAAGGGAGTCAGAGAGTCGAGGAAAAGTGAGACAATGGGGGAAGGGTGTTCAATGGTCATTGGAGAGGGCAATATTGATGCCATCAGGGTGGAGGCTGCAAAGAAATAAAATCAGGTGTTATTCCTCCAATTTACCTGTGGCTTCAACCTGGTGAAGCCAGGTGGAGGAGGGGGATGAACATGGGCGAAGGCTCTGACTGTGGAAAAGGAGAAAACAAATTAGAGGACTTGCAGTAGATCAGAGTGGGGGTGGGGGGAGAGATGAAAACACAGGAGGTAAGGTTACCTGAAATTGAAAAAATAATAATGCAAATGCCATTGGGTGATGGCTGTGAAGGTGGACTATGGGAGTTGTTCCTTTGGCTAAAATCGGGCCTCCTTCAGCAATGGAAAATGCCAAGGAAAGACAGGTCAGGAAGAGATTAAATAACATACAACTGTGGCCTTAGCCTTAGGATGTGTTTTGTCTCACCATTGTGGCATAGAAGAGGATTCTTGAATGCAGTACAGGTACACGATCCTTTATCCAGAACCCTTGGAGGACATTGTGTTCCGAATTTCGGATTTTTATGGATTTCGGAAAGCAAGATTTAAGCCCACCCGAATTGTGCTGCTGTATCCAGCCCCACCCCCTTTCAGTCACCTTGCTGTCTTGCCCCACCCCCCTTCGCCCCCCCCCCCCGACTCGCGCTGCCGGTCCCTCACCCACCCAACTCACGGTGCCGGTTTCTCAGCCGCCTGACTCGCGTTGCTGGTCTCCCCCACTCACCCACCCGACTTGTGCTGCTGGTCTCCTGGCTGCCCGACTTGCGCTGCTGCCTCTCTCCCCACTTGCCGGATTTTGGAGCTTTCTGGATTTTAGATGTCCGGATAAAGGATCGTGTACCTGTACTCCTTAAATCCAGAATGCTACAAATTCGCCTACGACACCACCAGTTGAATAACTGGAAATGGTGAGTCCAAATATAAGATAGGAATGATTGAGTGGGTGCCAGAACAACAAGCTTGCTCTCAATATTATGGTTATGGTTGCTTTAGGAACGAGAGATTGATGGACCACATACTTGTCTGTGTTGATGGGACAGAGATGAAGAGGATGCTGGGAGTCCATATTTCAGAAGACACTCCCATGTAGCCAGCACATCAAGGCAACTGTGAGGACGACACACCAACGCCTCTTCTTTCTAAGATGGAGGAGATTGGCATTTGTGGAATATTCTATCAAACTTCGACAGCTGCACTGTGAAAAATATGCCGATTGGTTGCATCACAGCATGGTTTGAGAATTCAAATGCCCCGGAACCCAGATGGCTACAGATGGTAGCAAGCATAACCAGGTCGATCAGTTTCTGACTTCCCATCCATTGCAGATATCTGTGAGGCGGCGCTGCCAATAAATAAACTTGAACCTGAGGTCTTCATTTGACTCATTATCACACTCCGTTGTCCCTTACAATCATTTTTTTATTTTAGATCTGGTCTTTTGTGTACTTCCACTCTCCCAGATTTTCATGGCTCTCTATCTGTTTAAAATTAGGTCCTGCTCTAATGACTTGCAGTTCTGTTGAAAGCTCATTGGCCTAAACTTGCCTACTTTACATTATTGTGCACTCAATTTATCTTCATAAGACAAGATGAGAGTTTATTGTTATATATAGGAAATGGCCCTTCAGCACAAGTATCTGAACATAATGTCTAGTTCAAACTAAAACGCTATTGCTTCCTTATGATAGATATCCCTCTATCCCGTTCACATGCATGCATCTATCGAAATTTCAGATTTCAGAGTACATACTTGACATCACATACAACTCTGAGATTTTATTTTCCCTGTGGGCGAGGCACCTATTGGCAGTGCAAAAAAGGACTGTATACATGTAAACAAATAAAGAGCAGTAAATTTGTAAACAAGTTTTTCAATACAGAGAAAATGAAAAAAAAAACAATAAAGTGCACCAGTAAGAATCCTTGAGTTTGTTGTTGAGGGGTCTGATGGTGGAGGGGTAGCAGCTGTTCCTGAACCTGGTGGCGCGAGTCTTCTGGCACCCACACCTCTTTCCTGATGGCAGCAGTGAGAACAGAGCGTGTGCTGGGTGTTGCGGATCCTTGATAGGTACTGCTGCTCTTTGATGGCAGGAGAGATTCTCTGAGACAGTGACTCCCAAGAACTTAAATTTGCTCATCCTTTCCACCCCTGATCATCGACCAATGATCATTGGATCATACACCTCTGGTTTTCACTTCCTGAAGTCAATAATCAGCGCCTTGGTTTTGGTGACATTGAGTGCGAGGTTGTGCACCTTTCAGCCAAGTTTTCAATCTCCCTCCTGTATTCTGACTCATTGCCTTTCCTTTACAACCCACTACTGTGGTATCATCGGCAAATTTGTAGATGGTGTTATTGTTGTACTGAGGTACACAGTCGTAGGTGAAAAGTGAAGAGAGCAGGGGGCTAGGAACACAGCCCTGGGGTGCTCAGGTCCTGATGGAGATTGTGGAGGAGATGTTCCTACCAATTGTGGTACTGATTATGGTCTGGAGGTGAGGAAATCCATGATCCAGTTCCACACTAATGTGTTGAGTCCCTGGTCTTGGAATTTGCTGAACAGTTTTGAGGGGATGATGGTGTAAAATGTCAAACTTTAATCGATAAAAAGTATCCTCATTAAATGCACCATTGCTGTCCAGTGTTCCAGGGCTTTGTGTAGAGCCAGTTACTAGGTTAGGTGAATGGAGCATATCCATTTTGCCACGCAGACAGGAGCTGATATGCTTCAACACCAACCTGTGGCGGATTAACTACCACACGGGCCCTAGGCTGATCTTTAGTAAGCCCTCCCCCCATCCTTGACCTCCCTGCTCCAGGGCCACCACCCTTTGTTGAATAGAATAAAGTATGGAGGAGGAGGAGGTGAATTATGAGGGTCTCGACCCGAAACATCACCCGACCCTTTGCCGCCATGCCGGCTTTGTTCCCTGCTTTGGAAGTAGTTGATCACCAAGTTCTGATGCAATCAACACAGTGGCAGGGTAGGCCGGCTTCCCATACTCTCTCTCCCATTGTTACACACCAGGCGTGCACCTCAATCCGCAGCCTCTGGGCACAAGCAATGGCAGGTAGTACAGAGAGATCATGGCTGCAAGTCAGGCCTCCAACCAGGCCAATGAGCCCCAGCCAGAATCACCTGCCATTTTACAATGGACGCAGTAAACACAGAGTGGGTTGGCACATGGCTTCCAAGAGACTGCAGAGACCACCAGGATCCCCGCTCACAGCAGAGGCATCCACTCTGGGATGCCGCTGCAGGCCGAATCTGATGGTGTGGCGGTACTCACCTTGCTCTGAGCCTGAGCTGTTGATAGGTAGCAGTCTCCATGGCTACCGTAACTATGGCATTTATTCTCAAGGCAACGGTTACTACCAATCTCTATTCGCGTCATCAGCTGCACAATGTTACTGCTCCCGCACCTCCCAACGTCTACTTCCATTGCCAGTACGTCATGCCATGTGCGCAGATGCCAGCACTTCATTGGTCTGTTAGGCGATCAATCAAATCATGAACAGGCCCCCTTACCTTCCAGGCCCCTAAACTTTAACCTACTCAGCCTAATGGTTAAACTGCCACTGACACCAGCATTTCAATTATTAGTCATATAGTCGTAGTCATTAAGGCAAGTTACAACACTCTTCTTGGGTACGGGTTGAACTGACGTCTGTTTGAAACAGGTGGTTACTAAACCCTGCAGGAGTGAGAGCTGTGAATACATTGTTAAGATGGTCAGCACAGATTTTTTTTATACTTAGCCAGGTACTCCATCTGGACAAGATATTTTCCTCAAATTCACTCTCCTGAAGGCAGCCACACATCATGTTCAGACAGGGACAGGATGGGATCATCAGGGCATGTGGGGTGCGGACGAGCATTACTATGGATAAATAGGGCATAGAAAGCACTGAGTGCCTCTTGGAGTGAAACTTTGCCATCTTAGAGCCTTCTTAATTGTAATTATTCTATCTGCTTCCACCACTATCCCTGGCAGCCTATTTCAGCCACCCACCACTGTCTGTGTAAAATATTTGACCTGCACATCTCCCTTAAACTGCCTTCCCCTCACCTTAAACACATGTGTGATGAATTGTCCTGGGAACAAAGATTGTGGCTGACCACCTTTCCAACGCTTCTCATAATTTTATAAACCTCTGTTCGATCTCACCTCAACCTCTGACACCCAAGTTTGTCCAATCTCTTCCTATTGCTCCTACTCTCTGGACCAGGCAACATCCTCGGAAACCTCTTCTGTTCCCTTTCCATACAATGTGCAATGCAATGAAAAACTTGCTTGCAGGGCATGTAAAACTGCAGCAAAAGTTTCTTTGCATCTCTACACTGCGCTTCTGCACATGATAAAAAAAATTCTCAGCACAGCGTGATAATCAAGCAGATGCTTCGCAACCTGGAGGAGGCATGGTGCAGCTGTGTAGGCCCAACAAGAATCTGTAAGGTTTAACAATAAGAATGAGGCACTCAAAACAGAAATCTATCAGGGATCTAGATTGTGGGAGTCCACATAATAAATTGCCACCTCACAGATTACTTTCAGCCATCCAATAGAATGCTGTTGGGCATGCTTTCCATTCCCACTCTGGATCCTCGATGTTCCTGATGCACTGAAAAGTTTATTTCATGCAATCTGTAAATTACTATTGTGCATTCTATTATCCATCCAATTGTTAGCAGTTGGGTATCTTTCAGATGCATCCTGCAGTTGGTGTTGCGCACTACAGAAATCTACACTGTGCATCCAAAGTCAAAGTTCAAAGTTCAGACTTATTGCTAGAGTACAAAGATGACATCACATACAACCCTGAGATTATTCTTCCTGTGGGCCAGGCAAAATTTCCACTTATTGATAACTAAACTGTACTCAAGAAGAAAAATATGTATAGAAAAGAAAGAAATGTAAACAACCTGTGCAATGCAGAAAAAAAATCAGTAATACTTAGTGTGAAAAGTAAGTCCTTAATTGAGTCTCTGATTGAATTTGTTGCTTAGGAGTCTTACGGTGGAGGGGTAGCAACTGTTGTTGAACCTGGTGGGTACAAGTCTTATGGCACCTCTAACCCTTTCTTAATGGCAGCAGTGAGAAAATAGCATGTCCTGGGTGGTGTGGATCCTTGATGATTTACGGCAGTGTTCCATATAGATTTTCCTCAATGGTGAGAAGAGTTTTGCCTGTTATGCATCCACTAGTTTTTGCAAGGCTTTCCACTCTGAGGTATTTGAACACATATACCAGGCTATGAAGCAGCTGGTTAACACACGTAACTCAATTGGTTGTTACGCACCCATTGGAATTGGTCCTAATAGTGATATTCCATATAAATTATTGTTACTTTATGGATTTCCTTAGTGAGCCCTGTAGATTTCTTGGACCATTCTCTGGACTCCTTAGATGTATCCTACAGTTCTCATGTAGCTTTGGTGAGAAAGCATAGGCTTCATTGTAAATCACAATCTCAACAAATCCAACTCTGTGGTAACTTGCCAAGTTCAGAAACTTGTTACTTGGAAGACACTTGGGAACATCTTATTCTCTCGATAAAAAAAGCGTCAACACAATATATGATCACTGAGAACCGAGAACATTTTTGTTTATTTTCTGAAATGAAAGGACATAAACTAAATCGTAGTAATAAAAATATATACTGTATGAGTCACAAAATTGGAAGTGGCACATTATAATTAAAATCATCTGTCAGACAGAACAAAACATATGCTGTTGGTTTTGTTAATTTCAGAATTTAATTTGCAGCTTACTACAACATGTTTTGATGTCTGTTATTGTTCTCCACAAGCAAATTTATGTTCTGATCTCAACTTCCGTGACGTCAGGTGGGAATTGAACATTAAATTACATAGACATGTATAAACTTCATAAGAAAGTAAAGTGTCACTGCTTTACAAGTCTTTTTAATTCCACTGTTTAAATTGGGCTTTGTTAATCAAATTTCATCTATGATTATGTTGCATTAGAATTTCCCGACAATTAGTTCAAGTTTATCATCATCTAACTGTACATATACAACTAGCTGAAATAGCAATTCTCAAACTGCTATGCACACACAAACACACAATGTCTCTCTTCTCTCTTTGGCTTGGCTTCGCGAACGAAGATTTATGGAGGGGGTAAAGGTCCACGTCAGCTGCAGGCTCGATTGTGGCTGACAAGTCCAATGCGGGACAGGCAGACACGGTTGCAGCGATTGCAGGGGAAAATTGGTTGGTTGGGGTTGGGTGTTGGGTTTTTCCTCCTTTGTCTTTTGTCAGTGAGGTGGGCTCTGCGGTCTTCTTCAAAGGAGGTTGCTGCCCGCCGAACTGTGAGGCACCAAGATGCATGGTTTGAGGCGATATCAGCCCACTGGCGGTGGTCAATGTGGCAGGCACCAAGAGATTTCTTTAGGCAGTCCTTGTACCTCTTCTTTGGTGCACCTCTGTCACGGTGGCCAGTGGAGAGCTCGCCATATAACACGATCTTGGGGAGGCGATGGTCCTCCATTCTGGAGACGTGACCCACCCAGCGCAGCTGGATCTTCAGCAGCGTGGACTCGATGCTGTCGGCCTCTGCCATCTCGAGTACTTTGATGTTAGGGATGAAGTCGCTCCAATGAACGTTGAGGATGGAGCGGAGACAACGCTGGTGGAAGCGTTCTAGGAGCCGTAGGTGATGCCGGTAGAGGACCCATGATTCGGAGCCAAACAGGAGTGTGGGTATGACAATGGCTCTATATACGCTTATCTTTGTGAGGTTTTTCAGTTGGTTGTTTTTCCAGACTCTTTAGTGTAGTCTTCCAAAGGCGCTATTTGCCTTGGCGAGTCTGTTGTCTATCTTGTTGTCGATCCTTGCATCTGATGAAATGGTGCAGCCAAGATAGGTAAACTGGTTGACCGTTTTGAGTTTTGTGTGCCCGATGGAGATGTGGGGGGGCTGGTAGTCATGGTGGGGAGCTGGCTGATGGAGGACCTCCGTTTTCTTCAGGCTGACTTCCAGGCCAAACATTTTGGCAGTTTCCGCAAAACAGGACGTCAAGCGCTGAAGAGCTGGCTCTGAATGGGCAGCTAAAGCAGCATCGTCTGCAAAGAGTAGTTCACGGACAAGTTTCTCTTGTGTCTTGGTGTGAGCTTGCAGGCGCCTCAGATTGAAGAGACTGCCATCCGTGCGGTACCGGATGTAAACAGCGTCTTCATTGTTGAGGTCTTTCATGGCTTGGTTCAGCATCATGCTGAAGAAGATTGAAAAGAGGGTTGGTGCGAGAACACAGCCTTGCTTCATGCCATTGTTAATGGAGAAGGGTTCAGAGAGCTCATTGCTGTATCTGACCCGACCTTGTTGGTTTTCGTGCAGTTGGATAACCATGTTGAGGAACTTTGGGGGGCATCCGATGCGCTCTAGTATTTGCCAAAGCCCTTTCCTGCTCACGGTGTCGAAGGCTTTGGTGAGGTCAACAAAGGTGATGTCGAGTCCTTTGTTTTGTTCTCTGCACTTTTCTTGGAGCTGTCTGAGAAATGCATAATCACAGAAATGCATAGGAATATCAGATAAATATACGTAAATATTTTGGGATGATTTACTCGGTTACAGGACACCATTTATGAATCTCAGAACCTACGGGAAGAAACATTTTTCACAGCCTGACAGTCCTGAATTTCAGGCTCCTCCACTTCCTTCTTAATATACCATTTATCAATCTCAGAACCTGTGGGAAGAAACGTTTTTCCCAGCCTGACAGTCCTGATTTTCAGGCTCCTGCACCTCCTTTTTAATATGCTTCTTTCCGTTATTGAAAAGTGTCCTCAATGAGGAGTAGATTCAGGAAAGAGATGAGGAGGAACTGCTTTTCCCAGAGAGTATCCCAATGTGATCAGACTCCTGAACAAGAAACTCAATCAGAGACATTTTTAAGGACTCTTGAGTTGCACATTATTTGTTATTGAGTATTTATTTTCTGTG
The DNA here is from genome assembly GCF_036971445.1 of Narcine bancroftii. NCBI lineage: Eukaryota > Metazoa > Chordata > Chondrichthyes > Torpediniformes > Narcinidae > Narcine > Narcine bancroftii. The sequence goes on along the minus strand of NC_091476.1, from coordinate 41,324,472 downwards.
TTGCATAGTCCATAAAACCATAGACCCATTACTGCCTAGTTCCACTAACCTGTATCCGGTCTATAGCCTTCTATATCCCTCTCATCCATGTACCTGTCCAAATGTTTCTTAAATGTTAAAATTAAGCCCACATTCATCATTTCAGCTGGCAGCAGGTCCAGATTTCTCTGCAAGCTTTGAAAGCCTTCCTCCCTGTTCCCAACACTTCCGATATTTGTGCTATCTGCAAACTTGTTGATCCAATTTATCACATTATCATCCAGATCATTGATATAGATTTCAAGCATCAATAGTTCCAGCACTGATCCATGGGGCACACTATTAGTCACAGGCCTCCAGTCCGAGAAGCAATCATCCACCACCACTCTCTGACTTCTCCCGTATAGCCAATGTCGAATCCATTTTACTACTTTACCTGACAAAGTATAGCTCCTGAAAGGCCTTCTTCAACATGGAGGCTCCAGGACAGATCCTCAGAGATGATGACATGCAGGAATTTAAAGTTCTAACCCTCTTCACTACTGAGCCCTGAATGAGGATTGGGTCGTGTTCCTCTGACTTCCTCCTGAAGTCCACAATCATCTCTTTGGTTTTGCTGATGTGGAGTGCAAGGTTGTTGTTGTGACACCACTCAAAGAACTGATCTATCTCCCTCCTGTACGCTTCCTCATTGCCATTTGTGATTCTGCCGACAACTGTGGTGTTGTCGGAAAACGTGGATAGCATTGGAATTGTGCCTGGCCACACAGTCGTGTGTGTATAATGAGTAGAGCAGTGGGCTAAGCGCGCATCCTTGGGGTGCATCTGTGTTGATAATCAGTGAGGAGGAGACGTTGTTTCCAATTCATACTGACTGTGGTCTTCCAATAAGAAAGTCAAGGATCCAGTTGCAGATGCAGGTATAGAGGCCCAGAGTTTGTAGTTTCTTGACCAGAGGGAATAATGGTATTGAAGGCTGAGCTGTGGTTAGCTCAGCTGTTTATATGAGTTGCTGTTTTTGAGGTATTCCAGAGCTGAGTGGAGAGCCAGCGATATTGCATCTGCTATGGAGAGATTGTGACCTACCACACACAAAACTATCCAATCTCTTAGATGACCTTCGAATAATTTATGTACTTCTGAGATCAGTCTCACCACCTATCATATACTGGGTTACTTTTGGAGCTTTCTTTAAACAACAGAACAACATAAGCTACCCTCCAATCCTCCAGCATCTCATCCTCAGTCAGTTTGTTTGCTTTTCTTTGTTTCTTTACATTTCTTTCTTTTATACAAATATCCTTTCTTAAGTAGAGCTGTTTGCACTACAGCTCAGTGGAAAATTTGCCTGGCCCACAAGAAAAAGAATCTCAGGGTTGTATGTTACATTTTGTGTATACTCTGCCAATAAATTTGAATGTTGAACTTTAAGAAGTGAATCTGTGGAATTCTCTGTTCAAGGAAGCAGTAAGGACTGCCTCATTAAATACTGTATGTTCATGACATGGTTAGATAGATTTATTTTTACAGTAGCACATTTAAGGGTGATGGGGAAAAGGCAAGTCGGCGATCTGAGTTCACAGCTCAGACAGCCATGATCTTACTGAATGGCAGAGAAGGCTCGATGAGTCAGATGGCTGACTTTTACACTGAATTCTTATGTTACTCCAACAGATGCATCACCAGTGGGTTTAAGGGGCCATATTTGTAGCTCTGAGTTAGTTTTGTGAGGATTACCTCCCATTCAATGGACTCAAATATAAAATGCATGATCCAGCAAACACTGAGTGTGCACTATACTGTTCTTTACCCTGCCTAATAATTATACCTCAGTTAATTACACTCAACTGGTTATTATCATATTGTTGTTTATAAGACTTTTCAACCAGTAAATTACAGTTGGGTTGACAACAGTGTAATAGCCACTACATTTCAAGAGCAATTCATTGATTGCAGATTGGATTCAGTGTTCCTGAGGTCATGAAGGGTGATATGTACAGACTAACAGACAGTACACAGGCACAGCATACCAAACTACAGGATCTGACTCAGGATTCAGGTTGTGCCCATTGCATTTGGCCCTGTGGAGCTGCCCGTGGCCTGCAGTTCAGTGATGGTCTCCATGCAGAGTGGGGGGGGGGGGGGGGGGGGAGAGAGAGAGAGAGAGAGAGAGAGAGAGAGAGAGAGAGAGAGAGAGAGAGAGCATCACCTGTGGGCAGAACTAACCATTGACCACCTGGAGAACCAATCACATATCAGCTGCCAGGACCAATCATGCAACTGCCTCATAGTTTAGCAGATCTAAACCTTGATTGGTAGATGAGGTGTCTTCTGACTAGGCTCCAGCCAGCCAGGCCACGTGATCCTCCAAAATCCACACTCTCACCAGATTCCAGGTAGAGAGGTCACATGAACCTCTACATCCTAAAATGGTAGGGGGGGGGGTGCATGGAAAGAGGCAGGAGGAATTAGGTGGATGAGGGAGGGGACAACAAATAAAAGAGGGAGAGGGAATGGCTCTTTGAATGGAGTCGGGAGGGGTGAAGAGTTGTAGAAAAGGAGACAGAGATGGGGAAGAGAGGGAGAATGGGAAGTGGTCCAGCAGAAACCAGAGAAGTCATCTGTTTGGAGAGTGCTCAGATGGAATAGTAGGAGTTGCTCCACTAAACACAATGCTTGAGAAACTCAGCAGGTCACATATAAACACAATGTTGGAGAAATATTTTACCCTTTCAGAGACATCATGTGTCTGTGGATCCCACCACCTCCTCCATAGCTGCATGGCCTTCTGTCTGATCCAGCAGTAAACCCGAGCTCTGAGCTCCCTCCTCTTCCCTGGTTCCCAACCCCCGATATGGTCAGGAAACTGTCAGTGCCCAGGAATCTCCGGGAGCCCTGTTTCGCCATTGGCACCCTCACAGCTTCTAGTCCTGGTACATGGTTCCCTGAAACCTGCAGCCCACAACATGGTTTGAGTCCTTTGGCCGCTGAGCCCCTCGTTGGTCCGCCTCTATGGTGTCCCATACTGAGAATCATCTCCCAGTCGTTTTGGAAGGAGTGGGGTACTCACCTGCTTTGCTCCCTGCACTGGCCCACTGCTCCACCTGATCACGCACCTCTCGTTGTTTGTTTGAAATGTAGGTGCCACCATCATTGGGTGCTGAATTACCGTGGATCGCGACCTAAAAACTGCTGGTCCCATCCTACACATGGGCCATACTTGCACGGGATTATCCGGTGGGATGATCAGGCAGTTGGACCATGCAAAAGAGCATGGAGGAAAATAATCCCACTCCTCCTGGGTCCACACCAGTTCAGCTATCATTGGATGCAGCAGTGATAGTCAACTAAAGATAAGAACCAAAGATGCCTAAAAAAAGTTTAACTGCAAGATTACATAATTGTTTAACATCCAATGACATAATAATAAAAGCTAATGCTTTATCTGGAATAAACTGATCATCAAGTGATGCCTAGGTCTGCACTCAGACATCATACACAACTGTACAAGATGCTTGTAATATTACACTTGTAATATTGCACCCATTTCTGGTCACTCAGCTCTAAGAAGAATGATACTGAGCTGGAGATGTTGCAGAAAAGGTATATAAGAATATTCCAGGACTGGAGGGCTTGAGTAAAAAGGAGGAGCTGACAAGTCTACGTGATGTTTGGCATTGATATGTTGGGTTGTTTTTTTTTCTCTGCAGTCTGATTGTATGGCTCTATAACTCTCTGACGTTATCATTGAATTGCTCTCAATGTTGTAGAATTATGTTATTATTATTATTTTTATGTTATAGAATGTACATTATTTTTAGTAAAGATTTTGTGGGTTTGAAAATAGGGGAAAGACACACACAACATTATTTTGAAGAGATTCCTTGCTTCCTATATCCACCTGTAAACAGGGTCATAAAGCTAGAGTTGGTTGTTCCATTGAAATTCTAAAGACAATGAATGTTTACTCAGAAATACATCTGGTCAAACAGAAAGCCATTTGCTTCATGAAGTGGTTCTGGAGAAATAAAACCTCAAACAGAGCCAGTAATTATGTCAGATCATGTGATTATGACACTTCAAGAAAGCATCTTTAATATAATTAATCAGTTTCATCTAAAGTCAGAAATGCAGTAACATTCTTTGAGAAAGGACTGCTACTGTGTTCTCCTTATCAATGGAGGGACACAGTAAGTGATTTCAAAGGAAATGGTTACTCAACTACTTCTCTGTCAAGAGAGAGAGAGGTGCTGCTGTGGCCATTGTGATGGTCATTTTCGACTAACCCATATCTGGGTAAAAGAAAGCAAGATCCTTCTTGCAGCTGGATCATAACTATTCTAATGGTTACTTCATCTAAAAACCCTTGCCTGGGTTTGTGAAATCATTGTGGAAATCATTTCCACGCAAGAGAAGGGATTTGTAAATAAAATTCATCTGTTTGAAGAAGCACTTCTCTGAAAGCAACTCTATAAGAATTTGTGAGTTTTGAGAAGCCTGATGACTTGGTGCCTCACCTTCTCCATAAATACTTTTGAACAACAGTTTAAATAATCTGAGTTTCAACATTCAGATTTGTAAAACTGAACTTTGAAATTGACTTTTCAGAATAATGGCTGAACTGTAATAGTTTGGGGATTTCCCCCCCCCCCCCGCCCCATACACACACACACACATTTACGCATAGTGGGGTTAAGTTTAGAGTTAAGTAAGAAATGTTATATTATTAATAGAAATTGTAGTTTTGAAGACAACATTGTCTTGGTGTATTTCTATTGCTGTTGGTCTATGATGTAACACTCATAAATGAACATTCCTAGGTGAATCAGTTCTACATTCAATGAGTTGCAGATTTTTTATCGATGTCCCAAGTTTGGGTCCAAAACTACTTGGATGTATCATATTGTGAGGGTTATCCAACGGTGCTTTGTGGTTTGAGAAGTGATGATGAGAGGCGGAGTTGTTCAGAGATTGACCTCTGCCTGAAGATGATGTGCCTGGGTGTGGATTCGGGCAATCTTGGTTGACGCAGTTTGAACTGAGATAAAGCAGGAATTCCGAGAGATCAAAGGAGAATCTTAGGCTGGTGTGCAAAAATCACCGCTATCAAGAAGAAAACAGGCCAGTAGAATGGCAATAGTGGAAGGATGGAACACGACAGAAAATTAATTCAATTCCATTGATAATGCAGCATATATTTCTAGAACTGGGCATCTGGAAGCAATTTCCAGATCACCCACTGTCAACCTTTTTTGGTTATGACCCCCACCCCCCACCCCCCCCTCCAGCACGCTGTTCAAAGTTTATTGGCCGACTTCACTGTGGAGCACTCAAGATTTTTTTTTCTGTACTTCTCTCCTACTGACTACATTTTTAAAAAAAATACAAAAATTATGGTATGAGAGGTGAAAAGAAAACCAAGCTTTTATTTAAATGTGCTCTGGTCCCCTGGTGGGGGGGTTTTGGTGCTGTAGAGTTAGATTTTCATTTTATTTTCAGAACAAGTATTCATGGCATAACATATGATGATTTTAAAATATGAAATCTTTTAACAAGTTAACCCTTTATCTAAATCAACTTATAATGGTGTTTTATTGGGTAATGTCTCGTAACTTCATGCATCTAAAACAATGCAATGGAAATTATATTTTGATCTGTTGAATTGCTGTTCACGTCATCAGCCTAGGTGCTCCCTTTAATGGAATGATTCTGACAAACTGTTCCTCAAAACATTACTTCTTTCCTTGTTGGTAATTGAGAAAATGAAGCTCTAGTGACAAACATTTGAATCTGACCTCTGGAGCTATCATTATTTTTCAGTGATCGCATGGCATTCCCGAAGACCTCAAGCCATGGGAGCAGAACTAGGCCATTCAACCCAACGAGTGTATTTTTCATCTCAGCCCCCATTCTCCTACCTTCTCCTCATAATCTTTAACACCCTGAGTAATCACAAACCTATTTACCTTTGCTTTAAGTATACCCAATGACTTAGACTCCACAGATGTCCGTGGCAATGAATCCCACAGAGACATCACCCTCAGTTGTAAATTGCCCCTTGTGCAGGTATGTAAAATGAGAATCATTAGTAGAAGGAAGGGGGAATGTTGAAGGGCATGTGAGGGAGAACATATAAACAGAGAAGTACCTAGGCGAACAAGATTGAAGGGATTATTCTGAGGGCCAGAATAGACTCAATGAGCTGAATGGCTCTCTGTTCGCAAGAAACATATTAAATATGGAAAACATTGGTCAGAGTGGATCTAGCTATGGTTCCAAGCTGTCTGGTTTTGTACAGACCCAGTTAAAATTGGCAAAACTGGTAACTCCAATGGAGGGTCACCCATCCTGATGATGACTGTGTGTTCAATAGGAACGAGAGATGAGCACAAGAGGAAGTGCCATTTACACAAGCAAAGTGTGGCTGAGTTTTGGAGCTCCTGAAGAAGGGCTCAGGCCTACATCGTCAATCACGTTCCAAGGATCACTCTGTGACTCTATTGGATTTGTACATTCTATAAAAGTCATAACATCTAATAAAGTTTATATCATTCCTTGTTATCGACACATTAAAGCATCAGCCAATGAGTCATGTCCTCTTGCTCAGGGTAAGGGTTTTCTCACATTTTGTCTGGTACTACTTTTTTCTACATGATATAAATTCTTCCAAAGAAAGTGCTTTCCCAATCCATCCATTAAATCTTCACCTCCATATGAAATCCAATGGAGATGCTTGTAACCATAAATAACTCCAGCTACACGACTCTTCCTGCTCTTTTCATGGTCAGATGTTTGATACTTGTACTTCCCCACTCCTGATAAATCTGCTTTTAACGCTTCAAGGAAAAATTTCCAATGAGGTTCATTCACAGGGGGAATTGCAATCTTCATCATGAGGTTGGGAGGGTGCCAAGTTTGAAAGGGAACTGTCATTTTGCAGGAGTACCTACAGTGAATATGTGCTAAGAGACACTCAGAGATGGCTGCAAGGGAAGGCCGGAAGTGCTAGTGACCCTCAAGCCTCTACTGCAATTTGGTGAGATCATAACTGAAATAATTTTCACTCCATCCACCTCACTTGTCTCCCTATTATTTGCCAAGAAACACCACTGATTTCAGATGACTTCAAGGTTCAAGATTCCTTTATTGTCATGTAATAAAACAGGTGTAATATTGCATTGAATCTGGTTTAGTCTGTCATAAGGCAGAGAGATTTGCCATCAGCAGAAATTGCCGAGTGCCTCTAAATGTCACTAAATGTCTATGGATTCACCTCCAATACTCCTGCAGTCTCCGCAGCCACACAGACTCCAGTCCAAACCATCGGCAACCCACGATCCAGATCTGAATCTCCAACATGATCAGGAAGCCTTCAGACCCCTCGGCACTCTCTCGCAACCCGGTTCCCATATCTAGTATCCCTTCCTCTAGTCTTTGGGCTTTGGGAGTGAGTGAAATTAGCACCCTCTGGGCTCTGTCTGACACCAGGTGGCATGGTGAGGGCAGAGGAAGCATTTGCTGTCACGTCTCAGTCACAGTGGAGAGCTGGTCAGTTTTACAGAACTTGGTTATTATTAAGACCACTTCCAACTGGACCTGAAATTGTGAAGAGAACTTGTGCCACTAGAGGTGGAAGATTTCAGAGATGGGTTATTTATTGAAGGAACTTCCCCTTATTCATATTTGAATTGCTCCTTTATGTCAGTTATTGAAGAGATTGCCAATGGGATCCAGGTTCCTTCAAACAGGCAGTAATTATGTGGCCAACGTAATCTCTGAAAAGGTATCACATTCTGGCTGATTAATGCTACAATTCTCATGTTGAATTTAACCTAAGATGTCCTAATTTCCTCACTGAGTTACACAGAAATGAGCTGATGTTCCCACTGAGAAAATGAAGAAAATACTGTGCTATTTGCAGCAGTTTAGTGATCTTTCTTTCTCACATTTCTTGAACATAAACATCGCGATTACCTCAGAGCTTTTTGCCTTCAAATTGCTAGCATTTACTTCTGTTGATTGGGCAAGGAAATCTTCCTACATATCACTGGAAGTGAATTCAAGGAACAGTAAGTTATTCAGCTCAATCAAAGGCAAACAAAGACCTGAGCTCTGTCTTTGGGTCTCAGCTTGAACTCCCAGTAGCCAAGCATTTCAATTCCTGTGTCTCCCACACAGACATGTCTGTCCTCAACCTCATCCATTGTCAAGGTGAAATGTAAACTTGAGAAACAACACATCAGCCTTAAACCTAATGGCATGAACATCAATGATCCAATTTTATGTTACCCCACTGAATATTTATTAAAAATGTAATGATACAACATTGTAGAAGGTCATGAAACCCATGCAGCCTAATTACACCCAATTAACCTATTACCCCCCCCCCCAAATGTTTTGGGGGATGAGAGGAAACCAAAGCACCTGGAGGAAACCCACGCACATCGCGGAACGAAGGTACAAACTCTGTACAGACGGCGGCGGATTCCAACCTAGTTTGCTGGTGCTGCCGGGATCCTCCATTTCCATCACCTAATCCCATTCTTCCTTTACTCTCTAATCTGTCCTCTCCTTGCCACTTCACCTTGCTCATCTGCCCAATATCCTAGCCCCTCCTCAGCTTTCTTCCTCACCCCCTTTTCCCTCCTCTCCTTCATATCACCCTTTCTTACTTTAATCTCAACAAAGGGTCCTGATCCAAAAAAGTTGACTGTTTCTACCCACAGATGTTGCCTGGCCTGCTGACTTCCTCCACCCTCTCATTGTTTGTTCAACAGCAATCGTTGCTGTTCTGTGGCCACCACTGGGTTGCTTATTCTCTCAAAGAGCAGGCAAGATGACAAAGAAGTAACCAAGTTTCCTTTCTTCACCATTACAGCACAGCAGCAGGCTAGTTGGCCCAGCTGGTTTATGCTCCACAGAATCTCCAGACATTGTTACATTGACTTTAACAAAGAAAATAGTCAAAAAATTAACACCAAAAAAAAAATTAATAGTTATTATGAGCTACCAGGATGACTCAGGTAAAGAAACTGGAAGAAGGGTTTTGCTTTTATAGAGTACTGTTTATGGCCCAAATTTTTTTACCCAAAGCACTTTTTGAAGAGAGGTTTATTGATTTGAAACCTTAACTGCGTCCATTACCTCATGGATACTGCCTGACATGCTGAGTATTTCCTGCATTTCCAGTTTTTAATTCTGATTTGCAGCATTTGCCAACCTAGGCGCTGTTACGATGAGGGAGTCACAGCTGGTAAATCATGCATAGTAAGCTTCCAAAATCAGAATCTGGGGATGGTCTGCTTTGTTAAGGCATGGATTGAAAAGCTAATTTCAGGCAGGATCCTGGGAACGATTACACTGGGAAACTTTATGACACTTCAACTTCATGCCTCATTGAAACAATGGCACGCCTAACAGATCAGTTCTTCTCACAGTTACACTGAAAGCAACAGCTTGATTTTTGTGCTTAGATTTCCAGTGGGAGAGTTGATCTCACAAACCCACAACTCAAAATCAAAAGCAAGCCAAAGGCAACTTTTAGTGATTGGTGAATCTCAAGGAATTCATAAAGAAGGCACAAGGGCAGGAACCTGTTGTCCAGGGACATGACTGCCAAAGGTCCAGCCCTGACTGACCTTCTGGGTGTTTCCAGCATTTGCTGTTGCTATTTCAAATTTACAACAGTCTTTCTTTTTTTGCTTTGAAATAAAATCAGGAATGCCAGAATTGGAGAGCATGGAGATGGCAGAGGCAGAGAATCGGATATAAAGGAGCAAAGACATGTGGGGTTTGGATTGCAAGGATGAGTATTTATAGACAAGGTATTTTCTATTGAAAGGTGCTGGGTGAAGACATCTTGGCATGAGGTAAGGACCGATCAGCAGAGATTTGGAAGCGATATGTGAATCAATGTTCCCTCCTCACTTTTGGCATCTTGAAATCAGGTTCTCATCTGTTCCAAATGCCAATGCAAACAGGGCTCTTTCTTTCAGACAGCAATTGGAGAAATAGCACAGCTCTAAGAACATGGCACTGAGGTGGAAAAGGGAAATAGCGTCAATTTAGGAATAAATATTTCCAGTGACCTGACCAAAGACAAGTACCTTGACACAACGGCCAAGAAAGCACCAATTCTTCCACTTTCTCAGAAGTCTAAGGAAATTCGGCATGTTCCCCTTGTCCCTCAATAGCCTCTAAAGGTACAAAAGCAAAAGCAGACTTGCTGGAATCATCGGAGCATGGTACAGGAGCTGCTCTGCTCAAAATGATAAGAGTCCCTCCATGGACTCCATCTACATCCGCCTCAGCATAAGAAAGGCAGCCAACATACAGAAGAACATATACCCTGGCACGCTCTCTTCTCCCTCCTCCCATTAAGGAGAAAGCTCAAGAGTGTGAAAACACGCACCAACTGGCTGAAAGACGGTTCCTTCCCTGCAGCCATCGGGCTCTTGAATGAACCCAAAACAGAGCCATCATGCTGCTCTTGTCCAATTGATCTTTTGCTTCATGCTAACTGTAAATTGTTATCTTTCTCTAGTTAGATGAATGCTAGAGATAACCAGTTAGACTGCTTGCAGAAGAATCCTTCTCACTGTACGTGGTAGTACATGACAAATAAACTTTATGAAAGTCAGCAGTTCCTGGGTGAATGGCCACCCCACCCCTTTGAAAGCTGTGACAACCTCTCAGTGTCCTTTTACAACCAAGTGATTGCCTACACATTCTGTCTAAGGAGGGTGGACTTCAGTTGAGATGTGCATTCTTTCTCACTTTTGACATATCCAACTAAAGACCATAATGCAGGTGAGTCTCTTTCTTTAGAACAGAACACTGAGTACTACAGCACAGTACAGGCCTTCACTGTTATGCAGACTATATTCCTACTAAAAATACTGAACACTTCCTCCCTCATAACCCTCTATTTTATTTTCATCCATGTGAGTCTCTTCAATGCCGCTAATAATGTTTCAGCCTCCACCAGCATCCCAGTAAGACATTCAGGTACCCATAACTCACTGTGTAAAAAAAAATTCTCCTGATGTCTTCCCTAAACTTTCCTCCCTTCTTCTTGTACAGATGTCCTCTGGAGTTTACTATTTCTGCCCTGGGTAAAAAAAAGGTGCTATCTACATTATCTAAGCCTCTCAGAATCTTGTAGACCTCTATTGAGTCACCTCTCACCCTTCTTCACTCCAAAAAGTCCTAACTCTGCTAACCTTGCCTCATACAATTTATTTTCTTTCTTTGGCTTGGCTTCGCGGACGAAGATTTATGGAGGGGGTAAAAGTCCACGTCAGCTGCAGGCTCGTCTGTGGCTGACAAGTCCGATGCGGGACAGGCAGACACGGTTGCAGCGGCTGCAGGGGAAAATTGGTTGGTTGGGGTTGGGTGTTGGGTTTTTCCTCCTTTGCCTTTTGTCAGTGAGGTGGGCTCTGCGGTCTTCTTCAAAGGAGGTTGCTGCCCGCCAAACTGTGAGGCGCCAAGATGCACGGTTTGAGGCGATATCAGCCCACTGGCGGTGGTCAATGTGGCAGGCACCAAGCCTGCCACAATTTATTTTACAATCCTGGTAAATCTCATTTGCACCTTCTCCATAGCTTCCATATCCTTCCTCTAATGAGGTGACCAGAACCGAACACAATATTCCAAGTGTGGTCTCAACAGAGATTTGTAGTATTGCAACATGAACTCTCGACTCATGAACTCAATCCTCTGACTTATGAAGTCCAGCATCCCTTTGGCACTTCTTTCTGTGAACGAGTTTCATGATGAAATCCCATCCTGTGTGCCCTGCAGGGCTATGAATAACAATCTCCTAGGACCTCATTGTACATCACAGTTCAATGATTTGAAATAAAACAGCAAGTGTCTCATTCTTCATTTAAAAGACAACTTGTGCAAACAAAGCAATTCATCTTTTTGCAAAGGCAGCACGTACTCCTGAGGGGTTAGATGGAAACTGTGAATCGTGACTGCTCCAAACCATTAAAAAGATTGAAAAATATAGTTATGTAAGAAGCCTAATTGTTTAATTGGCCATCTTAGGTTTCAGCTCATTGTACTCTCATTGTTTCGAGACAGTATACTTTGCTTTACATTCAGCACGTGGGTGTTGAAGACAAGTTTATTGTCATACACTTTGTACAATGTACATATGCATTGAAATTCTTACCTGCTGCAGCTGATTTTGTAAAACACAACTACGAAGTATTCATAATTGAATTAAAAAGCAATAATGAGTACAAATGATAAATAGACTGATAATAAATGGTCACAGTTGACACTAGTACGAAAAAGTGTCAGCAATAATGTACATTAGCCATTCTCAACCTTTTTTAAGCTATGGCCCCAGTGAGAATTCAGCTCAACCCTCACTGTGAAACTGTCCCGTTTAGTTGTTTTATTTCCATACTTCTCTCCTACTGACTACATTAAACACGTAAAAATATTTTATGATTTCAGTCCATGGTCCCCCCTTAAATGTGCCGTGGACCATGGGCGGGGGGATGGGGCAGGGGTCACTCATATGCCCCAGTCGAGAATGGCTGGGCAATCTTTTTGTGGTGTCAGAGCAATCCCTGATTAGTACACCAATGGGAGGTTCAAGAGCCTGATAGGTGTTGGAAATAAACTGTTTCTGAACCGAGAGGTGCTGGTCTTCAGACTTCTGTATCTACTGCCTGAATGTAGAAGTGAGAAGAGCTAAATGGAGTAAATTCTGGGGAGAAGGATCAAAAGTGTGAAGGTGCCCACCAACAACAGGCTGAAACAGTTTCTTCCCCGCAGCCATCAGGCTCCTGAATGAACTGCATGACACTGCTCTCATGTTGCCATTGCTAAGTACTAATTGATCTTTTCCTCTGTAACACTATACTCTGCAAATCTGGACTTTAAAAAAAATGTTTTAAATTAAGACATACAGTATGGTAACAGGCCCTTCTGGCCCAGGAGCCCACACTGCCCAAATAATCTACCAGGCCTGTAGATTTTTCTTTGAAGGGTGGGAGGAAACCAGAGCACCCAAAGAAAACCCACACAGGCAAAGGGAAAATGTATTCCTTACAGACAGCACCAGGTTCTTTAGTATTCCTTTCCTTTGAACACAAATACATAAGTGGATACCATTTGGCAGTGTGAAGATGTCTCTCTTTGATGAGTAGAAAACTCAAAATACATAACAGAGTGGAACAACATTCAGATTTTGTATGCTGGTAATTGGTTGACCAAATTCAAAACCTCAGGCTTCATTGCATCATTAACAAAGGGGAAATATAATTCATATTTCAAATCCACAAAAAAAAGAGATGCAGATGAGAAATCCTGTTAGCACTGGCAGTCTTCAACACACTGAGATTCAGAAATAAAACACTGCAATTTTAATTAATTTCCCAGTAAAAACCATGTTTTAATGTTTGGATAATAAACAGATTACAAGATCTATTCACCCACCCTTTGGACATATATATACATACAGACATGGTAATAGGCCCTTCAGGCCCACGAGCCCTTGCCCCCCAATTACACCTAATTAATCTACAACCCTTGGTACGTTTTGAAGGGGGGAAGGAATCCGGAGCCCCGGGGAAAACCCATGCAGACTCCTTAGACAGCGTGGAATTCTAACCCAGATCACGATTCCTGGTGGTGTAACAGTGTTACGCTAACTGATACACTAACCATGCCACCTGCATTTATGTGAATAAAAGCTGCAGAAATATATAAGAAAGTCTGTTAAGTAAAAGGTCGATTCACCCCAAATTAAATGTACAGAAACATACAGAGAACCTGTAATATCTGGGGATAACTCTCAAAAGAGAGAATTTTTTTTCCTTCACTTACAGAAAGAGGCAATTGCTGGCAAAGCATTTACTACTGTTCCAAATTGTTGTTTATGCCTCTTGAACCCCTGCAGATATTCTGATGAAGGTTCTCATGGCATTTCAACCCAGCAGCGATGAAGGAATGGTGAAATGCTTTCAAATTGGGGTGCTTTGTAATTTGGAAAGGAATCACGGGCCTGCTGCTGTTGTCCGGAGTGAGAGAGACTGTGGGGTTGCAAAGCAGTGGAGTTCATTTTGCAGCGACAGTGTTCCAGTGATGGAGAGAGCAAATGTTTAGAATGGTCAATGCAATGCCAATTAAAAAGGCTCTGTTGTCAGAATATTGCAATCAGTGTTCTAACATGACAATTTATCAAGGATAGCAAGCAAATCCATCAGCACTTAATGTCCAGCCACCACCTGAGACCACGAGTCAAGCACAATTTAAATGTGGCTCACTTAATTGCTTGATAGTCAAATTTTGTTACAATTTATATTATTCAGCTCCCTTGAGGATTAGCACAATTTCCGGAGAAAATCAATTTCGCCCTTTCATCACAAACAGTACATGTTGAACTAGAAGTTCATCATTAACCTCAAAATAAGAGTTAGCTGCATAGCATCAAGCACTCAGATTGGTTATTAAATTGGATTAATTGACAAAAGATTCAAAGACGGTCACAAAGAGAATTTATTTAGGTCACTGTAATTCAAGATGAAATGGTTTGTGGAGTAATGATTCAGATCACAGATTGATATAAACTGTGAAATTTATTTAGGATTAAATCTCATCAATTTTACTTCAGTCATTCTGTGGGAGTCCGATTTAATGCTTGTCACTGGTTATTGCAATTGAATGAATTGTCAGACCACCTCTGAAGACAATTAAAAATCATTGCAATGACGGAAAGAACCGCCTGTTAGCTGTATTTGTTATGTGATGTGGGTTTGGCTGCAAAGGCTGGCACACGTTGTCCATCTTAAATTTTCTTGAGAAGGATCTACTGAGTCATTTCCCTGGACTGCATTGGGCTATTTGTTCTAAATGTTTCTACAGTGTCGTTAGGGATGGTTGCCCAGTGGTCATTACCGAACTAATATACTTTTATACTCGAGACAATGCCTCAAATCCCACCAGAACAGCCAGAGATTTATTCAAACAATTAACTAAATTTGCAATAAAATGTCGGTTTTGGTTACTGGAATCATAGAATGACCCTTCCATTAAAAAAAAAATGATACCTTTTAAGGAAGGCAACTTGACAGTGTAAAATACTGCAGATGCTGGAATCTGGAGCAACAAACCATCTGCTTATTGGGTCAGGCAGGATTTGCGAAAGCACAGAGGATGGTTCATATTTCAGGTCCAGACCGAAAGTGTAGAGAGGAGGTTGTCTGAATAAAGTGAGAGGGAGGGGTGAGACAGGAGCTGGCAGGTAACAGGTGGACTAGGTGAGGAGGGAAATGATGGGCAGATGGAACCAGATGAGGCAGTGGGATGGGTAGCATTGAGGAATGGCAGTTGATGGATCATAGGCGGACATAGACAGAGAAAAAAGATGGAGAGGAAGAGGATGGAAGTAGATCATTGGAAGGTGATCTGGAATTTCAAGAGACTGCAAATGCAATGGTAGGAGTGTGGTATGAGCTGCCAGCAGTGGTGAATGTGGGCTCAATTTTAACATTTAAGAAGGATTTGGATCGGTTTATGGATGGTAGAGGTATGGACAGCATGGACTGGGTGCAGGTCAGTGGGACAAGGCAGAAAAATAGATTGGCACAGACCAGAATGACATGTTTCTGTGGTGTAATATTCTATGCTGGAATTAGATGTGAGAAAGGAACCACATTATATTTTTTGGGGGGTGGAGGGGCTGAAGGGCAATGGAATTAGATGTGGGGGGGGGTTGCAAAGGGAGGTTAGAATCAGATATGGGATGGATGAAGAGTCAATGGAACCATCTGGGGAAGGGGACAGGAGAACTACAAAATGTGGTGTGAGAATGATAGGCAAAGTGAATCAGGTGAGGCAGGGGAATTAAACTGGTCATGGGAGGTGAAGAGAGCTAGGATGTGGTAATAGGAACCAGAAGGAGTGAAGAAGAACCACAGGGAGTGTTGAAAGGGGAGAATTCAATGTTCATGGCACTGGGTTGTAGCATACCTGGATGGAATATGAGGTGCTCTTCCTTTAGGAAGAACATGTGGCCACTGTAACAAGCCTCAAGAAGAAACTGGTTTAGGAAGCAGAGTGTAGTAGAGACCAAGTTGTAGACACATGATCTGTCAATCTTCCAGATCTACCCATGTTTGAGGCAGAACTGCCCCTTGAAATAGCAATGGAAATTCCCCCATTCAAGAGCAATTGGATTTGGGCAATGTACTGGCGTTTCAAACAATACCACTTCCCAGGGGGAAACACTAAAGTGGAGGTGAAGCTCAGCAAGTCCCACATCATCCATAGGATGCAAAGGACTGAGCCCTTTATCAGGGCCTGAAACATTAGTTATATACCTTTGCTTCCTATGGACATTCCGGGATCTGCTGTGTTACTCAATCACTTTGGTATATTTACAACAATCACAGCATCTGCAGAGCTTCTTGTTTCACTCAGAGGAGACAGCTCTATTGTGTCCACAGGGGTTAAGGGCACAGAGTTTGAGAGAAAAAATAGTGGACATTTCGAGCCAAAACTTCACCCATTCTTTTCCTCCCACTGCTTCTGCTCAACCTGCCAAGTTCCTCCTGCAGAATGTGTTTGGCTTCAGATTCCAACAACTGCTGTCTCCTGGGTGTCGAAGATTTGGAACATTTCCTTCTTTAAAGGGCAATAGTGAACCAGCTGGCAATTTCCTGGTCAAACATATTATCCTATAATTTCAAGATTTAAATTCCTCATTAACCTGTTGGGATTTAATTTAATTTAATTTTCATCCTCAAGTTCCGTCAACAATTGAATATGAACTACATTGGCAACACCACCTCAGTGATCCCTTATACATTTCTATGGAGACGACAGATGCTGGAATCTGGAGAAACAAACCATCTGCTGGAGGAGCTCAGCAGATCAGGCAACATTAGTGGGAGAAAAATAATGGACAATGCTTTGGCCAGAACGCTTCATGGAATTTGAATGAAACTCATTCAGTGTGTTTGACTCACTCAGTGTGTAGTTTCTGATTCATTTATTAAAATTAGAAGTTGTTCAACCAGGCAATGGTAATGGACTTTTATGCGTGTGCTCACGAACACACACACACACACACACACACACACACACACACACACACACACACACACACACACACACACACACACACACACACACACACACACACACACACACACACACACCTCTAAAGCGTATATATGTCAATTCTCTTCAATCTAGTGAGAATCTGGATTTGAAGGCCCAACAGATATTTTGGAAAGTCCTCGTGAAGTTTTCCCACCAAAATCCACAGAAGATTATTCGTTGCTATGTATTTATATCAGGCACATGAGGTTTTCATCGAAAGGTTATCAATCAAAATTTGGCAGCGGTTAAATGAGGGAAGATGGCCGACGAAAGTATATGAAGGGGCAGAAGGTTCCAGGAAAGAATTACATTTCTCAGAACTGAAGGAAATCTGAGGTGATGAAGGAGGCCAAATGGTAGGAATGCTTTTGGACCTGGTTGGTCCACTAACATGCACAACCCTTCACCTTTGTCAAAATGTCTCATTGGCACAGTCTAAGCACCACAGGAACCTAAGAGGGGAAAAAAAATCCAAAAACCAGTCACAATGACTTTTCCAAACAAGTTCAGGAAGGAAAACCCATGAATGACGGAAGGTGCTGGATTCCAATCCGGGCAGTCAGAGGAATGTCCAAAATTAAATGCCAGTAAAATAACCTCCTGGCAAGAACCAACCATTGTCACTCAGTCAGCAGAGACAATGTTAAATTTGTTAATCTGGACAACTAAATAAACCATCAAGAAATTAAAGCTGATTGAGAAATCATGTGTAAAATAGATTAATCTTTACATTTGCAATCCAGCCCCAGTTTTCATATTGGAACCGAGATTTGAGAGGGTGCTGAGAGCAAGAAGGTCTTCCGAGGGACCTCAGGTGCTGAAGGCATTCGGATTGTTTGGATCTGGCGCTCAGGTAGCCAATGGATCAGACAGGAGTCTGTGCAGCTGCAGAGGCTGCGGGAGAGCTGGAGGCGAATCCACGGACATTCAGTAAGTCTGAGAGGATTTTCTTTTGTTTCTTTTTCTCTCATATTCTAAGTCTCTGTCTGCCTTGTCATGTATTTTACATTTTTAATGTATTATTACATAACAATAAAAGGAGCCTTGAATGTTGAAGGAAGCTTTCTTTTTAAAATTTTTTTACTGAGTTTAACAAAAACCCTTTACACAAGGTATATTAATGATAACAGAAATCAAATCATATCATATATACATCACATATCTATTGAAAATTAGAAGCAGAACCAGAATTATTACATTAACAATTCAGGACATCAAATTCTATAATTATAATAATTAAACGATTAAATCATAACTTGTACTCTGCCCAAAATCTATATTAAATACAAAAATTAGACAAATAATACACATAAAATTCCCCTCCATAAGATATTTTATGATTCTCTGAGGTGATCATGTTGTTTAGTTAAATCCCCCTTTACTTGTTTGTCTTAATAATGAAAAGGAAAAAGCAACTTAAGGCTGATTAAACCTCTAAACAAGGTTATCTGCATATATTATAAATATGAATCGAATAACAGCCCCCAGACACCAGGAAGGGAATCCCCGGAGCATCCATATCACTTGCTTCCTCAGATTATGATAATAATCCATGAATGGGCCCCACATCTTATCAAATTCGGACTTTGCATCTTTAATGTTATATCTAACCTTGTAACACAGCTCCTCTGGTGGCTTGAAAAGTACATGAAATTGTGAGTCTATGCCAAAATCCACAACAATTTCCGTTTATGCAAAGGTGTTAGACAATTAAAAGGCCAAGGCATGCTTCAAGAATAAATTAACATTGAGAAATCTCAGAAGATTGATTTTTTTTATCTCTGCATTTTGCCAGGTGTCTAAGCTAATGGGAAGATGGAGGAGAGGTTGATTCGCTCTCCTGTGCATCCAATGAAAACCAGATCCCAATATGGTTATAGAACAATGCCATCTCCTTAACCTGTGAAAGCTTTAGGTTATGCCTCATGCAGGGGGGAGTTTTTCACGCAGAGAGTGGTGGGTGGATGAAATGTGCTGCCAACGATGATGGAGGCAGGTAAAATAGGATCACGCAGAGACTATTAGGTAGTTACATGGAACTGAGAAAAGTGCAGTATGAACATTCCAGGCAGTTGTTACTGTAGGTTATTAGGTCAGGACAACGCTCTAGGCTGAAGGGTCTTTATTGTGTAGTATATTCCTATGTTTGATGTTCAATCTGTTCTTTGGCCTCACAGTCAAGAAAAGGACATGAGATATACTAGATGGATTAAACCTAAATTAAAACTAAATATGCACCAAGTAAAATTTGCTTAAATTGCCTTGGCAATAGCTAGAAAATGTATTGCTATAACTTGTAAGTTGGATATTGATATGAGCTACCCTTCATTGTCCTCTCCCCCCAATCAGTTTACAGCTTTTTTTTCATCCACGCTCCCTCCTCTAGCCACCTCATCAATTAGCCTGCACACATCACTTCCCCTTCCGGACCCCTTTTATTCAGATATCTGCCTGTTTTTTTTTCTGGGGTCCTGAAGAAAGGTTCAGGCCTGAAACAGCGACTGTCTTTACTTCCTGTGGATGCTGCTAAGTTTCTTTAGCTTGTTGGTTCATTTTTTTCCCCCCCAAGTTTTTTTAAAATTTAGACACACAGCACATTAACAGGCTCTTCTAGCCTCCCTCCCTTTCCACCTATCACCTCCTGCCTTGTGACCACCCCTTCCCCCCCACACATTCTTTTGTTCAGACACCTACCAACATGTTCCCTGTAGCGCGCGTCAAAAGAACCAAAGACTTTTTGATCCAAACCAAGGCTTTTATTAACTAAAAGACTGGAGCACATCACAAGTAGGTCGACCATTCCAGAATGACCTGGTCTGGCTAGGAGCAATCCTTTAAGACCTGCCAGTGGCTGTGGCTATGTTCTCAGCCAATCATAGTCATCCTACACTCTTCTTTGGCTTGGCTTCGCAGACAAAGATTTATGGAGGAGTAATGTCCACGTCAGCTGCAGGCTCATTTGTGGCTGACAAGTCCGATGTGGGACAGGCAGACACGGTTGCAGGGGTTGCAAGGGAAAATTGGTTGGTTGGGGTTGGGTGTTGGGTTTTTCCTCCTTTGTCTTTTGTCAGTGAGGTGGGCTCTGCGGTCTTCTTCAAAGAAGGTTGCTGCCCGCCGAACTGTGAGGCGTCAAAATGCACGGCTTGAGGCGATATCAGCCCACTGGCGGTGGTCAATGTGGCAGGCACCAAGAGATTTCTTTAGGCAGTCCTTGTACCTCTTCTTTGGTGCACCTCTGTCTCAGTGGCCAGTGGAGAGCTCGCCATATAACACGATCTTGGGAAGGCGATGGTCCTCCATTCTGGACACATGACCTGCCCAGCGCAGTTTGATCTTCAGCAGTGTGGATTCAATGCTGTCGGCCTCTGCCATCTTGAGTACTTCGATGTTAGAGATAAGGTCGCTCCAATACACATTGGTGATAGAATCTGTACTATCACATTCCCATACCTTGATGAAGGGTTCAACCCTAAATCGTTGGTTCTGTATTTTTACCTGCTTTCTCCCCTAACTCTTGATATCCTATTCAGATACATATCAATCTCTGCCTTAAATATACCCAACAACATGCCCTCCACAGAATTCCTGAAATTCACCATTCGCTGGACACTGTTTGACCTGCTGAGTTTCTCCAGCTCTGTGTGTTTTTACTTCAACATGGTGTCTGCAGATGTTTGTGCTTTACTTCTTCGAACTTACAAGCCCATGCTGACTAAATTCCCCAGTTAACCTATGTTTTGAAGGGTGGGAAGAAATCAGAGTACTCGGAGGAAAGCCCCACAGGGCATGGGGACTATGAACAAATTCCTTATAGATAGCGGCGGTTTTGAACCCGCGTTGCTTACGCTGTAACACTGTAGTGATAACAATTGTGTCCTGCAATTGAGTAACAGAATAGGTTTGAGGTGCAGAGGGTTCCTATATTGTCAATTCCAGCAGCAAGAATAGCACTCACTGAGATCAAGAGTTCCAACCTAAAACGCTGAACATTCTTTTTCTCCCACAGATGTTGCTTGACCCACTGAGTTCCTACAGCAGATTGTTTATTGCTTCTGGAAGGATAAATCAGGAGAACACAACCAGTCCTTATTGGGAGGTCAGCAGCGGGAAAGGTTAAGAACTTCAAATTCCTGGGGGTCAACATCTCAGAAGAGCTATCCTTAGGCCTCCATGTTGATGCAATCACGAAGAAGGCTTGCCAGTAGCTATACTTGGTGAGGAGTTTGAGGGGATTCTTGCAAATTTCTACAGGTGTACTGACTGTGGAAAGCATTTTGACTGATTGCATCACTCTGACAATGCACAAAAGAAAAGAGTACAGAATGGTGAATTTGGCCAGTGCCATCACGGGCAGTGGTCTCCACTCTGAGGACATCTGCAAGAGGCGGTGTCTTAAGAAAGCAGCCTCTATCCTCAAGGACCCTCACCACCCAGACCATGCCCTCTTCCCACTGCTACCATAAGGAATGACGTACAGGAGCCTGAAGATGAGCACCCAGCAACAAACACAAAAACAGCTTCTTCCTCTCCACCATCAGATTTCTGAATGGACAATGAACCACAGACTCTACCTCACTTTATCTTCCTTTCCACTAATTTATTTTTGATGCCATTTGTAGCAATATTTGCACTGGAATGCTGCCACAAAACAACAAACTCCGTGACATGCTCGTGACAAAAAAAATTCTGATTCCGATTCCCCAGCTCTCATAGGTTAAAAACCTATCTTGGTAAAACACTCGCTTTTTCATGTTCATGGTTTTAAGGGGATGCATCATTACAAATGAATTTGGAGAGTGTAAACAATGTATTCTAATTTCCAAATGCACTTTTTGAAAAGCATTAGACACGTAATTAAGTGAATATTATTAACCTGTAAAGAAATCCTATGCTTCAAGATTATTCAGGATTTCTATGCGTTGCTCAGGGAAATAAAAACTAATTTGAAATGTGCTACTTCCAACTCAGTCAATTTAATCACACAAATGGTGGAGCTGATTCTAAATTAAAATATTTTATCAGGCAAAATAGAGACTCCAGTAAGTAGCTGTTGGCACACTAGAGTGCTTGACACTGTGAACCAACCGTTACGCTGACATTGTAAACACGTGTAATTGGAAAACATTTTCTGCTGGTATCATGTCTTCTACAGATGGTTTACAAGGAGGAAACAAATTGCTGATTTTTAATATTTCCATGTCATCCCATTTAGACTCTTATGTTGCAATTGAATGTAAATTAAAACACTTTATCAAACAGGCCCTCATCTGTGGAATGTGGTTCTGGTATGCAAGAGATGACTTATTTTCTGCACCAATAAATATTCACTGCATTGAACATGGAAATAAAAATAATGAAACATCAGCTTTGTACTGGATGATAACACATTATTTTGTCTACTTTTCTAGATGAGGCAATGATTTACCTCGGGAGTGAATTGGATTCTGGAATGAAAGGATTAGCGGACCCGTGTGGACCCGCAGTGAGCAAGGGTGACCCGTGGGGTCCAGCCACCCAGTCGATTGGTGTCGGCTTCACACGGACTTTGCACCCAAGCAGTGGCCATGAGGGCTGCAGACTCTAGGGAAGTGGAGGACTGGAGCAGGGCACCAGAAGATGGGAAGATCACCTGCGTGTGAGGAGGAAGAGAAGTGGAGGAGACAACCCGCAGGGACGGTGACCACGGCAGCGGACCAGTGGGGGAGCTCTGTGGCTGAGAGACCAGTGCATGTGGCAGGCTGCTGGCGACTCGATGCGAGGAACCCATGGAAGCTGTGGGGTGCTGGAGACTGCTGTCGGGAGACTCATGCTGAGCTGCAGACTGATGGAGACTGGCTCGAACCGGCTGAAGAGGCAATAGGTTTCAGAACTGGGATGCATGGAGGTGCCGAGTGCTCTGAAGGGTTTCTCATCGTGTCGGAGGATTGGATCTGGACTTTGGATTGCTAATTATATGGACTGACTCTGTGTGGCTGTGAGGCTGGGGGTGAATCTACAGACACTTGGTGGCTCTGGGGAGCTCTCTTTTGCTTCTCTCACACTGATTGTAAGGCTGACTGTAATTCTGACTGTAAGTCTAACCTTAAGACTGTAAGAGGCACAGACAATTCTACTGGTGGCGAATCTTGTCTGCCTTGCAGTAGGGAAAAATAAATTTCATGTAATACTGTGATAATAAAAATGGAATCTTGAATCTTGACCATGTGAGGAACCTTTGATGGCTCTTGGACTGTACTCCTTGGAGTTCAGAAGCATGAAGGGGGGGGGGGGTGCGGGACACCTCATTTTGAATGTTGAGTGGCCTTGACAGAGTAGAAGTGGCAAAGTTGTTTCCCATGGTAAGGCAGTCGAGGACAAGAGGGCACAACTTCAGGATTGAAGGGGGCGCCCATTTAAAACAGATATGCAGAGGAATTTATTTAGACAGGGAGTGGTGAACATCTGGAATTTGCTACTATGGGTGGCTGTGGAAGCCAGGTTATTGAGTGTATTTAATGATATTTAATGATTGATATTTATCTGAATAGTCAGGGTATCAAAGGACTATGGGGAGAAGGCCATGGAGTGGAGCTGAGTGGGAGAATGGATCAGCTCATGATGGAATGATGGAGTGAAGTCAGTGGGCCGAATGGTCGATTTATGTTCCCCTAGTTTATCATCTGATGGCCTTACAATTTAATGCAAAGAATATGGTTTCTCTAGGGAGATCAAATGCAGAATGGATGATCACTTCATACCCCCTCCTATCTCTTTAGTCCAGACCTTGAGTACCAGACAACTCTCATTTTAATTCATTTTAGTTTTCAAAGCCACAATTGTCCCCAGCATCACTGCCATCTTTCCAGACTTGTTTCACATTTCCATCACCTTTCTGACTTCACAAGAGAATGTATGTGTTGTTAAAGGTTCATATTCAGGTACAGCCAATAATTGACAAAGCTTCTTGAATGCTATTGTTCATTGGGAAGTGAATTCAAAACAAAGGCAGGGCACTTATGCTTCAATTACAGAGGGCATTGGTGAAATTACATCTGCAGTGCTGTAAATAATTTGGATTTATTTTATTTAAGAAAGTGTGGTATTATGTTGGAAACAATTCTAAGAAGGTTGAGTAAACTACTGAATGCATCCAGTATTTCCTGCTTTTATTTAGCTAAAATAATATTTTTATTCACAAGAACTCTGTGGGAAATATTAGGAAGAGAAGAAAATAGGTGGCATGGTTACCGCGTCGTTTTTATGGCACCAGCAACCTGGGTTCGATCCGACGCTGTCTGTTAGGAGTTTGTACATTCTTCCCATATCTGCATGGGTCTTCCCTGGGTGCTCTGGTTTCCTCCCACCCTCGAAAAATGTGCTGGGTTGCTGTTTAATTTGGGTGAATTGGGCAGCATGGGGTTAAAAGTGGCTTCTACCGTGTTGTAATTTTTTTTAATTTTTAAAAATTTCCTTCTCTGATGGCCTAATTCCAGATCAGGTGTTAAGGATTAAACACAAGACCAGAAGATCAGAAAAAGGAAGAGCAGGAGTCGGCCATCCAGCCCGTCGAATTTGCTCTGCCATTCAATAAGATCATGGCTGATCTGGCCATTGTCTCAGCTCCACTTAGTTTCCTTTTGTTTATCGCCCTTAAATCCCCTACTATGCAAAAATACATCCACCATATCTGACAGCAAATAAGACCCACTTCTGTTCCCAAAAGAATGGCTCAAAGATATACTCTGGTCTTGTATGCAAAGTTGAACTGAGGGTGATAACGTGAGTAACACCAACTGTAATCATCGTCATTGCATGGCTCGCGAGCATCACTGCTATCTATCGTTGGGGGTGGGTGGCAGGCTGACAGGACAGAGACTCTCCCGGCGGCCCGCTGTCGGTCCCTGCACTGGTCCTACCACCCCGAATACCCTCACCTCCCCTGAAGAGAGCGGGGCATTAGGACCAGTGCAAGGACCAACAGTGGGGCTGTCGGGAGAGAGCGGACAGCGGGAACACTGATGGGACTGACAGCAGGCCACCAGGAGAGAACAGGCAGTGTGACCAATGTGGGGACTGACAATGGCAGTTTTTAAAATAAAATATTTTCTGCTTTTGTTTTCTCTTGTAAATTATAGCAGTATTATTATTAAAAAGATTTTCCTGTTGTCCTCGTTGCATGTTTTGTCCAAGATTTTTTTCTGTTATACTGCAGTTATATAGTTCAATAACATTAAATACTTACCCGTAACTACATTTTTAAAATGTTTTTGATTTTCCCTGCTGAAATTGGAAAGATGGGGGGGAGGGGGCAATCTTTGTCTTGAATGAAGCAGCCTCTACTGCTTCTTTGGGCAGATAAGATGGGGGGGAGGGGGCAATCTTTGTCTTGAATGAAGCACCCTCTACTGCTTCTTTGGGCAGATAATTCCACAGATTTACCACTCTCCATGAGAAACAGTCCCTCCTCATCTCCATCCTAAATCTACTCCCTGAACCTTAAGGCTTTGTCCCCTAATTCTAGACTCACTTCCCAGTGAAAACAACATTCCAGCCCCTACCCCATTTATATATATTTTAAATTGAGACATATAACACGGTAACAAGCTGTGGTGCGCTGTCATACAGAAAAGCAGACACAACACTAAAAGACTGATCAACAGGGTTCATTCCACTTAAAGTCCCTGCTGCATTTAGCTATAGCTCCGAGTGACTGACCTCGAGGGGCCGGATGTGGCTTATATCTCGGCGGATGATTGACAGCCGGCCAGGTGTTGTCTTGTCCTCCATGCTCTTCCTGCAGGAACACAGGTCACCCCCTGCAGTAGGCTAGTGGTGTATCACCACACAGGCCCTATTGGCCCACCCAATTACACCCAATTGACCTATCAGCATAGAATGTTTTCTTTTTAACAGTGGGCGGAAATCAGAGGAAACCTATGCAGACACGACGAGAACGTGCAAACACTTTGCAGTCAGTGCCAGATTCAAGCCTGGGTCGTTCGAGCTGTAACATCGTTGCACTAACCACTATCCAAGCTGCCCTGAAGTCACTTTCACAATTTTATGTTTCTGTCAGTCCCCCCGTCATCCAGCAAGTACAGTCCAAGGCACCTCAATGCCATCTCACAGGCTAAATCCCTCAACTCTGGAGTCAGCCTGGTATCTGAACATTGCATTTCCTGTTTTAGCTCTATGTCAGTGGTTTTCAAACTTTTACTTTCCACTCACATGCCAAAGGTGGTCTGTGATTAGTAAAGGATTATTTAAAGTGGTATGTAAGTGGAAAGAAAAATTTGAAAACCACAGTTTTAATCGTACCTAATTGACTCGTCATGTGCAGATTTTCATAACTCCAAAGGAAATGGACAACGACAATATTTCTCAAGCAAAATATTTATGTGTAACAATTGGGTCTAGAGCAGAGGTTCTGAACCTTTTTTTCCCCAAATCACATACCACCTTAAGCAATCCCTCACTAATCACAGAGCAGCTATGGCATGAAGTGGCGTGTGAATGGAAAGAAAAGGTTCGAAAGCTACTGCTCTAAATGGATGGATTTTCTCATGAGGAAAGTTTGCAAAGGTTAGGCTACATTCAATGAACGTCAGCAAAATGAGAAGGGACGAGATTGAAACATATAAGATCCTAAGGGGACTTGACAATTGGATGTGGAGAAGATGGAAGCAGGATTGCAGTGATCAGCAATTACATTATTAAATGGAGATGGTTTGAAGGGCATGGTGGTCTCCCCTTCTCTAATATGCATGTATAAGGTGAAGAAGAACTGTGCTAAGTTACCATGTCTAGTCCCAACTATCTTGAGTTCAGCCTCTTCCTCTCTGCCATCAGATTTCTGAATGGACAATGAACCACAGACACTATCTCACTTTCTCTTCTTTGCATTAATTTATTCATTTTAAAAAATATATAATTTATAGCAATATTTGCTCTGTGATGCTCCCACAAGACAATGAATTTTGTGACATGTTCATGACAATAAATTCTGATTCTAATTCTCATTCCCATTCTGATTCTAAGGCTTTACCAACAGCTAATCAGGAACATTGAGAAAGTTAGTAGTTGCACCGATGGGTGAAGCGTGTGGCATGGACTCTGCCTCAGAGATTGGATCCATCTCAGAACAAGCCACAACAAAACTCATTACATTCCTGGGTCCTGATTACCCAGAGCCCCTGCAGGCTTCCTGCTAATTAGTTAGAGCAGTTTTTCTGATGAGGAAAACAAGTATTAACATTTTATTCCCCAAAATTATCCAAATCAAATGCTTTACCGAGCTAATCATGAAGCAATTTATTTTTAACTTCAAAGTAAAGGAGCCTTTTAAACCTTCAGATAGTTTGACTCAAAACTTTGAAAAGTTCCTTGCATATGGAAATTAAAGTGAATACTGGTTATTCTGAATTAACATCGATTTACCACTTCCGCTGTGATTGGATAAACCCAGGAATCTTTGCATATCGGTTTGATGGACTTTGAGGACCATCCAGTAATTCTCATTGAAGCTCATTAATATTCAGTATATGCGTGAGTGAAATGAATGGTGCTGTTGTGTGAAGAGCTGTGTCATTATCTACAGATGCACAAAGGTCCCCGAAGCAGGCTGGCAGGATTTACTTTCTTGCAGATTGGATCTTGGCATTTGCAGAAGCAATTTTTTTTTCTTTGTAATGTGCCAATGTTCCATTGAATTTGGGCATTCAATCTCCAGAGACTGCTTGCCATGATTAGTCAGGTAAAGTAATCCAGTCTGGGTTTGCATTCACAAGCCAGTAACCATTCTGCAAAGTATTCAGTACAAAATCTTGTTCCATGTAAATTGAGACAAAAAATAGAGAGATCATGCACAAACCTGCTGGCCTTTTAAAACTATTAAAATCTCAAGTGATTTCTAATTGCTTTGACTAAATTAATATTTTGAGTTAGATTCTTTTTCCACACATGACTGACTTACAATAAATTGGCTTTCAAAAATTGCCCCAGCGGTTCCACACCACCAGCTTGGCACAATTATGATCAATGGCTTGAGCGTAAATAGGCTTCTTGCATATTTAATCATCGGAACCAAAGGTTCTTTGTCCTTTAGAAATAACAAAAGAAATCCTGCCAGCAGTAAGGTTGACCGCAAGAAGTGATCCTCTATTTAAAATTGCATCTAATATTCTGTTCAGCTACAAATTTCTTCCGAACAGCATATCAAGGGTATGTAAAGGTAAGATAAATACAGTTGTTAATTTTTTGAAATTGAGAGGATGTTGATGTTTCATGGATGAAATGAAAGCCAGAATAAACTGTCAGACAAAAATAACTGAGTCATAGGCCTTTTCACCCTACTTCTCCAGAGTATCTAGTATTGAATTAGTAAAACAGTTGCAACTCCAAAATCTTTTCACTCTATCTCAGAGAGAAAAAAAAGGATTCATCCAGCCTTGAAACAGGTCCCTCAGTCCACGAGATCCACACAGCCATCGAGGGCAAGAAAGGCTCCTGAAGACTACCTGATCATTTTGGAGCTTCATCAACCTATGGAGTAGGAGCAGGACTAGGTGATTCAAGCCCCCAATTCTGATTCACCGTTCATTGACAGCAGGAGCAATGAACCATAGGACATTACAGTACAGAAAAGAAGCCCTCCAACCCTTCTTGTCTGTGCTGAACTATTATTCTGCCCAATCCAACTGACCTGCACCCACTCCATATCTCTCCGTACCGCTCCCAAGCATGTACCTGGCTAAATTGTTCTTAAATGTTAAAATTAAGCAGGCCTTCACCACTTCAGCTGGCAGTTAATTCCCACCACTCTCTGGGTGAAGAAATTCCCCCTAATGCTCCCCTAAACTTCTTTCCTTTCACCCTTAACCTATATCGTCTAATTTGTATCTCACCTAACATCAGTGGAAAAAAGCCTACTTCCATTTACTCTTTCTATACCCCTCATAATTTTCTACACCTCTATCATTTGTCCCCTCATTTTTCTACTCTCCAGGAAATAAAGTTCTAACTTGCTAAACCTTTTGCTGTCATTCAGTTCCTGAAGTGGCAGAAATATCCTGGTAAATCTCTGCCCTCTTCCAATTTTATTGCTCTCTATCCTTAATTTAGATGACCAAACTGCAAACTTGCCCTCACGAATGTCTTATACAACTTTACCATAATATCCAAACTCCTATGGTCAATACTTTAATTGATGGAAATCTCTTTATGACCCTATCTCATGGTTTGATTGTAATTCCAGTCCCTCTTCTGTATCATCCCAGCCATTCTCATATTGCTGCTTCAGAAATATATGATCTGCCATATTGTTACATTACAACATTGTCTGTCTATAAATAAAGGTACCTTTTACATGGTTGGTAAAACATCGTGGGATAGCCTGATGCTACAGAAGTGTAAGTCTTTTTTTTACAAAGCTTTGACTTTATGAAGTGTTTGGAGCCAGAATTATTATTTATTGCTGCTTCCAGAGCCAGGAAGCATTGCGTTGTGTGTATTTCCCCCCAGAGCATTTGGTACTACAGTTAAAATGGTCCATTTCCTCAAATCAGGATCTTTTAAATTATTATCTGAAATAGAGTGCACTGCAACACTCTAAGCCATACCCGGTGATCTCTGCCAGTAAATAAATAGCTTTTGCTGATTTTGTTGGAGCAGAATATTTTTGTGGAAAATATATGGTCCCATCCTTCTTGTACAATAATTCTTGAGCAATTTTTTCCTTTGCAAGTGTTTCTGTACTAGTTAGCTGACAAAAAGCAGGCATTTAGCCATCTCGTCCAGCTGGACTTTATAAGCTACACTAGCCATTCTCAACGGGGGCCACGCACATTTGGGGGGTGGGCATGGATTAAAATCATTTTTTAAATTTATTTTTATGTAGACTGTAGGAGAGGAGTACAAGAAAAAAACAACGAAACTTGACTGCTTCATAGGGAAGGGGCGCCATTATGTGGCAATTAATCAGAACTGGATCTTACTGTTATGGACACAGGTTCAAGCACGGTATTCAAATGGAAATCTTTGCAGGTGTACTGGGAATGTTCCTTGCTCGTGACATATCCTTTCTGGGGTCTTGCGATTTTTGACCAAAGTACTGGTATTACTTTTGATCAATAATGATCATCTCCACTTGGTTCTTGTCCATGAATTAAACTTAACCCCCATTTTTACCTGAATGTTTGGTAAACCCTGAGATGTGCATCCTTCCATTTTAATATAATCATTCATGCAATGTATTTGTAGAGTTGTTTGCTTGGAGAATATCTAGATAAATCCACTCCATAATGCTTAATTTAATTTGTGTTAATCATGTTCTACCTCATCAGTCAAATTTTATAGCAGCACATTCCCCATAATATTTTCTCCTTCAAAGTAGCAGGAAGGTAAACAAGAGTGCCTGCTGGGGTCAAATTCCACACAAAGGGGCTGGAAAAACCCAGCAGGTCACGTGACATCCATGAGAAGTAAAAGGCGGTTAATATTTCATTCATACGCACTTCATCGGGAATGTGGAAAACAGATGGACAAATGGGGGAGGAGGGAGGAAGGGGAAGGAGGAGGAGCACAGGCTGACAGGTAGGAGGTGATAGGTGGTGCAGGTGGGAGGTTAGAGGCTGAGAAGTGATGAGGAAGAAGGCTAAGAAGGTAGCTCTCTGATAGGAGGAGGAAGGAAGAACGAGGAGTAGGGAGTAAGACCAAGGAGGTTAATGGAAAACGGAGGTCGATATTGATGCCATCTGGTTGGAGACCGCTGAGATCGAATAATAAGGTGCTGTCTCAATGTTGTTACATGATGCAAGTAGAGGGATGAAAGGGACACTTTAATTTGGATGTACTTGGTTTAATACCAAACTTGCAATGATAACCTGGAGGAGCTCAGGATAAAGAAAACAATATTATCATGGAGCCTTGTGGCTCCACCTTCAGGCAAGGTGGGTTGATACTGTCTTCACTTCCTTGGTTGGAATAGTCTGGCTCTTCTCTAATGACCACCTAGGGGGTGTGAATATCACTCCCTCTGCCCTCACTGACCACCTGGGTGAGGTTATCATTCCATCTGTCTTCATTGACCAACAGGGTGGGATAATGACTCCCTGAGTTTTCACTGACCACCATGGCAGTATTACTGCCTCTGTCTTTACCGACAATCAGGGTAGTTATGACTTCCTCCGTCCTCAATGACTACTGGGACAGTCCCTTTCTTTCCCTATTTCTGTCTCCTTTCCTCTACCACAACACCTCCTTCCCTTTTCTCAGTCCTCCGCCTGCTCCCTATCACTTCTCAGCTTTTCTTCTACCTTTGTGTCTGTATCTGCCTATTATCTCTTACTTGTTACTCTGTATTCCTCTTTCTTCCCCTTCCTTCCTACCTCCTCTACTCTCCTCCTACCCCAAACACTTCCCCCCATCTCCACAACATTTTACTTGGGAGTCTACCATTCCTTCCTTATTCCTGACGAAAGGCCCAGGCATGAAACTTTGTTTATCTTTTACCTGCTGAGTTTCTCCAGCACGTTTCTTTATTGGGCCCTACCATCATTCCAGATGCCCCTTCATATTCAACACTAGAGCTATTAAATGATTTGAGAAGGATATTCAGTCAGTGATATTTGGACCAAAGAAGGATGAAAGGTGACTTAATGGAGGTCTATAAGATTATGAGAAGAATCAATAGGGTGGTCAGCCAGCACCTTTATACTGGGGAGGACATCTGTACAAGTTGAGGTGAGGAAAGTTGAGGGGAGGCATCAGCGGTACGTTTTTATTACACAGAGAAGAGTGGGTGCCTGGAATGCATGACCAGGTGTAGTAGTGGCAAGAAAAAAAAGAGGGCTAGAATGTTCTCTGCTCTTTGTTTTAAAGAAAGAATCCTGAAATGTTATGCAGTGTGGGGTCTGTAAGTGCAGAGCAGGAGACACAGATGGGAGAAATCATACGATATTCATGCTTCTGGGAATTTAAGCAAGTGTCAGTTATTTGATTCATCTACAAGGCAGCTCATTGAGAAAGCCCTCTAGTGATGTAAGAGTTACACGGAAGTCCAGGGAAATCTAAGTAAATACGTTGCATGGCATTCGAGAGATATTGAGGCCTTTGTTAAGAAGAAAGAGGTGCGTAGCAGGTACACAGCAAGGAGTATAAGAAAGGCAAGAAAACGCCTTGGTCATCTAACTTCCAAGAAGATTGAAAAAGTGCAGAGATTTACAAGGATGTTGCCAGGACCAGAAGAAATGAGTTACAGGGAAAGGTTTGGACTTTATTCCCTGGGGCATAGGAGAATGAAAGAGGATTTCAGAGAGGTTTTCAAAATTACGAAGGGTATAGACAGAGTAAATACAAGCAGGCTTTTTCCACTGACGTTGACTGAGACAAGAGCTGGAGATCATGGGTTAAAAGGGAAAGGAAAAATGTTTAAAGGAAATATAAGGGGGAACTTATTTACAAAGAGAATGGTGGGAGTATGAAATGTGGGCTCATTTTTGATATTTTAGAAGAATTTAGACAGATACATAGATGGGAGGGGTATGGAGGGATATGGACTGGGTGCAGGTCATTGCAACCAGGCAAAATAATAGTTTGGCACAGACTAGATGAAATGAAGGGCCTGTTTCTGTGCTGTAGTGTACTCTGATTCTATGGTTAAGAAAGAAATCAGGAGGGTTAAAAGAAGGAATGAGGTAGCTCTGGCAGACAAGGTGAGGAAGGATTCCAAGGGCTTCTAAAGAAATGTTCCAAAGAAAAGGATAACAAGGGATAAAATTGGCCCCGTTGCAGACCAGAGTGGTCATTTGTGCATGAAGCAAAATGAGATAGAGAAGATCTTAATAGATTTTTTGCATCTGCATTTGCCTGCGAGACAGACAGAGAATCTATCGGAGTGAGGCTAAACAGCAGTGAGGTAATGGACCCGACGGGACTCGACAGGTTCCATTGCTTCTTCCCCACAGGAATGGACTGAATAATCAAACGTTCTATCAGCAGCAGGCAAGTAGAGGCAGCCCAGTGGGACAGTCAATAGAGTCACTGCCTCACAATACCAGAGACACGGTTTCAAACCTGACCTCCGGCTCTGTGTGGTCTTTGCAAGCTCTCCTTGTGACAGGGCGGGTTTTCCTTGGATGCTCCTGTTGCCTCCCAAATCCCAAAGGCATGTAAGGTCACTAAAGCCAAATCCCTCATGTGCACCTGTAAGCGATAGAATCTTGGACAAAACTAATGGTTATGAATAAAACATAAATAGGTGCTTGATCACAGGCAGGGAGCAAGTGGCTGTGTACAAAAACAGTTTCTTTAAAAAGCACTGAACGAGTTAATGAAAAGCCTCCCTGAGCTCCAGGGTGAGCAGGCTTTGAACCATTGTAGCAGCGACAGAGAAGCCACTCTGTGAATGAAGCTGAAAAGCAATAATCAGAATTGCACAGTTCAGGTGGCACTGCTCACCTAGACTATAATCTGCAATAAATTAGATTCATAAATGAAGCCTGCAAAGCTGAGGTATGCCCCTGTGTTCAAATGTGAGCCGATGCCCACAGCACTGAAATAGCTCCAGGTCACTAGAGGCTCTCAAAGCAATCATGAAGAACCACCATTTACAGCTCCCACTGTGGAAACCGCTTTGTGTTTGTAAGCAAGGGGCCACATAATTTAGGGGAAGAGAGAGAGAGAGAGAGAGAGAGAGAGAGAGAGGCAGAGAGGGAGAGGTAGAGACAGAGACAGAAAGATTGAAAGAGAGAGGTGGTAGGGGAGAGAAAGAAATAAAAATTGTCAGGGAAAGTGAGAAAGAAAGAAAGTGAGAGAGTAAAGGAAAGAGAAGCACTGAACAATGAGTTAATGAAAAGCCTCCCTGAGCTCCAGGGTGAGCAGGCTTTGAACCATTGTAGCAGCGACAGAGAAGCCACTCTGTGAATGAAGCTGAAAAGCAATAATCAGAATTGCGCAGTTCAGGTGGCACTGCTCACCTAGACTATAATCTGCAATAAATTAGATTCATAAATGAAGCCTGCAAAGCTGAGGTATGCCCCTGTGTTCAAATGTGAGCAGATGCCCACAGCACTGAAATAGCTCCAGGTCACCAGAGACTCTCAAAGCAATCATGAAGAACCACCATTTACAGCTCCCACTGTGGAAACCGCTTTGTGTTTGTAAGCAAGGGGCCACATAATTTAGGGGAAGAGAGAGAGAGAGAGAGAGAGAGAGAGAGAGAGAGAGAGAGGCAGAGAGGGAGAGGTAGAGACAGAGACAGAAAGATTGAAAGAGAGAGGTGGTAGGGGAGAGAAAGAAATAAAAATTGTCAGAGAAAGTGAGAAAGAAAGAAAGTGAGAGAGAAAAGGAAAGAGACAGCAAAGATGTGAATGAGAGTGAAATATGGATAAAAGCAGAGAGAAATCGGAGAGAAGGGTTGGAGAATGAAAGCAAGTACAAAAAGTGATTATATAAGAAAAACAAAAGAAAGGAAGCGAGGTAAAAAAGGAAAACATCAACCAAACCTTGTCCGTCTTTGTCCTCCTATGTCTCACTCATGAAATCCTGCTTCCAATTTTGAAACTGTTTCTCCCCTTGTCAGAGAAAATAGTTTGGAGGCACAGCGGAGATGGCAGATGCTGGAGTCTGAAGCTGCAGGAACTCAGCAGCATCAGTGGGAGAAAAAAAAAGGTAAACGTTTGGAGTTAAAAGCTTGTATTGAGACAGAAGCCAGTATAAAGAGGACAAGATAGGAAGGGTGGGAGCAGAACCCCGCGTGGGATTGGTGGACCCATTAGAGGTAAAGTGTGATGGTCAGAGATAGTAGATTTGCAGATGCCAGACAAAGGGAGAGGGAGATTAAGAAAAACACAAGGGTCAGATGGAGTGTTTGAATCTGCCACTAACTGTAAATGGTGTATGTTCTGCCTGTCACTCCATGGGTTTCCTCCGTATGCTTCGGTTTCTTCTCATATTCCAAAGAAGTAGAGGTTTAGTGGGTTAATTGATCACATGGGTCAATTTGGGCAGCGCCCACTTATGGGCCAGAATAGCCTGTTACGTTGCTGTGTAGAACCATAGAACACTACAGCACAGAAACAGGCCCTTTGGCCCTTCTTTTCTGTGCAGAACTATCTATTCCGCCTGATCCCATCGACCTGCTCCTGGATCATACCCCTCAAAACCCCTCCCGCCCATGTACCTCTCATGTTTTCTCTTAAATGTCAAAATCAAACGATCATCAACGACCTCCACTGGCAGCTGCCTCCACCCTCTCACCAACTTCTAAAGCAGCCATTTTCAACAAGGGGCATACTTGGGGGCCACCGCACATTTAAGGGGGTCCATGTCTGAAATCATAAAGTATTTTTTATGTTATTTTGTAGTTGGTAGGAGAGAACTACTGAAGTAACCTAATGAACTTGACTGCTTCATAGGGAAGGGGGTCCTTAAATTTTGAGCAGATTCCTAAGGGGGCCAAAGCCAAAAGAAAAAGGGTTTCAATGACTGCTCTATAGTATCTCAGAATTACATTTTTTAAAGTTTAAAAACATTTTAATTTTTTTTTCGATATTCGGCACAGTAACAGGCCATTTCAGCCCACGAGTCTGTGCCACACAATTTACACCCCATTAACCTGCACCTCCAGTACGTTTTTTTTTAACAGTAGGATCCCCCAGAGAAACCCCACGCAGAGAACGTTCAACCTCCTTACAGGCAGCACAGGACTCAAACCCCGATCCAGTCCCCATCGCTGGGACTGTAAAGGCATTGTGCTAACCATTACACGAACCACGCCGCCCACATGGGACTGACAATTATTCATTTGAATCTGTTCAATGAGCCTGATGAAATTTTAACTCGAGTTGTCCCTCCCCAGGTGCTGGTGACCTGCTGAATATTTTGAGTTTTGGACAAATGCAGCATGAAAACAGGCCCTTTAGCCCACTAAGCAATGCTGGGCATTCACTACCCATTTACACTCACCTTAACTCATCTCATTTTATTCTCCCCACTTTCCCGACAGCCCTGCTAGATTCAACCACAGATCTGCATGCTCAGGATTATTTACAGCAGCCAAGTTACCTGGAGCAAGACAACATGTGCTGGAGAACTCAATACGAGTTTGAGAAAGAATGCGCTGATGTTGGGGAGGGTTCAGAGAAGGCTCACATAGATTATTCCAGGAATGAAAGGGTTATCATATGAAGAATATCTGATGGCTTTGTGGAATTTAGGAGAATGAGGGTGGGATCTCATTGAAATATTTCGAATGTTGAAAGGCATGGACAGAGTAGATATAGAAAGGCTGTTTTCCATGGTGGGAGAGTCCAGGACAGGAGGTCACAACTTCAAAATTGAAGAGCGGCACACTTAGAAAAGAGACACAAAAATAATTTCTTTGGCCAGAGGGTCATGAATATGTGGAAATTGTGGAGGTCAGGGCATTGAATGTATTTAAGGGAGAGATTGAAAAGGTTTGTGATTATCAGGGAATCAAAGGTTATGGGGAGAAGGTCGGGCAGTGGGGCTGAGTGGGAAAATTGATCAGCTCATGATTAAATGGTGGGACAGACTCAATGGGCTGAATGGGCTATTTCTGTTGCACTGTCTTATGACCAGCTGCATTCATAGAAGGCAGTCAATGTTTCAGACCAAAACCTTACATCAGGATTTTGGGTTGTAATATTGCCGATCTATTGCCATCCTCAAATGCTGCCTAATTTGCTGAGTTCCTCCAGCATTCTGTGAGCTGATCCAGTTTTGCAGCATCCGACGTCTCTCTTGTTTACCAACTAACAACCCGCTCATCTTTGGCACGTCGGAGGAAACCAGACCACCCAGGCAGGGAACCACAGGCCGAGCTTGGAAACCACACACAGCCAGCACCAGAGATCGAGATCAAACCCGTGTCACTAGAGCTGTGAGACGATGGCTCATCATGGTGCCTTAACTACACCAACTTCATTTACTTTCTGGTTCAGACGAGCTCCATTGACCAAAATCTGCCTGTGCTTTGCAGTTAAATTCTGCATGGGCTGTCATTTCTGGAATGTGTTCATTCATTGAGCTCTGTGTCGGTGCTTGATTCCATTTGTGAATCTGTGATTAAATAGTCTGTGGTACAGTGATTTGCAAATTGCTCAATTCCATCTGTGCTTTATACAAACCTTATTTTGAACTTTGCTGGCAAATTAGTTCTATGGGTGTCATGGCTGAACTGTACTTAATTCAGGTTGAACCAGTTTGTGGTAAATGTATATTAAGAGTGCAAGAAACAATTGAATCACATGTTGAAACCTACTCATTAAAAACAGGTCATTTTCCACCTGATACAATAATAGCATATCTCTGTCATGTGCTCCTTCATGCAGGATTTAGTTGCTGTCGAACAAAAGGAACAAGATTATTAAAGTGAGTGGAGGATGTGGTGTGTAATTGCTCTGTTGCTCATCTTGTTGACAAAGTGCATATCTATACTCTTTGCTCTGTACCCAGCACAAGTCCCACACAAATCATTTGAGCACAACAGTTTTGGTTTACTCTCCGTGAATTATTGAATTTTGGAGGTGTCATTTCTCTGTTTAGCCTTTAATGAGGTTCAATATGTGGCTTTTAGTATGAGAGAGAGACGGGATGGGACGGAGAGAGAGTGGTGGGGAGTGGGAGAGTGATGGGGAAGTGAGTGATGGAGGAGAGTGACGGGGGGAGATTGACAGGGAGAGAGTGATGGGGAAAAGAGACAGGGAGAGAAAAGGAGAAGAGCCAGAAAAGAGACGGGAAAGAAACGGGGGGAAGAGATGGGGGAGAGACGGGGGGGGGGTGATGGGGATGAGATATGGGGGAGAGACGGAGAGAGGCGGGGAGAAACAGGGGAGTGACGGGGTAGAGACAGGGGGAAGAGATGGGGAGAGACAAGGGGAGAGATGGGGGGAGAGACAGGGGAAGAGAAGCAGGGGAGAGACAAGATGAGACAGGGGAGATGGGGGGGAGACAAGGGGGAGATGGATGAGTTGGGGAGAGATGGGGGAGAGACAGGAGAGAAGCAGGGGGAGAGATGGAGGAGAAATGGGAGGAGAGGAGATGGGAGGAGAGACAGGTGGAGAGGCAAGAGGAGAGAGGGGGAGTGATGGGAGGGAGAGATACAGGGGAGGCAAAGGGAGAGAGAGAGAGAGTCAAGTAATCAATGATACAGATAATGAATAGATTGAAACCAGCAAAAAAAATTGAAACCCTCCACAAATATTAATAAATATCCATATTTTATGTCCATATTCCCATATGACAGGCCATTCAGTCCAAGCTGGTTCACAGAGCATTCCCATTTCCTACAATTAACTAATTTTCTGCATAACCAATTCTCCATAAATCTAGTTTTCCCCCCACAACCACCCCCTCAACTCCCAGATTAATCACACAACTATACAGTGGAATAA
The DNA here is from genome assembly GCF_036971445.1 of Narcine bancroftii. Taxonomy (NCBI): domain Eukaryota; kingdom Metazoa; phylum Chordata; class Chondrichthyes; order Torpediniformes; family Narcinidae; genus Narcine; species Narcine bancroftii. The sequence goes on along the minus strand of NC_091476.1, from coordinate 41,285,977 downwards.
TTTACATAAGGCAATTAATCTATAAGATAGAGATTATTGTCAGATACACAAGTACAATATACTGACCCACTGAAATTCTTATTGCCAAACAGTGCAGGATACACCAAGTATAATAGTATAAATTAAAGAAGCATAATTTCTCAAGACTGAGAAAGAGACAGCAAATATAAAAAGGAGCAATAAATAAATAAATGCAAAATAAATATAAAAAATATATTTTTTTAAATGTCCTTTTGAATGGAGCAGAAATGTTATTCCAAATTTAAAAACTAAAATCACCTTTGTAGGTGGAGCCGAGAGTGGGGGGGAGGGGGTGTTAGACCACACAGAGAGAAGTCCCAGGAGGTTGAACAAGGAGTCTGCAAATGCTGGGGAACTGAAGAAGCACACAAAAGGACTCAGCAGTTCAGACAGTGTCCATGGAAAGCAGTCAGCAGTCGACATTTTGGTCCTGGGCTCTCCTTTAGGAATGCCAAATATTGAGTAAATACCTGACTGAGAAGGTACTCTTGATTCTCTACCTACTAGTAGCTGTGCCAATCAATGAAGGGAGCATGAACAACCTAATTCAGTTGAATAACAATGGAGGAGAGAAAGAGGGGGGGGGGCCAGTGTGAGGAGCCACATCAGAAGCTTTACTTCCTCAAGAGTTTGCAGAGGTTCGATATGACATTGAAAATCTTGGCAAACCTCCACAGATGTGCAGTGGAAAGCGTGCTGACTGTCTGCATCATGGTCTGATATTGGGGGCACTATGTCTCTGAGTGGAAAGCCCTGCAAAAGGTAGTAGACATAGCCGAGTAACTGTCCCCACCGTGGAGAAAATCAACAAGGAACTTTGCCGTCGGAGAGCAGTAGTGATCGTTCAGGATCCACACCACCCAGGACATGCTCTGTTCTTGCTGCTGCCTTTAGGATAAAGGTATGGGTGCCGCACCACCAGCTGCTACCCCTCCACTCTCAGACACCTCAACGACAAACTCAATCAGGGGATCATTTAAGGACTCTTACTTTGCATGTTATTTATTATTAAATATTTATATTCTGCATTGCACAGTTTGTTTAATTTTCTTTCTTTGCTTTCTCTCTTTTGTATAAGGATCTTTTCTTGAGTATAATTCACATTACAAATAAGTAGAAATTCTGTCTGGCCTGCAGGAAAAAGAATGTGATGTCATGTATGTAGTCGGACAATAAATCTGAATTTTGAAAAGCTGCAGTTAGGGCAAGAACAATGAGAGATAATTCACACTTTCCACAAGGATGTCATTCACCCATCACTGCCCACAAGTAAGGCAATATTTCGACATTTAACATTCTTTACATTGTCAAATCCCTCCACAGCTTTGCTCCAATCCATTGCTCGACTTTCTTCCCATACCAGCAATCTTTTTTGTGGCAAAACTCAAATAACTGCAGAGTATGACATCAAATTATGTCCCTGATGTCAGACTAAAAACTGAAAATGCTGGAAGCACTCAGCTTTTCAAGCAGCATCTATGGAGAGGTAAACGATGGGTCCTCTGCAAGGTCATCAGCCTGAAATATTACCATCAGCTGATATGCACTTCAAGTAATTCTAAAAGGGAAGTTAAAGAAACACAAGTCAATTCCTTCTATTTGTGATTTTTAAAAAAAGAGCCTCAGCATGATGTCAAAACCGATTCATAGTGATTTTGGAAGGGAAGGGGTGGCCCTGTGAAGGAGACAGTCTTGCTCCATTTCATTTCAGATTTGCAAATATCCAGTACAAGACTTATTTAGCAGGTTCAATTGAGGAAAGTTATCTCCACTAGTTCAAGAACCATGTTCGAGTTTGTTTGCCATTTGATATACAAGTACAACCTGTCAAAAAAGTGAATCCAGTCCTCGGTGCAAAAACATGCAAGACACAACCAGACATAACATGCATACAGACAGAGCGTGCTGTTTTAATTTTTTTCTGCCAAAGATACAAAGATTATGCGGGGGGAATCTTTTTCTTACACAGTACGAAGTGAAGATAACATAGTCCATTTCATCCAATCTCCCCCATCTTCACCTGATCATGCACATTCCCAGTCTTCCCCTCTACCTCTTACCCCTTTCTCTGTACCTCCGAGTTGTATTATATTTGCAATTTTTCCCACGTCTGGTGAAAAATCATCAATTTTGCCTCTCACGGCTCAGGTGCCTTCTTCTCTGATGAGTTTCTCCAGCAGTTTGTTTTTATTTCAAATATTCAGCATGTACAGTGGTTTACTTTTGGATCCGCATGAATCCAAGTTCAAGTTTATTGTTAAATGTACAAGATCCAGTGATGGAGGTTGTTTTGTGAGCAGACCAGTTAGACATCTCACACATAGTACAAGGTGGACGCAGCACAGAAGTGCAGAGTTGCAGAGAGGGATCAGTTGGTGCAGAGCAAAGGCAACATAGTTCTACTACTGTGGGGTTCATTCAGGAGTCTAATAACAGCAAGAAAGAAACTATCCTTGAATCCGATGGTTCATGATCTCACACTCGAGAATCATCCTCCTGACGGAAGTGGAGGGGGGTGGGGGTTGTGAGTGATCGGATGGGATAAGTCTTTTAATATGTTGGCTGCTTTTCCAACATAAAGATGGACTTGATGGATGGGTGAAATGGTGATGATCTGAGTCACAATCCTCTGCAGTTTCTTGCAGCCTTGAACAGAACAGTTCCACTCCCTTCTCAGTGACGCACCATGACAGAATGGTGCATCTGCATGAGAGAGATTGATTGAACCGAACCAACATTCCACAGTGGTCATTTCACATTGACATACGTACAGCACGGTAACAGGACCTTTCAGCTCCCAAACCTGTATGGGCCAATTACACCTAATTGACCTATAACTCCTGGTACATTTTTGAAGGGTAGGAGGAAAATAGACCACCCAGAGGAAACCCATGTAGACATGGGAAGAATGTACAAACTCCTTACAGACAGCATGGGATTCGAACGCCATCCCGATCGCTGGCGCTGTAACAGTGTGGCACGAACTGCAACACTAACTGTATCTTTACTTATTGTACCCAGGAAATCATTTCAAACATTTTTCAACAGTTATTTCCACAACAAGGAACAATACCAATACTCATTTTACATGATTATACATTAAATTTTACCCCATTAACTCTCATATTAAGTTGTAAATCGCATAATGTAAGAGCACCTTAAATTGAGAAAAACAAAGTAATTGTATCCTGAGCTTCCTGCATAGAATTTAATCTAGAGTGAACTCAACTAAAGATAGAAATAAGCTTCACCACAGGATGAAATCTCCAGTTAATTCAAACACCTTGGCAATGAAGCTACACTGCAGGGCACTCACAAGCAAATGCTTCACCCACTCGTCTGAATGTTTCATTTTAACGAAGATGTTAATCCGTTTAATATAATGCCTTAATGCCTTTCACACATCAAAAGGCAAGTTGTAAGTTTAAAGCAAAGATACCACAGCATTAAAAATCAACAGTGTGGTCTGGAGCTCAGCTTCAGAATTCAGAAATCAGAATTAGAATCAGGTTTATGTGTGTCACAAAACTTAAGGTTTTGCGGCAGCAGTTTTGTTCAGAACAAGGTGCAAAATGATCATAAATCACAATTCCCTAAATACAAGACTTAAAAAATAAATAACGAGTGCAAAAATACAAAAAAGTGAGAAAATATCTGTGGTTCATGTCCATTCCGAAATCTAATGCGGAGGGGAAGAGCTGTATCTGCACTGTTGGATGTTCGTCTTCAGACTCCTGTACCTACTTCCTCGTGGTAGTGGTGAGAAGAGGGTGTGGCCTGAAAAGTGAGGGTCCTTGAGGAGAGTGGTTGCTTTCCTGGAGACACCACCTCCTGAAGATGTCGCTATTGCACTCCAGGGCTTTGGGCTCAGCCCGTATCTGTTCATGCTACTGACCTGTGACTGTATCGCCAGATCCAACTCCAACAAGATGGAGTTGCCCTAATCAGGAACAACGATGAGTTGCTTTACAGAGAAGAGGTGGAAAATCTTAAGACATGGTTTGAGAGTAACAATCTGAGTTTCAATGTGGACAAGATGAATGAGATAACCGTGGACTTGACGAGGATGAGGAAATACCACCCTCCATTACACATCAACATCTCAGTAGTTGGGAGAGTAGAGAACACCAAGTTCCTTGGTGCTCATTTAACTAGTGACTTATCGTAGATACTCATAGAACCAGAGAATATTATAGCACAGAAATCGACCCCTTTAGAATGATTTTTCTACCTAGTCGCACTTGATCTCCCATCCATGTACCTGCCCAAATTTTTCTTAAAATGTTAAAATTGAGCCCACATTCACAACTTAAACTAGCAGCTCATTCCACACTCCCACCACTCTCAATGTGAAGAAATTCCCTCTCATGTTCCCCCTAAATTTTTCCCCCTTTCACCCTCAACTCACCTTCTCTCAGTGGAAAAACACCTACCTACATTTACTCTGTCTATCCCCTTCATCATTTTAAATACCTCAATCAGATCTCCTTTCATTCTTCTACGCTCCAGAGAATAAAGCCCTAACCTTTCCCTTTAACAGTTCCTGAAGTCAACATCCTGGCAAATCTCCTCTGCACTCTTTCTATCTTATTGATATCTTTCCTGTAGTTAGGTGGCCACAGTACTCCAAATTTGGCCACATGAATGTCATTTTTTTTAGACATACAGCACGGTAACAGAACATTTTGGCAACCATTTTGGATCTCCTGAAGCTTTTCATTCCAGTGGATGGGAGTGCTTCAAGATTACACTGGGGGAAAAAAAAACAAGAAATAGAGGACACTGACGATCTACATTTATGAGTCCAAATGTGCAGCCAACCATTAGACCAGACCAGAATTAGGTCAGCCAGGCGTCGACTCTGCTCCACCATTCAAACCATGGTTGTTGCATTTTTAAAATTTATTTATGTCCATTCCCCTGCCTTCTCCCTGTGACCTTTGACTAATCAAGAAACTATCAAGCTCTGCTTTAAATCTATCCCTGATTTGGCCTCTACTGCAAAAGACTCCACAGATTCACCACCCAAACTATTTTAACTCCTACAACCACAGGGACATTTCTATCCTCAGCCTCATCTATTGAAAGAATTATGCCAAATCTAAACCTAAGGAACAACATATCACGTTCCACTTGGACAGCCTTAAACCTAATGTCATGATCATTGATGTTTCCAGTCTACATAACCCCCATGCCCATCTGGTTGTACGCATTCCACCTCTTCTTTACCTCCTCCTGTGCTGATTCTTTCTCTCCTTTATATTTCTTACCCCCCCCCCACCTATTGACTGTTCCTCTACCTCTTACATCTTCTTTCCTACACCCTATCACCCCATACCTTTCCTCGGCTTCTTTCTCTCTTGATGCTCTGACGGTATCAGAGACAGGGATCTCCTAGTGGCCAACCATTTCAATTTGCACACCACTCCCAAGCTGACATGTCTCTCCATGTCCTCATGGACTGTCCAACCAAGACCATCCCGAAATTGGAGGAGCAACACCCAATTTTCTGTGTGAGCACTCTCCAACTAAGTAGCATTGACATCGACTACTCCCCATTCTCCTTCTCTTACCCATCCCTCTCTTCTTTCATCAAGCTCTCCAGCCCCTTCCCTTTTCATTCACAGAGTCATCCCACTCTTCTGTTTGATGGTGTGCCCTACTGTCCTTTAACCACCTATTACCTCCTGCCTGTGGGACCGTGCTCCTCCCCCTGCCCAT